>NW_027526422.1:157186244-157601244 GCF_048455015.1 Haemaphysalis longicornis
CCTCCAGGACCAGGGTGCGCGGTAAACCTTCAATAGAAGGGGGAAGCAGCAGTGTTGACCTACGTGCAAGGACAGCCATGGCGATGAAGGTATTCCCTGAGCCTATCGATGAGATGACGAATGGTGGTAGTGGTCTATGCGTTAATGACGACGTAGCAGGTGGGGTGCAGGTTATAGTGATTTCGACCATTTGAGGAATGATTATCCTCAAATATTGAAGGAGAGTGGTCACAACACATGCACACACACACCCACACACGCACGCACGCGTACACACGCACACACACACAATATGTATATATATATATATATATATAAGGTAAACGATTAGGCTAGTGAAGGTTAAATAGTAAAAAGGGGCGCAATAAAAAACATAACAAGTTTACTTCGAAAACATAACTTTACATCGACGTTTCGGACGGGGACCGTCCTTTATCAAGCGTTTGATAAAGGACGGTCCCCGTCCGAAACGTCGATGTAAAGTTATGTTTTCGAAGTAAACTTGTTATGTTTTTTATTGCGCCCCTTTTTACTATATATATATAGATATATATATATATATATATATATATATATATATATATATATATATATATATATATATATATATATATATACATATATATATATATATATATATATATATAAATCTATAGCGAATCAGAAAACGAAAAAAGAGGGGCTCCGTGAAAATGAAAATAAGACAAAAAATAAGGGTTGGCAGTCACGAAAACCTCGGAAAGCAAAGGGGAGGTTGTGGTGGGTCATAGAAAGAGATGAAGAATTTTTTGAGTCGAAAAGAAATTGGTGAAAAAATGCAAAAATGCCCGCCGGGTGGGATCCGAACCCACGACCTCCAGAATACCGGTCTGGTGCGATGACCACTACGCTACCGGCGGGGCTGTTTCCCCAGCACTTTCTCGGGTATTTGGGTTAAGGTATTTTTGTTTTCTTCACTTGGGGGTGGTAGCCAGTGCCACTCGGACTACTCGGGCTGAAGGGGACCTTCTTTTTAACCCCCGGGCCGTGACTCGAGTGTCTACGACATGTCGAGAGTGGTCGACCAGCGTTGAACCCTCTTAAGCTTCCTTTGAAACCAAGACTGCCAGAACAGAGGCCCTCGCTAAGCATGTAGCGAATCAGAAAATAGGAAACGAGGGGCTCCGTGAAATAAGACAGAAAATAAGGGTTGGCAGTCAAGAAAACGTGGGAAAGCAAAGGGGAGGTTGTGGTGGGTCATGGAAAGAGATGAAGAATTTTTTGAGTCAAAAAGAAAGTCGTGAAAAATGCCCGCCAGGTGGGATACGAACCCACGACCTCCAAAATACCGGTTTGGTGCGATGACCACTACGCTACCGGCGGGGCTGTTTCCCCAGCACTTTCTCGGGTATTTAGGTTAAGGTATTTTTGTTTTCTTTACTTGGGGGTGGTAGCCAGCGCCACTCGGACTACTAGGGCTGAAGGGGACCTTCTTCTTAACCCCCGGGCCGTGACTCGAGTGTGTGCGACATGTCGATAGCGGTCGACCAGCGTTGAACCCTCTTAAGCTCCCTTTGGAACCAAGACTGCCAGAACAGAGGCCCTCGCTAAGCATGTAGCGAATCAGAAAATGGGAAAGGAGGGGCTCCGCGAAATAAGAGGGAAAATAAGGGTTGAAGGTCAAGAAAACCTTGGAAAGCAAAGGGGAGGTTGTGGTGGGTCATAGAAAGAGATGAAGAATTTTTCGAGTCAAACAGAAAGTGGTGAAAAAACGTCCCCTTTGCTTTCCGAGGTTTTCTGGACTGGCAACCCTTATTTTCCCTCTTATTTCGTTGAGCCCCTCATTTTCTATTTTCTGATTCTCTCTCTCTCTCTCTCTCTCTCTCTCTCTATATATATATATATATATATATATATATATATATATATATATATATACATATATATATATATATATATATATGTATTATTTTTATTTACAGATACCTCAAAGACCTCAGAGGGTGGGGTTTTACATGAGGGGTGTTGAAGCACGAAAATTACACAACAACTGAACAAAAAACAGAAAACAATACAACCGAACAAGCGCATCACGAGTACAGAGGGTATCAAGCACGCTCTGTTGATAAAAAAGCATACAACGTCAACCAACGAAGTAGATAACACCATTAAAGATAATCGCATACACGACACAAAAATAGTCACTGCAAAAGTTTTTCTACGGCAGCTTTGAACTGAGTCGGGTTTGTTTGGGTGACAACACTTTCGGGAAGGCTGCTCTATTCGATGGCTGTCAAAACAGGAAATTAATTTAGATAGGCGGTCGTGCGTGCGTGAGGTGGGTATACTGCTTTGAGTGGTGGGACGATTCGATGGGTGGTGAGCAGTTTTTATACAGAGGCTTTCGCATGATAACGAGTGGTAGAATTTGTGGAAGAGGCAAAATCGCGCTACTGTACGTCGTGTTTTGAGACTTGGCAATTTAGCTTTACGTTTAAGATGTGTCTGGTATGAATAATCGGAAAAGATGAATCTGGCCGCACGGTTCTGGACGGATTCAAGGATGGTACATGAGTTAGCTTGTGGTAAGTCCCAGACTGCACACACGAATTCCAGCTTAGGGCGACCAAGCGTTTCGTAGGCCAATAATTTAACTGAGGACGGAGCCAGGTTTATGTTACGTCGGAGGAAGCCCAGCGCGCGATTCGTGTCACTGGTATTGCGATTTATGTGGGATGTCCATGTAAGGTCATGAGAAATAAGAAGACCTAGATATTTAGTGGACGAGACAGGAGATATAGCGGAGCCACTTCAGAAATATTTGTACGTTGAATAGGAGTGACGCCTGTGGAATAAAATGACGGATGTTTTGTGAACGTTTAGAACCATGAGCCATTTGTTGCACCATTCATCTATCTTATTTAGGTCTTGCTGGAGTGCTACGTTATCAGTGGGATCGATAATGTTATATATATATATATATATATATATATATATATATATATATATATGTATATATATATATATATATATATATATATATATATATATATATATATATATATATATATATATATATATATATATATATATATATATATATATATATATATATATATATTTATATATATAGATACCTATAAAAAGAAGTGCCTCATCAACGCCCATCCAAAACTGTTAGATCTAGAGACTTGAAATTTCGCGACTTTATTAGCGTCATTGAGTAGGTGCTCACTATGGCAGGTTTTTCAGAAATTGCACTCCTAACCGAGGAAAATGGTGACATTGTGGTTTCACGAATTTGTTATTTTCTGGGTCTCCCTTTCATATATCGAAGCCCTTGTTTGCTGATTTATGTAGCCCTTAAGAATATCTAAAAAGTGGTTTTCGGTTTCGCCCTACACTACACTAATTAGGTGATTCCGCATTCCGGAAATAAAATGGTGTTCCTAAAGATTCTTAAATAAATCTTTCACCGATTCAGTTATCGAACTTATTTTTGCTAGCATACGTTACTCATAGAAATTCGCAGAACCGTTTTTAAGGATTTCACCCCGCGACGCTGCCAAAAGAGCCAAATTGTTTTTTTACAAACGACACGGATGATTGCCCAAAAAGGCCTAACAGAATATGTACTCGTCTAGCCAAACTGCTCTTTCAAACGGCTACAGATTTCAAGGACACATTCTGATTACGGTGTTGGAGGTCAATATTTATGGAAATTTTAAAAATTCCAACATGGAGAGAGTAAAAAGCTTTAAAATAGTTTTTCGGATATTCATTTTTTTAACGCCCGCCATTTAAGACATCGAACTGGTTTTTGTTGAAATAGGCCACTTACTAACGTATCTAAACACTGTTTTACAGCATTTTTCACTGACACCCTCCCAATAGAGGCAAGCAGGATTTCAGGAAAACACTGTTTTTACACATTCGTAAATAACCACACAGGCAGTTGATATATCCCATTCGTTTTTTCTTGAAAATGCTGCCCATTTATTTGCCCAAAAACCATTTTCAGAATTTTGTCCTAACCTGCGGATAAGAAGGCCAGCGAGATTTTTTATTCTGCATCCTTTTGGACGTAAAATTCAGTTGAGTTTTCGCGCGTTCGCTTAGCGGTCGCCATCTGTTGACACCTTCGGCAAGTACGCGTCTCCCGTAGGAGCAGGTGTCATATATCATAAATGTAAAAGCGAAGATGTACTTATAGAAAGCGCAATGGCTAGCCCTCGGCATCTGTTGGGATTTCCCACAACGCCACGCCTCCCGTAGGGAGCCCATGTTACTTATGATCTTACACTGACTTCCTTGCTCGAGGGCGCCATCTTGGGGCAGTTTGTTTAGCGAGAGTTGGAGTAAAACACGAGTGCCAGTCGTTTCACATTACCACGACGCGCCTGCAGTTGGAGCCCTAGTACTGACAGCACGCAGGCGCTCCCGAGTGGGTACCAGTTCCCAATGAAGAAGCCTAATATGGCGACTAACACATAAACTAACTCGCGTTATACCCACTGCGGTCCGTAATATAATGGCCCAACCGGTCATTTCTTAACATTTCCTGGACTTGGTCGTTGATTAGGCGTCGCTCTGGTGGGGAAGCGCGGTAAGGCTTTTGACGAATTGGTCCTGCTCCTCCAGTATGGATTGAACGGTGAGTGCGATTTGGCGGAATTGGAAAGTTCCGTTGCTTGTGAGAGAAGTCAAAAACACTTGCATGCTTCGACCGAAGATCGGCTAGGCAACGGCGTTCAACTGGTTGTAGTGACTCACTAATCATGGGTAGGAACTTGGAGCAGCCCAGTGGGCAAATAATAACGGATGCATTCAGATCTTCGTTCAAAACTGCTATTGAAGGGGACGCATAAGAAATCTCGTTGGTATGTTGGAGACCTCTGGTCATAACTACGGGCTCACTGGAGTAGTTGACAGTCCACAACGTAGAGTGACCATGGGGTGACGACGTTTTTCTTGGCACAATTCGGGGAAATTGGTTCCACTAAAGCGTCAAATTCACGATGTGGGGCTCCGTTGGACCATACTGGGACAAATAGGGCACATCGTGCGGACATGATGGTGTCCTCCAACACGCAAAATGTGCCCAAGGCGGTCTCGTGGCCAGCACACTCTTCAACAAGTGCAGATAAGGCAGTGTGTCTATAACAATTTCTCCACGTCTACAGTCAACCGTACCACCACACTGCTTTAAAATTCGATGCCCATAATGATGTCATGTGTAGTCCGCGGGAGCACTGTAAACTCCGCTCTGAATAAATGTCCGACGAAGGACATATTCGCTGTAAATACTCCGAAAGGGTGCCGCAACTCACCACCCACACCACGAAATGTAACCACCTTGTCCCCCGTAGACGTCACCTTTCTTCCAAGCCTGTTTTTAAAATCAACGCTCATCAAAGACACTGTTGCACCCGCATCTACTAAGGCCATTGTTCAAACATTATCAACCAGAATTTCCACTTTGCTTTTTAGCATGAGAACGGTCGAAGGTTGAGATATCTAGGGACAACGTTTTGCGCGGCCTCAAGTAGAAAATCTGCATGTGCTACCTCGAAGATGTAATTTTTGGCCGAACCTTACGTGAGCTAACAGTCGCTTGGTTGCTGTCTTGGACTGCTCGGCAAAGGCTGGTTTTATCCTAAATTCGAAGAAATGCAGATTCGGAGATCGCCAAACGCTTGTGCTGGGCCTCTTGATACATAGTGATGGTGTCAGACCAGACCCACGCAAAATCCAAGGACTCAGTGATTTCAAAGGTACGCATTCTGTCAAGGAGCTACGAAGTTTTCTTAGGCTGGATTTGCAGACACAGCCTAATATTTGACATCACTACAACAGAAAAATGTTCCATTCACGTGGACTTCTGATTGTGACGCCGCGTTTCGCAAGCTCAGGCTCCTTTAGAGCCTGAACTTTGACCCCCTGGATTCTACAGAGGTTCATACCGACGGCAGCGGTATAGGAATACGGGCCGTGCTAATTCAACGCCATGGTCCTGATGCACATTTTATTGCCTAGGCCAGTCGGGCACTGAGTAAGTCAGAAAAGAACTACACAGTGACAGAAGAGGTGTGTCTCGCTGTCGTCTTCGCCAGGCAGAGATTTTGTTCCTATCTCTTTGGGCACCTGTTTACCATCGGAACTGCTCACTGTTCGCTATGCTGACTCGTCAAACTTCGCGATCCTTGCGACCGCCTTGCACATTGGACCCTGCGTCTGCAAGAGTACACCTTCACCGTGTTTTACAAGAGCGGCCGTAAGCATGCGGACGTGGACTGCCTTTCTCGCCTGCCACCGGAGACAACTCTTTTTCTTCTTTATCAACACAATTCTCCTACCTCTTTTAAGACAGAGCAGCTCCGGGACAAGTCTTTGTAGCCCTTATTTAATTGCACCCGTCCGGGCAGGCGTGATAGCCGCTTCTGAGTTCGCGGCGGCCTACTGTACAAAAAGAACTACGCGGCACTTGGTTACAGCATTTTGCTTGTGGTACCGCAAAGCCTGCGCAACAACATTCTACATTTCATGCTCGACGATCTTACGTCTGGATTTATGGGAGTCGCGCGTACACTCCACCGCGCCAAACAACGTTTTTTACTGGCTAAAAAAACGTGTATACAATATAAGCGGCACAGGCTACCCACTGCCTCTCCGCCAGGAAGGCTTCACCCTCTCAATCCGCCAATTACCATTTTCGAAAAGGTCGGCATCGATTTACTGGGACCATTTTTGTGGTCATCGAAGGGTAATCATTGGGCACCGAGTCCTCACTCTGGGCGCGTGTTTTTCTTTTTTTCTTTCTTTCTCGCGTAATTAATAAAAATAATAATTTAACGTCACTAACGGTAAAAAAATATTCTAACTATTCCCCTATGCCCTCTTTGGCGTTGTAGACTGCCAGCGTTTCTTTCTGTATTTTCTAACGAGCCCCTCATTTACAAACCCTATTATCGTGCGAAAGGTTAGCGAGGGCCTCAGTACTGGCAGCCTTGATGCCAAGGTAGCATAAGAGGGCTTCCCGCCAGTTACCCGCTTATGACACGCTGTATACGTTCGCGTCACGCCCCGGGGGTAGAAAAGAAGGTCCCCTTCTCCCCGTGTAGTCTGAGTGGCGCTAACTACCACCCTCAAGCGTCAGATACAGTTGTAGTAAATATAAATACCACAGAAAGTGAAGCAGAACACAGTCGCCCAGATAGCCGAATTGGTAAGGCATTCGAGATCTAATCGAAAGGCGTGGGTTCGGTCCCCACTGTGGGCGCGTGTTTTTCTTTCTTTCTTTCTTTCTCACGTAATTAATAAAAATAATAATTTAACGTCACTAACGGTAAAAAATATTCTAACTATTCCCCTATGCCCTCTTTGGCGTGGTAGACTGCCAGCGTTTCTTTCTGTGTTTTCTAACGAGCCCCTCATTTCCAAACACTATATATATATATATATATATATATATATATATATATATATATATATACAAATATATATACATATATATATATATATATATATATATATATATATATATATATATATCCAGGGATTCTTAGCACCCTCTGCTGCGTCACAGGTCTGACCGCCGCCGTGGTCAGTTGCTTCTCAGCTGCTGGGGACTGAGGGCCGAGGGTTAATTGGCGAATTCATGGGAGGTTGTGGCCGTTACTACACCAGGGTGGCCGATCCTGCTCTGGTGAGGAAGTGCATTACCGGCAATGGTCGCCGGGGTCAGGCCGCACCCCAAGCCCCTTTGTGCAATTCCATAAATACGCGGTTTTTTTTAAATCCGGTGGGAATTGTCCGGCACCGGGATTCGAACCACGGTCCTTCTGCACGCGAGGCGGATGTTCTACCTCTACGCCATCGCTGCCAGCCGCCAGCCGCCAGCCGGACAGGCCGGCAATGGAATCTGAACCTGGCAACGTTTAACGCACGAACCTTATCTAGCGAAGCAAGTCTCGAGGTCTTGTTCGAGGTCTCGTCCGACGTCATGCTGATTTGTACACGACAAGGCGGAAATAAATTCGCCAGCTTCGAAACTTTGCACCTTAATTTAAACAAAACAGCAAACAGCGAATGCAAAGTGCTCCATTATCAGCCAAAGTAAACAAAATATCTTGATCATTGACAAACTTAGGTCAACGACGTGGGATACAATCAATGTATTTAGAGTAGGGCAGCTAGTTGGAGAATGCGTGTACTCACATACTGGTGAATAGCGTAAAAAAGGTGGCCAGGCGAGGTGTAACGACACAAAGAGAAGTACTGATCTGTTTGTTTTATCACACCGTCTAAAACACCTTGTTCATGGTGCTGTTTTTTACATACTAGAAATAGGTATTGAATTTGGTGGTGGTACAGGGTGGACGAAGCACCTAAATAGCGCAGCATGACTTCGACAAATTGCGACAAATACCGGTTAGAGTTTGCCGACGTCTATCCGCGTGCTTCATTCCGGCGCGGTCGAAGCGGTGGGGATATGGAGAGCAGTACATTGCAGTGCAAAATAGACGAAACACGCAACCCTCCATGTAATGGTGATGACAGGTAAGCGCTACGAAAAGCCATGGAATGCCCGTATCATTAAAACATTATTCATTGGTTCGTTTGTGTTTATTGTGCGTCCAATGCACCACGAGGGCTTTTACACTGGTACACATGCAATGACCGTAATAGGTTAGCGTACATCCAATGCTAACATGTCGCTAATAACTAGAATCACGTGTCTTAAATGTGAGCACAGACTCGACATGGAGATATTTGTGCGTGCATGGCAGAAGAGCGATTCATGGCATTAGAAATATACACCTTTAGGTCGCGATAAAAAACACTTGAAGGCATAAAAAATCATTCTCTGTTGAGATACTGTTGCCCAGAACTTGTAGGCGTTCAGAAGGTGATTCGCTATGGAACCCAAAGATAGCAAATAAAACACTGTGGCATGTAAATCGCAGAGGCACATGTATATTAATGCTGTGCAATAAATGGTCTAGGTCAAGAAGGCCGTTTATTACATTATGAAAAAACGTGATGTCGCGACAACATCGCCGACTATCTAGATCTTTAATGCCTATTGTAGCTAAAGAAAAGTGATAGTATTCATAACAAACTTTTCGTTCCAAATATCTGTCCTAAATAATTAGAAGCAGGCGTTTTTGGACTGATTCGGTTAGGTTAGAATACGTTTTTGGGAGCTGGTTCCATGCGGCGTAACCGAATTCTACACGTGATCTTACCAAAGACTAAAGCAGGAAGATGATAGTTTCAAGAAATTTAAAATTACGTGTGACACGGGATATAGCACCTAGAAGTTTAAAACCGGTGCTACGAATGAGCCCAACGTCCTGTTTGTAATCAACGTGACTAGAAACGAGTACAGTGAAGTCCCTGGTAACGATTACGCGAGAATTTGTTCGTTACCCAACTTTTATGGAAACATAAACGGCGCTTTCTGGCTTGGAAGAGTAATAAATTTCGTTCAAGACGCGTGTAGCGACAAACAATTTGTCGTGCACCACTACTACCCTCTGTTACTGCACTTTTTTTACACAGCTTGATATTTTGTGCGAAAAAAAGCGCCGTTCCAAATTTTAAACGTTAGCAGGTTTATTATAAAAGATAAGAAACAACAGTGGGCCCAATTATGACCCTTGTGGCACTCCAGAGGTCGGAACAAAAGGTATGAACAGTACATCATGAATACCAAAATAATATTGGTGCGTCAATAAATAACTGAGAATTCATGCACACAGCGGTGAAAATAAGGTATGGCAATTTAACTTTTGTATGAGTAATTCATATTATAGATCAATCGGAAGCTTTCGGTAGATCTAATTAAATTCAATCCACTTGACCTCTGTCAGAGGGCACAGGAGACACATGAGTCAGAAAAGAGCAGAGGTTTGTTTTTATAGACCGCCCTGTCACAAAGCCCTGCGGCTGGGTTGTTAACAACTTACATGATTAGAAAAGCACTTGCACATAATTCTTTCAAACAGCTCTGAAAAGCCACTCAGCAATCACATTGGCCGGTAGTTGGATGGGTTACAAGCGTCACCTGTTTTAAAAAAGGGGTGAAATTTATCTTTTTCCAAAGTTCTGAAGAGATACCCGTGGTGAGCGAAAGATCAACAAAATTCGCACAAATCCTCTCTGTGAAGTTGATTGGAAAGCGAAGCTGTAAACGACACCCAAAACGATAACCCATGCAGCGTCACTTTAATTAACGCACGTGGCTCTGCAAATGAGAAAACCAGAGACAAGTAAAATGCACTTAACCACACCTTTTATTACTTGAATGGGGTATTCTGTGCTAAGAATAAATCATTGCATGATCTACGAATGGCGGTTGGTTGAGTTGTATTTAGGGAGCAAAGGAGTGAAAACTGTTTTTTATAAAATTAAAGGAAGCTCAAATAAAGTGTTAGACAATCTCACTTCTCCGTCTTTGCCGCCGGCGATGGAGGTGACGAGATAGGCGGCAGAGACGGAAAGAACGTGATATGTCATGCGTTGGTGTTATCTTTATTTAATTTTTTCTAACTAAGGCGGCATACGCAAGGAGCCCACACAGCCGTCACACGTGCCGTGAGTGGAGCTAACAGCGCCTCGAAAGGTCACGTGACGCTATCCCGTGCCATTCAGCTAGAACACAGGGAGTAGACCAGCAGAAGTGCTCGGTTTGTGCGCTTCTGTCTCCCCCGTCACTAAAACATAGGCCCGGGCAGGGGCGATAAGCAAGCAAAATCCCTGTATGATAAACAGGGGGATTTTATAGGCGCCCGAAGAGAGTTTAGTTCGGAGGTTTTTATCGCCGCTATAACGTCAGAGACGGTAAGAGCAAAAAGGGCGCCGGTATGAGTACTGGCGTTTTGATCTGGGACACCTGCACACAAATCAGGGCATCCCGGCGCGCTCAGTTGCAAAGAGCATTCGATAAAAAAATGACGTGTTCGCTACTTGCTTGGGTGAGGACTGATTGCAGTTTGCAGATTCATAGCGCAAGCACAACGAGATGTCGTGGGAAGACTGTCCCGTGTGGACCCGCACGGATTTTAAAAAATACTTGGGGTTTGAGCGCAAGCTATCCTCTGCCCGTATTTCATTCATATCTTTATCACGCTGCGCCAGCTTTTTAACCACACGGCAAAACCAGGGGCCGAAAACTTCGGCTACTTTCGGTATTTGGAATAAAGTGTCGCCATGGCACTGGTAGCCAAGCGAAAATTTACAAAAGTTTGCATATCTGGCTTTGACTTTCCAACATACGCAGCAATTCAGTAAAGTGATGCCACAGAACAAACAAAATGGGTTCTTGGCTATTCCTATTTTTTGACAGCCTATTTTTTTATTTAGATGTTTGATTCGTTGCGCCGACGGGCGGCACTTTTTCTCTCATCTCTTCTGCTGCCATCCTGTTCGTGTGCTCCAGTCGCTTTCACTGTGCGCACGTGTTAAACTTTTGTAGTATGCCTTGAAGGAGAAAAGTTTGGCGTCTGTAAGCGCGAATGGGCACAAAATGTCATAAAAACTTAGAAAAGGACACAATGCGTGTCGCGCGGCTTTGTGGGGCGACATCTCGGGGAGGAATAGCCGAGCGAAATTCTTTCGCTTCCCAGCGGACGGCAGGTAAGCACACTTTTTATTTACTGTTAGTTATGAAGAAGCTAGCGCTCTCCTTATAAAAAAAAGTGCAGGGCGAACCGAAAAATCTTCTGCTCTAGCACTAAAGTAAATTATTTTCCGGTGCAAGGCATTTTTCAGTACTGTTGTAAGCATGTGAGCCTACTTGACAGTTTCTCGTGAGAGTATTGATGCCAGCAGACGCGCAGACGGACATTTTTCTTCGGTTTTGGTTTGGTGAGTGGTGGCTCTTCTTTTTTTCCTACCATAAAAAAGCTTGCACATTATGTTTTCTGAATCAGCTTTACTGCTTCTTTGATTAACTGGTTTGGCTTTAGAGCGTCCTGAGGACCTGTTTCATATACAGTGGAACCCCTTTTATACGTTTTTCACGTGATCTCGAAAACAAAATGTAACAACCAGGAAAACGCAGCAGTGAGGAAACCTCGAAAATGAACAAAATGGGGTAGCTTCGACATTCTACCATGTATTTCTGCAACTTTGGCGTTCGAACATTAAAAAACTGGTGAATTTAGGATTACCGCTTTTTGCTATTGCCGGAATACATCACGCGTGGCAATGCACGGTGCCTTGCTATGATGAATCTTTCCCGCGCTAGCTGCTTGTCTATTGCGTTGAGTACGTCAAGCCTTTCCTGAAAGGAAAATGCCTCCCGTTTTCGCGACGCCATCAGAGCACAAAAAAGTAAGCGGTTGCAAATTCAAAGGTGTTCTGAAAGCTTGAAGCACACGATCTCGACGAGAGCTCGTGCTATGCCTGCGGTACTGATTTTATGGCAAACCCGCGTTACCCGCATTCCGAAGTAAAACTTCCGCTATAAGCACAGTGAAGCCGTGCCCCCGTGCGGCTTCATGCAGTCAATTTTGTAACCAAGCCTAGAGAAGGGTCCTCAAACGTCGAAATGGTGGTCCGCGGATGTTGCTTGGGCGGGTTCGGCGTGTCAGATTGCGACGAATGACCCGGAAACGTACTCTGAGTCACGACGTAACAGTTAGGATTTGAATACCTGGGACTCTATGTGAGCTGCGCCGGGACCAGACAAAAACAGCGCTGAAGCAGGGGAAATGTAGCACCCAGGAACCCAATAGCGGGGTTCTATTTTTCGAAATAGAACGTTTTTTTCTCGCGTGTTTTAAACGTATAAACGAGGTTTTACTGGATATATGTATAATTAAAGAACGTAATTATAATGATGTAGCACGTTTGAATTCAAGTCCCTAGTGACTTCATTGATACCAATAGAAACTGACTTAACCCTATAAATGAGACAAAAGTGCCGTACCTTGAGGTCATGGTAGCTTTCTTAGCGTATTGCGAAATGGTGGCTTCTAACGTGATCAAATGCATCACCGGTAGTTTTCACATGTCTTGAAAAAAGCAAAAAAATAATTTTTTTTTTATCAAAGTGGTGTTTATGGAACCGCTTACATAGCGGCCAACTGCACTGAAAATTCAGCTCGACCAAACATATTTTGAATGTGTAGTATGAGCCAACAAATCAGCTGGAACACGACTGGTGGCGCCGTGAAAAGCCTGGTTAATCAGTAAGACGCGTAAAAAAAAGTGCCGCCGCAGACAACGCTGAACCTGCCGGCGGGTCGCGTAAACAACCATGACGCGACTGTGGTGCTCCAGCCGACGGGGGTTTCTTCCTTTGGCCAGCCGCCCTGCTGGAGAACCATTCGCCCTCTGCTACAAACGTTTCACCCGTTTGCTGCGTCACGCGCGCGTAGAGCTTGCGCGCAGGCTTGCTCCGGAGCTGCTCACCGTCCGGCCGCTCGCTTGCCTGTTGCAACGTCATTTTAATTACCGTGCTCTCCTCGATTTCGGTTTAAAAAACGCCGATTTTTGGTGACCGCTTGCGACATCCACGCGCGTATGTGTTATGTCTCTTGTTTTCCTTTTAGGCAGACCCTACAGAAATAGTGTGTTCAAGAGGTAAAAATTTGAGTGCAGTTGACCTTTAACGGCTTTTCAGTTTGGCATATATAGTATTATCCACAAATGGTGCGATGCAGAAAGTAAATGACGTTGACGCAGTTACAGTTAAAGTTATCTTTTACATTTATGTTGTAGTCTGAAGCCATGCTGGCCGGTTGTGCGTGGCCATCATTTGTGCGCATAGTCTACATCGAGGTTTTTTTAGAAAGCATGCATCCAGTAATTTGACGTCGGCTGATGCTTGCGTTCGTAGAAAAAAACCCCTGATTCCCATTACGTGGGCAGACAATGTGTGGTGGTTCGAGAAATATATTTCTTAGGCGTTCACTTGAACGATGATACCGTGATGTTTTCTTGGAACGGCAATCCCTCTTCGCGTGGAGCCTGCGTGCGTTACAAGGTTAGATTGTGGGTTAATGTTCGGAGCTTTTTGTAACGATTTTTGTGGGGTCCAACTCGCTGGCGCATATATAGCGTCATAAATAACCTGTTCATCGTATTTTTAATTCAAGAGAGCCGCCTGAAGTTCTCGACAGTAAAGTCAAAATCCGCTTTGTTTTTGTAAATTCTCTATAAATGGTAGGCTCAACTTTAAGATATTTCTGTTTTGCCACACCTGATATGGCTGCTTCGGAAATTGAAATACCGCCGCGCATCTCTAGGTTTTGTATAGAGTTTAGTTTGCAGTCTGCCCTAGGGAATAGTTTATGTAACTTCAGGGGAGTTTACACTGTCTCCGGTGTAGGAATGAGAGTGGGCAATGCTAGGATGGACTAGGTCCATGCCTGAATATTGTTATGAGCTTCGCGTGGTTGGTCCACGATATCATGAACATTTCATAGATATGCAGTGTGTACTACAGTAACTTTATGTCTTAAGGGTCAAGAAAGTTTCATTCGAAGCGTTCCGTAAACATGTTGGCGTAGCTAGCACCGATTTTAGTTACCGTCAACATTATACTGTCTTAAACGTCATTGGCACCGTGAAACGCGAAATTGGTGAGTGGAATTAGAAGTCTAAGGTAAGTTTGAAGAGTAAAAGAACCAATTTATTTGTCACACGGTGACCTCTTCTACCCAGATGATACAGAACTACGGTGTGCATGCAGAATGTTAGTCTGCAGTGACACATGGAAGGTGACTTGACTTGTAAGCAGTTATCAAGAATTTCAATCTTTATGATGTCTGAGCGAAAATCATTTGTCGCTTAAATGAAGGAGGAACAGCTTGACGAAAAATCGCCGCTCAGGTTGCCAGCATAAAGCCAGACCTGTTCGGTAACTGTGCCAATGCCATAAACAATTGCGTGACCAGGATTGTTTACCTTGGAAATCTAAGGGAGAAGGTAGCATCTAGCGGCTACTGGGCTTGAAAGAATCAGGGAACGAACTGGGACCCAATCGATATTTTTATTTTTAACAAGTTTAGTGACTTGAGCTTTGAAATTTTTGAAGCCCTCAGTGGGATCATTCGATAGCACTTATAGAACGCAGATACCGATAGTTGCCTATTAGCGGCGCTATTATAATCGGTTTTGTTAAGTACTGAAATAGCGCCATTCTTATAGGAAGGTTTGATAACTATGTCCGGACAGCTTCAGAGTTCCTCCAATGCTTTCTTTTCTTTGCTACTTGTGTTACGACAGAAAACATTTTGCTTTTGATAAGCTGTTTGCAAATCGCGTTGAACAGTTTCATTGCACATGTCGAGGCAGTTGTCCTGCTGCTTAGTAGGGGTCCAGTGCTAATAGTTCGTAGGGTGTTGCTGGCTTTTTTCCGCTGCCGCTTGATCGGGGGCGTACGCTGATAGCATGATATTTCTTGCGAAAATATCGAACATGTTAAGAAGTGTATATTCCGTAAAGCAACAATCGGAAGAGAAAAAGTCCCCCCAAATTTACAAGGCTTTACTCTAAACTCGGCAGAGGGCACTACGTTTATCGTTCATCACATTCGCGTTAGAACATTTCTATATTGGCAGACGGGTACAGAATTTATTAATAGCGTTTTACTGAGCTAGTGGGAACTAAGTATTCAAAGCGTTTATAGTTTACCTGGTGAGATTTGCGAATTTGTTGAAAGAGTACAGATAGTTGCTAGTGCCGTAGATTTCTTTATTCTTACGCGCCTTGCCAGTGCTAGAAAACATGCATCGGTAAATCTTACGGGTGATTTTTTGTGATATGGCGGAGGCCTTCCTAGATTTATGGTTGCGTAAAAGGTTCGGCTCTCTTTAGCTTAACTCCTGAATAAGTATACCGCCTTCCTTTCTGAGGGAATGGGCCACACTATCGGATTATTTGAGAATTATTTCAGTTATATGTCAGGATGCTTTATCGAGTGCAATTTGCAACTTTTCATGTTCAACGGGAAGAGTTCGGCACTGACTTGTACAAGCACTGTACAAGTGCGCAAACGTGCTGTTCGGAAACTATGCGCTTTTCAATAATTTTAGATGCCACTGCATCTCATTCACTCGCCTTGTCCCTCCATACGGCGTTGTCCGTCCAAACCCCTCCCCCTACACTATAAAAAAAATAATAGCGGCGCCCGATTTCGATCCCACGACCCTGTGGGCGGAAAGCGAGGGACATGGTGCTTCTGCACTGCGCCACAAAACCGAGACAGAATCAAATGCTACGAACGCGCCTTATATCCTTGACTCATTCAAACTACGTCAAGATGCTACTGATAAAACGCATGATGGGACAATGATTAACACTTGCAATAAAAGAAAAGAAACTCCCACTGACAGCAACAATGATGGAGTAAAGGTCGTTGCGACAGCGAAGCCCCAAGCATACCACTTAGAGAGATTGACCAAGAGTGGTCAATAAAACATAATATAATCATAAAACATAATAATCATACGCGTTCCCGACACGTTTCACGCGATGTCAGAATCAATCCGACGGAAACACCAAGTGAACCCCACGATGCGTCGCATCTACACAGGGTTCCCCGCGCGGGAAGGTGGGCGCAATTTTTGCATACTTTATATACAAGAACTGTTTTGAAACCGGGCAGTAGGCAGGGTTACTTGTTTCTTTGTACACTAGTCAATTGTCACCATACCTATTCTTGCATAGTTTGTTCGGACCGGCTGCGCGGGTGGTTGGTTTCGGGGCTCCTGCAGGTCCGGAAGGACACCCTGCAGTGGCTGTCCGCCGGATTGGGGGTTGCTGAAGACGCGGCGGGTGGGGGCTGCATGCTGCAGGCGCAAGGCTCATCGAGAACCTCTTGGTTGTGCGGCTATCCTCACGTCGGGGCTCCGTAGCCGCAGGGGATCCAGCGAGTGGGTGTGGATGCTGCTCGCGCGATAATGGTCCAGGGATTTGGGGGTGGGCTGCTGTAGACAGCCGGAGATCCGGAGGCCCGGGTGGGAGGACACTGGCGGAACCTCGTGCGGGAATTTCAGGGGCGGCCAGTACTAATAACAGCTCCCCGTCTGCAAAAAAAAAGGATAATCCAACCCGGGGAGGGGATTAATCTTTTAGAAGCGTTGCCCTCTCACCAGCTCTGATGAAGGCTTTGTTAAAGAGACTATGTATAGCCTGTTCACCGGGTCCCAGCTATCCTGCACCAAGATTTTTAAAAACAGGAATGGAATTTCTGTAAGAAAACCTAGGGCATTATGTTTAGAATACAGTGAAGTAGCGTCGGGTGATACTTTTCGTAGTGAGATTTATTAAATTAATTGTAGTTAATTATCTAACTCAAGAAGTACTGTCCAAATCAATGAAGTTAAAATGCCATGATAAAGGTGATGCGTTGTTTCTTCGGTTGTGTGACAGGAAAAGCAGTTACGTGTTATCAGCGTATTATTAATAAAAACAGCGCAAAGAACGGGACTTGAGTGAAGACAAGCAGGGGTGGGCGCTGACTGACGACTGTAGTTTAATGAAAGAAACAGAGATTTAATGAAAGAAACAGAGACATACAAAGGGAAATGCAAAGCAAATGAAAAACAAGAATGACATCATGAAAAACTAAGATTGTTATTCCGTGGAATCACACACGACAGTCACACCACCTAAATAGTTAATCTCGTTAGCATGTAGACCAATTGATGCCATGCTGACGGAAGTGTCCCCCACTTTGTAGATAGTAAACGCTTCCGAAAGTTCACGTGAGCGCTAGTCCGGGTATCTGCTCACTATCGATGTGTGGTCGAGCTTCCGTGAGCAGTCATGGTTCCAGCAATGAATTGCCAGATTGCTCCACTGAAACTTTTTGAGTGAGTTCGCATGCTCGCGCAGGTGGTCATTAATGCAACGCCCCGTCTGCCCTACGTACTACTTGTCGCAGGACAGAGGGACGTTGTACACAACACCTTTCCTGGTTGTACACAACACAACACCTTGTCGCAGAGAGCTTCAAAGAGCAATAATCGCGACTGAAGAAGGCGGGGTTCCCCGACTGTCTAATCAAGAGCCTGTCTGGGATTTTTCTAAAAGGTTTTTCTTCTGCTCGGGTTCTTCCCCGGTTCGGGTTCTTCTCCTACCTACCCTCGCCTCCGCGAGGGTAGGCAGGAGAAGAACCCGAACAGGGAAAAGGAAGGAACGGCGTCATTCCATACCTGCGTGGTGTTTGCCACAAGCTAATAAAAACAGGAATAACGTGTGGCGTAAGAGTGGTTTTCTCATGCCCCAACAAGCTTTCTCGCCTCTGCAGAAAGTTGAACAGCGGTGACCAAACCTTTGGTCACTGTTTGGTTAGACATAAAATTGCTTACATGGAATGCAGGAAAGGTATTGTGCACAACATCCATCGGTCCTGTGACAAGTAGTACGTAGGGTAGAGGGGGCGTTACATTAATGGCCACCTGCGCGAGCATGCAAACTCGCTCAAGAAGTTTCAGGGGAGCAACCTGGCAATTCATTGCGGGAAGCATGACTGCTCACCGAAGCTCGACCACACATCGATAGTGAGGAGATAACCGTACTAGCGCTCACGTGAAATTGCGGAGGCGTTTACTATCTACAAAGTGGGGAACTCTTGCGTCAGCATGGCATCAATCGCCCTACATGCTAAAGAGATTACCTATTTAGGTGGTATGACTGTCGTGGGTGATACCACGGAATAGCAACCTTAGTTTTTCATGATGTCGTCATTCTTGTTTTTCATATGCTTTGTATTTCCTTTTATATATCCCTGTTTCTTTCATTAAACTTCAGTCGTCAGTCAGCACTCGTCCCTGTATGTTTTCACTCGTTCCGGTCCTTTGCGCGGTTTTTATCAATAGATTCCTACCGACTCACCAAGCTTCGCAGTCCCGTTCCGCATTCCCGTGATGGTGGGACCACCATCACGTGGTATTTTTCGTTTTTTGGCGGGGCTTCCTTATCAATCACAAGAAAAGAGGGCGCAATTAGTCCGTCTCTGTAAATATCGGAATGAGGTGCCGTTTGTATTCATTAACATTACATTAAGGGACAAGAAGAAAGCGGGGTGGGTCAGGGTAAAACGCGTGTTAAGAAAGATACTAGTAGAAATTAGAAAAAGTAATAAGAAATGGGTGTGGTGAGGGCATATAACGCGAAGGCAAGATAACCGTTCGTCATTAATAGTAACATAGTGGATTCCTAGAGGAGGCAAGCGTGGCAGGGGGGTCGCAGAAAGGGGATTTTAGTGTTTAGCGCGCGTATACAACGCAGGCGGTGAGGCGCGCCGCAGTGGAGGGCAACGAATTATTTTGACCACCTGGGGATCTTTAACGTGAGCCAAAATCTCGTACACAAGGGTGTTTTTGCTTTTTGCCTCCATCAGAAAAGCTGCCGCCGCGTCCGAAAATTGAACCCGTGACCTTGTGCTCAGCCGAGCAACACCTTAGCCACTGAGCCACCGCGGCGAGTAGGTGCAGAAAGTTAGATGGGCAGAGGAGATAATGCAGTTTGCCGGGATGAAATGGTCGCAGTCAGTACAGGACCGACATAATTGTAGATCTCTGGAATAGGTTTTCGACACGGTGATGATGATAGTTATGATGATGATGATGATGATTATGATAATGCCTCTCTTGGGTACCTATCGGTGCCTCATTGACACTTTAATCAATAAGACAGTACGTCTGGAGTTAGAAAATATTTTTACAATTATTTATTAAATTTAATCAACAAGAACGCTAATGGGCGCTATTCCACGACACGGCAGATTGTTCACTAGGTTTTCTTTGAGTAACATTATTGGTATTTTGTGGAAAATGTTGGTGCATGATAGCCGCGACACCCTGTGTAGCATTTCGAGGGCCACTGCTACGTAACTCAACACTTCACAATTTAACAGTGGAGATGTTGTAGCTCGCAGTACTCTGTGGCGTGTAACACGTAAAAAATACCAAGAAGCCGAGAACTGGTGAGCGCATTCTCGCTGCTACCGCCGAGCTTCTCCGGCACGTGCCCCTGAATGTAGCTTAGCCCCAAATACCTGAATATTGTTAAGTTATTTCTATGACTTCAATACATCATTAAGACTCAGTCCAATATCAAAATCTCTCAGCAGGGTATGCAAAAGTATGTTAAAACCCAGTTGAACGCATTTTTCCCCGACAAATAAAATTTAAACCGAGTTCTACCAATACTGAACTCCGTTGAAGGAGGGGGGTGGTGGGTTGGCTTTACGAAGATTCGAAAAAATTTTTAGGGTATCATCATCGTCATCGTCATTTAGCTTCGGCTTGTTTGTTGCGCGTAGTGTTAGAGTCGTCTTAGTGTATATTCCCCGCGAAATGTGTTTCCGAATTGCCTCTGTAAAAGAACAGTTAAAGCCGTATTCTGTATCAATACTTACTCCCTCCGTATATGAACATGTATTCACAGCACACAGTAATTTTTTGACGTTTACAACTTCGCTGTGAACTAATTATGGCAAGTAAATGAAACCTGTCCAAATGATAGGGCATTCTTAGAAGCTAATTGTCCTATATCTTGTTTCAAGGTACTTTCTCTAACAGAAGAGTTAGAGCCGTTTTCGGTTATCTTAGTTTATAATGAGACGGCCATGTTTCACTGCACAACACACAGTGAGGATACGACAGGGTACAAAGACCCAGCTTACACAGTTATTTTCATCCTAAACACAAACACTTTGCTGGGAAGACATTTTTTCGGGTACAATATAAGCCGTCCTATGGGAACTACGAAGGCCGTAGGGCCTTGTTTATTTGTTCTGAATTGTTTCCATACTGAACCATTTTTTTGCATGGTCTGGCGGTGGACACTAGAAACCTGCTCCGGATGAAGTATGACACGATACCAGCGGAGATTGTCATGAAACCTAGCACGCAACCAGCGCTGCTCTTAAAATGAGCGTGAGTCAGCTAGTAAGACTGGACACTAGGACTGCCTGAAAAGTTGTAGTGTAATATCAGCAACATGGCTCGGTGTTGTTTTGTGAGTCAGTTACTTGGTCGGTCGTTCGGTTGGTCAGATCAGGCTGGCAAACCTCTATGTAGGTACGGTTGACCGCTGTACGGAGTGTACAAAACAATACATTATTTACCGGTTATATTTCTTATATCGAACTGCCTCTTCCGCAAGTAATGCAAAGTTTGCTGAGTAAAGTATGCAGTGAAGTATACATAGGGTATGTTGGCAGTAGAGCTTTGGTTCGCAGTTGTTGAATACGCTGCCTTTTCGACATCTGAAGAAATGAGCTCTAAAGCGCCTTTTTACCTAATCAACACGGGTAAATATCTACTGTCGGCGTCAAATAAAACGCGAACACGAAAATATGAACCTGAACCCACAAATAGCGCGATTTCTTCCATGCAAGCCAAAATGACACGTGGCTTAGTTACAACAACAAATTTGGAAAAAGTAGAATTCCGAACATATCACTGGCAACCCAATATGTGAACTCTACGAGCAGTATTTTTCAATTTTCCACGTTCTTGTTCATATTTTAGTCTTCCCATTTCAATTGACGCCGATAGTACGTATGATGTTCTAAGGAGTAAGGTTAGTTCTAGCATCCAGGCGAGGAAAGCGCTTCAAGCTAAAAGTGGTTTAAGATGCCTAGGTACATGGTCTACACAGTTAAATTGTGGTAAGTTTTTTTAAATGATTACATCAATCTCTTTATTACACATTTTGGTTTATGGAGGCAGTATTGCTTACTTGGCGGTGTTTTGGTACGTTTTATCACTTTGTTTAAGGCGGTCGGCATCATAAAATATCTGCATAAGACAGAGTTTCGATGTTGAGGTGGGCCAGCGTCATGTGAAGTGTTAGATAAAAAATTGCAAAAAGATGCTCACAGCTTAAAACCTTTGACAGTTCATCGTGATGCAAGTAAGAAACGCGCGAATAAGAAAACGCGGGAATAAAATATTCTACATCAAAATCAATAGGAATAAGAAAACGCGCGAATACAATATTCTAAATCAGAAATAAATGCTTGTGGCTGAAGACTGATTTGTAGCATTCAATACTAGCAATATATTTTTTATACACGTTGGTGCAAGTATAAATATGTAATTTTCTGAGCTTGCCTTTACACACACCATTTTAAAATTCATTCCAAAAACAACCATGAGACCCTCCGGTGCCAACTAACAACCATTTTGGCTAACCTTACGACAGTTCAATAAAAACGAGTTTTGTTTGATAAAAAAAATACGAGACGCAAAGCTCTCAACCTGACGCATTTTATGAGCCTTGAATGTAAAAGGCATGCGAGACGAGCTCAAAGAATCGTAAGCGGTGATTTTTTGGAAATAATTATGACACTACCTGATTTGCTCTCTTTACACAGCGCTGTTTCTAAGAACAAACGCCAACAGTGCTGCTCACTTCGCGAGCATTGCTCGAATCGGGAGAGCTGAACCCTCAGCAGGCCGCGTGCAAGCAATGGCTGCAGAAAAAACAGAGCACCACGAAGCGTGCAAAGAGGAATGAAACTAACCTAATGACTATGCACAATACACGTTTTGAGCGTTGCAGTCTCACATTTTTACGTAGTAATATTTTTATTGGAGCCGCCGATTTCAAAATGCTTCAGTGTTTTATTCCGTCACTTACTCAGTGATGAAAGGAAGCAACCACATTCACAAACACTCCCCTAAGTTTCGCCAGTGGTACAAAGGAGGGGTACGTTTAACCTTGTATAGCAGCGAACATACTGCTGAAGTCATCGCTCTTTTCACGAATGTGCACATTTGGTAAACAACTGATATATTAGAAGGACACAATATCTGCTTGCTCTAGACAAATGACGGATGGTCCGAACGAAATTGAATAGTGTATATGACCTATAATTGTTTTACCTTAAACGTTTGTGCGTTTAACGTGAAGCAACCGTAGGTTAGGTACAAAGGCTGAGTGTATAGACGGGAGGCTCCCAAGGTTTCCATAGCGCAGCTGTTATATACCTGTTCCAAGAAGATAAGTGCGGGTATAGAACAAACGCGTGTACTAAAAACCCTGTAGAGTCGATACAATGTACCGCTTTCAGTCGACCTGTGCGTCTTTGGCACTCTTCTCACAGTTGACGCTTTTCCCTCGCCACTCAACACCTGTTGTTAGTCGGGGCGCGTTTCACAGCTGCGGGGCATGTTTGCCAGCGGTGTGTCGTCGGTGGACGAAGCTGTAGCCAAGTTCAGAGAAAGACAGAATAACGAAAGTGGGAGAAGCTAAAACCAGCCTATATGTGTCTGTTTCGCTGAACTCATCACGCACCGTTTAACGCATTGTTATCAGTGGGCCCAGGATCAGCAGGAGTACAAAAAAAGTTGCAGATGACATCTAAGGTTATGTCGTAAGATGTATAACGCGCTAGCGTAACTCCGGTGTCCAGAGATCGTTTTGTAACGGAATCGCTCCATTTACCTTTTATTCTTTCCAAGTACTTAAGCTCAGTGACGATAGCTTGACTAGCTGCAATGATTGTAATCCACACGGCCCAGGGAACTCGGAGTAAATCGAAAGGTTTCGTGGCTTAAGATGTTGGCGTGAAAAGTTACATTTGGGGGGTGTTGGTCAGTGACAGTAAGAACAAGACAGTCAATGTTTAAAAGTGTTTCTCCTAGTGGCGTGGCTGGAGGTTTGGGTTTTTTAAATCCCGCACAGAGAGAGAGCGAGAGAGAGTGAAAGATGAAGGGTGGGAAGCAAGAGGTGAGAAATGTGTATGTTGAGTTATATTTATGTAATGTTCAGGGATGGGGATAAACCGATAGCAGCCATTATGGCTTGACTCAAAATTTCAGTGCTCTAGATTCCGCTTACACTGATCATGAGGAGTCCAGGAGGTGAGGGCCGCCTGCCATGTGTGGGTATAACTTGGATATGCAATTCTTGAGTTGTTAACCCCGCGAACATTCTCCTGGATATTAACAGGCCTCCCCTAAGAGTGAGGGGCGTTTGTCCGTATTTAGTGCAGTTTTATGTTTTCGTCGCATGATTCTTACGAAACACCTTCACCCGTCTAGATTTGTGGATATATGTGTCGGTTTGTGTCCTGAGAGGACTTGGTCGTTTTTGAGCGATGAGATCCCCGTGTGACATGGGGAGGAATGGCATTACTAGGCACTGGATGACGAGATGTTTTTCGTAGTTTTCAAGCGGGGAGTGTGAAAGTATGTTAACCGGGAGAAGAGTATGAGAGTTCCAGTGGATCTGGATCACCTGCGTCCCTCCATTTCTGACTCGTGTATCCGTGTGTTAATGTATCATGAACTTTATGCTTGCGGATTGGATTATTTTTCTCATGCGTTTAGGTAGTCTGCCTGCAGCCAAGAGACTAATGACCTATTGAGCTTGTTCCACAAGGTGGCCGACAAAGAGGATCGAATTCTCATGTGTAGGATATTTGTGGAGTTACAGCGAATAAGCGATTGCCATGGTACTCCGTTGCGACAGTTGTTACCATTGTAATTTCAACGTTTCGGCGTCAGAGATACCGTTGTTTTCCCATTTTCTTAAACTCTCCGGAAAGGAATTTCACCCCGGCTTGTCGCTGGTCCTCGCGTAGGTTTACATCCATGCATTTCTGTAGGGGGCGGCATTTTATAAAAGGTCAGTCTATCAGTGACATATCCATTGTGGCATGCAGCTGTTTATTACTGGAGGGGTGCCTATATTTTATGGATGACAATTCGCTGTTTTCTTTTTCCCAGCCGCTCTTTCTGCGCGAGTAGAGTGGCCTCCATTTTGGTTATTGAGAGATTCGCTCGGCCGCTTCTCTGTAGAGCCATGCCGAGGATTCTTAAGAAACGTTTTTCAAGGGCTACCTTCCGGATGATTTTCTGGGGGTTTAAAATTCGCCGCACCGCGGCACTTCAGGGCTCGCCGGATGGTTGTTGCGGGGTGACACCATCACAAAAATTGTTATTGCATTTTAAAATTTGTGTAAGTATGCTTGGTAATTAGAGCACTTCACGGGCCCGGGCAGAGTCGGGCCGGGTAAGGAATTGTGCAATCAGGCCCGGGCCGGGCTCGGGCCTGAGTCAGGCCCGCATCAGTCCCGGGTCTCATAGTTGTGGGTAATGGCACATGTATGCTAATGTATTGCTTTATTGGTTCGTATGTTTACTCGAACACAAAACTACAAGACACGCCACCCAGGCAACGAATTCTGAAACACCGAGAAGAGAGACTGACAGATGAGGCGCCGTGACACCACCGCGCCCGTCTCCGTCAGTAAAGCCACGGCGCCTAAACGGCACTGAATGGCGAACGCGTGATAACCATGGATGAAAAAACATTTTAGAAGGGCGCATGAACGGCCCAGCTTTGACAAGCCAACCTCCTCTGATGCCGCATTCCCCTCTCGTCGGGTTCCTCCCACGCAATGCATCGTGGAAGATGCACCTCTTTCAGGCCCGCGGTAGCATGTAGTGGCTCCGGCTGGCTGCCTTTCTGACCTACTCAGCCTGGCGTAATCCCTCCAGGAGCAGTTTATTTTATTTATTTATTTATTTATTTATTTATTTATTTATTTATTTATTTATTACATACTGCAGGCCCAGTTTGGGCCCAAGCAGGAGGGGCGATACAGCACATACAATACACGCAAATAAACAGCACAAAAATGTAGCCGCACATTATTGCAAACAAAATATCATACATAGAAACAACAACAAAAAAAAACAATTCATTACACGAATCAAGCAACCGCTAGTTAAAGAAAAAGAACTATACATGGAAACAAGAATACGTAAAAAACAGTTCAATACACAAATCAAGGAACCGCTAGTTTCAAACACTATCACTAAATTAAATATATGCTGTGGGTTACAGCGCGTTTTCTTCTCTCTCTGGTTGCATTGTGTCATAAATGAAGTTTGCAGGAGAATTTTCTGCTGGTGTTACTCAACATTCTCATCTTGTGAGCAATAATGTAAACTCACTATAAATGTCCACCGTTTTTCCACTTTATGTGGGCGTTGCTATGTTGTAGTCATTCTTTTAAATGTAATAAGAACATTCCGCGGTTAGAACTGCGTGCATATGACAGCCACCTATGCCTCCGTCTATAATATTGCCCTGCAAATATTTAGCAAAAGTTTGACGGGCGTAATTAACCGTATGTATACACCGTATTACTGAAAATTGTGACACTGTCTCAAGTTCTCACAGCACTCTCCAAAAAATACCTTGTGCGATGCTCGTGTTTGCACAGTAACTGAGGAGTGGACAGTGCCTCGTTTATGCTCAACGCATAAGTGGCTGAAACTGGCCAGCCGGGCCGGGCTGGGCCTAAACCTTGCGGGCCAGGTCCGGGTACGGGCCGTATATAAAAACACCGGGCCGGGCTCTGGCGGGCCGAAGCATGGCGTTTTCGGGCCTGGCCGGGCCCGGGCCGGCAAAAATCAGCCCGTGCGGTGCTCTACTTGGTGTACTCGGTTTTGTTCCTAATTGGGGCGTATAACGGTTTGTTTCTGGTTAAAACATAGGCTTTCTTTGCTTTCGAGAGCACGGCATTCAGTTTGCCCTCTATTTAAGCTAGCTGGCACAATGTCGGCGCCGGCATCATTTCAATTCGATGAAGATGCACTTTGCTGGTGGCGTATGTTGCAGGCACGACCGGCGACCATGTCGGCCCAGCATGCGACTACGCCCGGCTTGTACAACAAGCTGCAGCTCGCAGGCACGACGACCGCTCAAGTCGGGTACCTTTTTCCTTTGCCTCGGCCGTGGTAGTATTCTCCTTTTGTTTCCAGAATCTAACCATCGCTGCTTGGCATTCCCGATTCCGCGACCCCTCGTACCTGGTTGAGTTAGTCGTAGCTTCCTGCTAGTATCCATCACATTCCACACATTAAAGTTATGGCTGCACGTGTTTTTGGCTTTCTGGGACAAAATTTCAGGGAACCTCTATCTAACTTAAAAGAACAATCGTATTTCACTCATGTGCGCTCAGTGTTGGAGTACGCATTTGTTTTCAAACAAATTTGTTTTTATTCCTACACGAAAGAGCTGGTTGATACGCTGAAAATCATACAAAATACGTCAATGGGATTCGTATTAGGCAATTGGCACTGTCTACTTAGCATGAAGGAATGTAAAAATAAACTTAAATGGTTAGACGTGAAAGTTCACGGACGAAACCTCAAGTTGGAATTTTTTCGTAACATCTATCATTCGAAAACTAGAATACATGGGAAGAGGCATAGCCCAGCGCCATTCTACATATCCCAAAGTGGGACCGCTAGCTAAAGCAAATTATTAACTTTCCTTTAAAGGTGACGCCTTGCGCGATTCACTTTATCTTAAATCAATACGAGAGTCTAATTATCTTCCACGTATTCTTCCAATTATCTTCCACTGTTTATTATGACGATTTTCACCGCGCTTTGTAGAAATATTTTGTTATTTGGGCTCAAATTTGATGCTGACTGTTATGTATCTCCCTGCTGTAATGCATGCAAAGGCGAAGCAGGTATAAAAAAAACAGACAAACAAAAAACAATGAATAAATAAATAAATAAATAAATACATAAATAAAAACACATAAATAAATAAATAAACAAACTTGCCGATCCGCAAGTTCATCTCCGACGGGTTGAGAACCTTACGCCTTCAACCTGAATAATGAAATATTTATTGTTTTATTCGTTGCAGTATGTAAAGTTTGCCGTATGAATACTGCCATTGCTATGGTATTGGTTGAAATAAATTACGAAACTCCAGTCTTACGCCTTCCCTTGCGTGAACACAGAGGGATACAACTGCAGCCACCTGAAGCAGGGTGCTATTCGCAACGCGTCTAGAATTTTTAAGTGCGGCGTACCTTAGGACCGCGCAATGTCCGCCCACGTTCATCAGTGCGCACAACACCATCAAGCGAAATTCAAGCGAAATTTGATTTTAGCCGTCAGTTGCAGTTTCATTTATGGAATAATCAAGATGCAACTCACAGCTGAAATCGAACGGCGGTCGGGGCGCAAAGCGGATGTGATTCGGGGCGCAACTTGGATGGCATTTCGAGTCCCCGTACTCCGCACGCTCACCATCATCACGGAGTGCAGATGCTGCCATTTTTTTAATGTAGTACGACATTAGAGAAAAATTTGGTTCGTTTGGACTATTAGGTGGTGTGCACGTAAATAATAAAAACAACATAAAAAATAGAATAAAAATGAAAGTACCTGTTCGATCTCGCCTATGATCAGCCCTGTGAAAGATCTTCAGAAATGTTGACCGATTAAAAAATTTGTTTTTCGTGAAGATTCGACAAAAACTGGACATACTCTTTGTATGAAGGAAATTATATTGAATGCCCCTGAGTGTTTTGTGGAGTACCAAAACGCTTCGTAAGGCGTTCGCACTGGTTTTATACAAAACAAAAGTGGTCAAGGAATTGTTATAAAAATAGCTTATTCCTTCATAGCGTGAAAGTGTTCAGAAGTATTGTCTTAAAAGAAACAAGCTAAAAGCGGTGCAATCCATCTTTGTGAAATTCAACCCACTAAAGTATGCGCCTTCCGCACCCCCCCCCCCCCTTCAACCCCGTTTAGTACAGGTTATCCGCCCCACAAAAGATATCAGGACCTGGACAATACATCTACTCCAGCTCTGCAAAGAAATGAATATTTTCTCAGCAAAAGAGGCACACCAATAAAGGAACGACCATTTGGGAGCACTGTTTATTAAATTAATTTTGATGTCAACTGACGATAAAAATTAAGCAAGGCTGCGTTAAATGCTGGACGACTGGTGGGGGTGCGCAGGCTCACGTTGATGTGGGTGCAGTGGACCCAAAATGGAGGGTTTGTGCTGCTGCACAGCGCGACTGAGTCATCTGCTTGCACGGAGTGCAGTTTTCGCCCTGAATACTTTCCCGAAGAGAGAAGAATCAGAGGAGAGATACGATACCCATATCGTCATGACGTGGGACCCCGCAAATGGTGAACCTGAGTTGATTGGGTGACCTCGTCCTGAGAACAGTTGATCATAAACTGCAAGTGGTACACCGACAGGTCATTAACACAATACGTATTCTGCCTGCGGATGAAGTCCAGATGGCCTGTGATCCGCTTTCAATGTACATGGGAATATTCCCTATAGCATCAATCAAATAGTAATTTTAGTTCTCATTTTTTTGGGTGCTTTCTCTTTAAAAGAATGCAATAAACTCCAGTGCGATAGAAAAAATACCATTCGAAGGCAACCGACCTGGAATCTTCTGACGACATCCCGTTTAAAATACGCATTTCATCCACTATGGCAGGCCGATTGCCTTCCACAGATGTTTTTTTCAGTCTCATAATCTAGTTCGTCGAGTTCGCTGACCGAGAAGGCGAATGACCAGTAAAATCACCTCTTTCAAGATGTCCTCATTATTAGTGTAGGTCTTGAAAAGTAAGAAGAAATTTTTAAAAAGGACGTGCAAGTAGCCAGTCGCTTTTCGCTTGGTTTCACCATTCTTATGAAACATTGGCACAAATGAAAAAACACATATTTAAATAGAAGGTTTAAAGTTATTCTTACTTTGCAATAGATGTGTTCTCGCACAGTTTCTGGCTGCCACACATAATCTATCTAGCAATGCACAACCAGAAGCTATTATTATAAAGTTTCTTTTTCTATAAATCTAGTTTTTATTTAAATTGCGAACGTCAAAAAATATCCCCAACATTAAAAATCCGGGACTATTGCCCCGAGTTGTAAGACTAAACATGCCGTATGTCGTAGGAAACGGAAGAGCTGCGATTCATAATCATCTAAAGCCTGAAATTTCTAAACCAGTACATGGGTTTGGAGAGACGTTTTCTGAAGCACTGATTGCCGAGGTGAATAATAAATGCTGAAGCCTATATACGGCGAAACACGATCTACCGAGTGAAGCTAGATTGTAGTTATCGTGTTTCCTGTGGTTTCTTTGATAAGTAAGCAAATTTGAGTTGCAGGTTCCTCGTTTTAAAATAAACATTCTCTAAATAAGGGTAATAAATTGATATGATATTGGCATCTCTTATTAGATGGCATATGTCAAGGTGTTTAAGGTGTTCGTACGGATTTCAACCGGTCACGCAGGGATACACAAATTTTGACCAAAGTGATGTATGCGATTTTTTGGGGTGAACATTAAGGAGTACCCAATGTCGCTTAAAGACAATTATATAACCCATCCCTCTTCATGACGTAGTCCTCATTACTAAACCTGTGTGGAATAGTACCTTATTTTGCTTTAAAAACATCGCAATTTATAATTTTCCCAGTACTAATATGATCATATCGTCGCACGAACACTTTTCACTCTCAATTTATGTTTCCTGGAGCAAGGATGCTCTGGAGCGAATGGGATGCGAAGTATTGAGATGCGAGAATAGGTCGAGGTGGTATGCAGACTTTAAATGAGGGTTCTAAAGGACCTAACCTCGGAGAGTGCCGAGAGAGAGAAGTCGGTACTTCGGGAGCTAGAGAACGCAGAACTTGTGGCGTGCCTTGCGACTCTAGGTGAACGCTTTTCCATCATTGCATGCACTTTCACCAGGAGATAGCGGAGAGCACGAACAGTGGTTTGATCAGTTAGCCCTGTCGAATTCGTTTTTTGAATCTTGATCGAGCATAAGCAAGGAGTAGAGGCTGCAGAAGGGGAGCCTGGTGGAGATATTAGGAGAGAAGCAGGTGTACGTCAGTATTCAGGAGGGGAGCTCCGAGGTCCTGCAAGTGCGGGAAATGTAAATGTCTTAATTCTGGGAATTGGGTCGTAAAGGTACAATCCCATCAGTCAGTTTACCTGAGGAGGAAGTGAGAAATATAACATCTTTGGGGAGTTCTCTGTTTAAGGAATTCGAGTGACCTCGGCGTAAGCTAGCAAAGAGGCAAGGGTGCCAGCTTCGTAGTAAAGGCCACATAGGGGTAGCGTATTATGGTCAAGGTTTGACTAAATTAGAAAGAATGTGATTGGTAATGCAGTAACCATTTAAACCTGACCGGAGCCTGAAGTCACGCAAGACAGAGCTAACTTTCGTTTCGAGGACTGGGATTTAATAGGGGCGTTTTGGTAAACAGTGTATTGTGTTACGCGCTCGAAAGGGCCTGCTGGTATGCACTGTTGGGTTAGTGCCTGAGAGAGGGTGATTAGAGTCAGTGAGCTGGTTGCCTAAGTAATGCAAGAAGTTTGAATCGTTCTACACGATTTGATGTCTATCAAGAATCTCAGGAGCGTCTACGTGCTCTTCTGCGTAGCGTTGGCACGTGAGGGCGCGCACACGTGTTCTCTTACGTATCGCATATCCGATGAAGTTTTATTTCGGCTTTGCCACAGAATCTGGAAATAAAATCGATGTACAGGAGCTCCTCGAGGCGGATTATCATCTTTTTAGTGATAAAATTGGGCGTGTGCAAATAGTGTCACTAATTTTCGATTTAGAGGGTTTTTTTATTAGTTTGGGTGTGGCGACGTTACTTGAAGGTCTGCCAAAGGGCACATTTGCTGCTGTTATTAACATTACATTGGCACGCATACTGTGATTTTTTGTAGTCCATCATGGCAGTTGGAAGGAGGTGGTGATGACATAAGGGAGGTACTACCGCTGCGGCCCTTTGGCACGCTTATCTGTATGAATCTGTCTGGTTAACAGAATAGAAACGGCTGGTACATCCTACGTCAGCTCGAAGAAAACAGATGCTTCTCCTTGCTGTTTGATAGATAGTTTATTTGGGGGTTTAGTTTGGATGCGGTAACATATCTTCAGAAAGTGCTGTCGGTGGTTGTTCGCACTAATCCTCGTACTTCAAGGTTACATCAAAACGGACTGACCGTCCTGTTGTGTAAATTGGTAGTTTCCCCTCATTAAATGTCTCCATAATATGCTGCTGTACTGCAACAGAAACGTTGAGGACAGTACTGATATCACCTGACCTGTGTCCCTTTCAAAAATGAAGTTGCAAGCCCATACTCGTTCTGTAGGCGCGCTATGAGCATGCCATGTCTTTTTATCGTCCGGTTGCTTTTTCTGTTGTCCTTACTTATTTCTCGTGCCAATGCTCCAACCGAGGGTGGCTCACTGTAACCTTTAGCAAAAAGACTTTTTTGTGTCTGTGAGTCGTCATCGTGTGCCTGACCACAAAGGCTTGGTCGGTCCACCAATCAGCATTTGAACGGCCGTGATAGAACCCATGCGACCTTTATCAACATGAGCTGCGGGTTCTAATGAATAACTTGCACGATCATCTGAACAGGGGTCTGTGCTTATAGATCGGTGAAAATGCGGAAGACGTGTTTGAGGCCACTGTAGTATGTGTGGCCAACGAGTAGGCTCAGATATTTATTAGTGGTTGTTTTTTCGTTTAATTCAAATACTCAAGGCAGATACCTATTTTTAGCTTTGAAGGTCTTTATATGCAGTGTCTTGCTTCTCAGAAGGAATCTGCACACATGAAATTTGCTTTTAAACACCAAAGTTCTTCTTGGGCTACCTAAACTCGGCAAGTTTGATCTGTCTGTCTGTCTGTCTGTCTGTCTGTCTGTCTGTCTGTCTGTCTGTCTGTCTGTCTGTCTGTCTGTCTGTCTTTCTGTCTGTCTGTCTGTTTGTCTGTCCGACCGTCCGTCCGTCCGTCCGTCCGTCCGTCCGTCCGCCTGTCTGTCTGTCTGTCTGTCTGTCTGTCTGTCTGTCTGTCTGTCTGTCTGTCTGTCTGTCTGTCTGTCTGTCTGTCTGTCTGCTCCTCTCTTGATACACCATTCCGGTCAATAGCAGCAGAATTACTTGAAGGCGATGTTTATATAGGCACATTTTTCCCAACCGTTAAATCTGGTACACGTTTTATATGTCTCACATTCTCCAGGATACAAAACACGATACATATATAAGGCCAATCATTGTGGTAGTGGCGTATTATAGCCAGCCCACGATTGCCTATAACGACACCGAGTCCCGGAACAAACACATGTTTTCGTGTGGTCCCGTTCTCAAGCTTCAATGCATGGTAGGTTCTGTGCACACGAGCTGAAGCTCGTTTTGCCCGCGATCACCTTTCTTAGCTCGAGCCATGCACATCATCATTGTCCCCGTCGACAATGGTGTTCATTGCCAAAACGCGGAATTGGCCAGAGCCACTGTTGCTCATTCACAACACTTCTCCCCCCTGAAGAAAACATTCAGACAGTCTTAGGGTTGGTTGGTGGGCATAAAATACCTCTGCAAGATTGGCTGGGGACCACCAAGGGTATTTTGAAGTTCACAAAGTCACTGTCGAACAGAACCTTGGAGGACTGAGGATGTTGTCAGAAAACGTCCGCGCTCACGTTAGCCACTGGAAGTAGCGACAGCATTAGAATAGCGCCGTTACAGCCAGAGACGCATCCGTGCAGCTGGCGTTGCAGAGAAACCAATCGCAGATGAGGCAGTATCTAACAATCTCAGTGGAGAGGAACGGTCTCTAACCTGACACGAAGGAAACACCGCCAGCTGACAGCCGAGATCACCCCCGGATAGTGGAATGGACAAGATTTTCCTCAAAAAAGTGATCCGCGAAGTCCGCATCCATAAACTTAGCGGAGAGGTACACGCAGAACAGGGATCGACTGAAAACTCTCCGTGTAAGTCTCCCAGCTTAAAAGGGTGCAGCTACCAGAAACGCCAGTGTGGTTGATAAGCTCAAAGAGAGAAAAGCACTAAAATGAGCGCCCCAAAACCAATACGATAGTCAAACGTGATTGCCAGGAGTACGCATTTAGGCTTTCCCCGCGACTGACTTCCGTGAAGCTTCATTCGGCGGAATGGTGGGCGTCTGGGGCAGAAATGCCAAATTTGTCTAATGATGGCAATGATCATTACTACAGTGTAGAAAAATGAAAACGCTTCCCGGCGAAGCTTGGCGATTGTCCCGTTAGGCTGTTTCCGCTAAATGGTAAAGGGAAAAATAAAGTTAAATGTTACTACGCGCTAACGTTTACTACGAAATCGCTGGCATAATCTTTTTTTTTAAATCATGAGTGCAGTTATTTCCTTACCAAATTAAGCGCTCACATAATCTACCTGTAAATCCGGACTGCAGTTGTTTCTAACAAAATTACCCGGGCTGAATTATTTTACGGAGGAGGTGTTCTGGCCTTTATTAACATAGACAAAACGTAAACTAAAAAAATTCAGCCGCCGAATGCCGGGCCCGATCCTACCGTGAAGTAACCGGGAAGCTAATCGGGTGGCAACGCCCATCGGCACATCCCTGGGTACTGGAATGGCCCCCGCATTGGACTGCGCAGCATTCAATTGGTCTTGTGCTTGTGCTTGTTGTTCTTGTTCCACCGTTTTTATGTTTACGTGTTGTCGTTAGTGCATATGTCTACTGAAGCGACATTTAAACGAATGCTTTGGGTTCTTCTCTGCACTAAAAGCCTCGTAAACTTCTAGGACACTTATCAGTTAGGATAGGCAAACCTCTTTGGTAAAAGCCGTTCTAGCTTTTGCGGGCGTGTATGATATGAATGATTGATGGGCCGGATCGCGCGGTCAGTTCTGAGCCAGAAGTCAGGGTTTAACCGCACACACACACACGATATACATAAATTCAAAACGAGTTGGTTCTCAGTCACAACGCGTTAATAACGGCAGATCACAAGAAGGGTGTACATAAGGGACTTGGACTAACGCATGTATGACAGAATGAAAGTGCGGTATTACGTTAGTCTGGAGCGGTCTTGGAAAATTCAGGAAGTACGGAAGTGGGCTTTTGGCTCACGGTGGTCGATGGGCGGCACTGTGTCCACGATGGTGGTTGGCTCCGTGCGCAGAGATCATTGCACGGCGATGGCTGCCCCAGGGCGAGGAACGTGGCGGCGACCGATGGCTAGAGGCTGATGGGCAGAGTTTAGGCCTGCTTCAGGGCCAGACGTCGCAGCGAGCGCTTTGCACCACCGACACACGGATCACTCATCGGCAGACACCGGCTTCTCCAAGCAGCGTCGGAGTCATCGGGCCTACACCCCGACGGAAGGCCGTCCGCTTCTCGACAGCAGGGTGGTGGCTTGGACGTGAGCGCCGACGACCGTCCTCTAGACTACACCGTGAGGTGCACCATCTTCATCCCGGCTGCCTGCCTCCCCCCGCGCTGAGACCAAACAAAAATATTTACGATAATTTCCACCAATCCGCATCACAATGGTTTTCGCAGAAGGAACTTTATTCCGCGCCAGCCTGAACGTCAATATACCTGTGTACTATTTGTTTAGAGAGGGGCGCTTACATACGAGTTCGATCACTGCAGTGTGATCCTGAAAACGATTTGGCAGTATAAAATTGAAAGCCAACTATGGAAACTATCGTATGTTCCTGAAAAAACAGGAAAAGAACATCCTGAAATTGAAGTACCGCAGTCGAAAAACCATACCTAATTGTGCGCCTTCGCGCATTCCTCTAAAAATAAAAACACTTAGAATGAACTGACGAAATCCCTGTCATTACGCAACCAAAAAAAAATAAGTCACTCTTTGGGTTTAAGTGTTTAATGCGCCCATAAAAATGCAAGATCAGTTATTCAGAGAAACCGCTAAAAATTTTGCGTATGAATCTCATTCTCGAAGTCTTTGCAGGTATTTCCATAATTTACACCGCTTCGCTTGGACCCATATCGTGTGCGACTGGCTTCAATGCAGCGCACGAGGCGAAGTTGGCTTTTCCTAACCTCAGAGGCAGAAACATGATAAGTCAAAGTTAACACAGGACCACAACGTTCAGTTGTGAAGTTAGAAGCTTCTCTTCGGCATCTTCATCAGCCTCTTCTTATTTGGCTACGCAGTAACTTTTTTCAGGTCATGATCCCATTCATTGCAGCCTTCCTGCAACCTGCATTGAGAATTTAAAAGATTTATCATAATTATGCATTTTCTTTTTTTTATCGATGTGTATTTCAAAATTCAGTTTTACAGTTCGTCTGGTGTCAGTTTTCATTACAAAGGTGCCCAGTTGCTCAGTAACCAGTGTTGTACACGTTCCTCTGAAACAGGAACAAAAGCTCGTTCCTCATTCCTTCCCAATTTCGAAGTGAGTTCCCGGTACAAGTTTTTTTATTGTGAAAGGAACGCGTTCCAGTTCGACTTCGAACATTGGAACGTGTCGTAACATTAACGTTACATTTCATTTTTAAAAATGAAAATATGGTGTCCGATAATCCTGGGGAGCAATGACGTGAGAAATTGAAACCCACATAAAACAACATATATTGTACGAGTATGAACACCGCCGGCGGCAGATTATCTGGAGACAAAAAGAATCCAATGAAAGGCCCCTAGGCGAATTTTTTCAGCGATCCCCGGACAAACTCTAGACATTGCTAACTGCACTTCGGGTGCTCGTTTATTATAGCTGCAACACATATGGCACTTTCCACTTCGGTCTTACAAATGCGCAGTAAGGTTACCGCGCTTCAGATGTGCAAATAAAAAGTTACTCATATGCAGGAACATAATTAAATTTCTTGCATAAGAAACCGCGTCGAAAGCAACAATACATAGGCCTTCATTGAATGCTGATTCAATATTACAGTTTATTTAAAATATCTCACAAGCTTCTTTGCAGAGGGGGTTACAAAAGTGTAGCTTTGCGTATCATACCGCACAAATTTGCGCGTAACAAAAGACCGGAAAACAAGCAATCACTACGAGGACGCAATACAAGTTTAAGTCGAAAGATGATAACAAGAAAAAAGAAAAGTCAACAGCGTAGTCACACACAAAATCTACGCACAAAAATTACAAAGTATACCGAACACAAACAGGGAAATAGAAACAACCGAAAAAGAACCAACCGAAGATAGCAAAATATGTGTACGCGACGCACTAATCAGTTGCTCAAAACTGAAAAATGCTAAACATATCTAACTCACGGGGCCTCCTCGTTCGCTCTCGTTCAGTCAACTGACCGGACTCAATCTTCCCCATATCGACTTTCTAGCTCTCACCCTCACGGTCCGAGAACACCAAACACTTCGGTTTTATTACACAAAAACCACGCCTCGAGGACCTACCAGCACACGCTGGGCCGCTGATTGGCCAGGTGAACAAAGCCCAAAACGTTGTACGCAAACCATCACGTGATCCACATTCTAACTCTCATTCGAACTCGAAGGCATTCATCAGAGCACAAATATAACACGCGTTAAAAGTTTGGCCAACTTTAGCAACTGTGAACGCTGGCCATCGACCTTGGGGCGGCCTCTCTCAGGTATTAGCCCCGCATACATTGGCCCGATGAGGGCGCGTTGAGTCGAAATAAATGGTTTTTGGACTCAACCGTCATTGTATAAGCAGACGGGTTGGGTCGGAGAGCCGTCGCGGCGAGTCCAGTCGACTAGGAGGCATGCCTGGGTTGGCTCGTTCGTCGGGCTGAGTCGGCGGACTGCGGGGAGAAGAATACCGTATTTGCGCGGTTCTAACGCGCCCATAATCGTAACGTGTGATTAAGTTGGCGCAGAAAATATTAAAAAAAAATTAATTTGACAGCGACGGTACTGCGCAGATGAAAAAGAAATGCTGCCACCTTCCTGGAAGAGGGAGATTTTATTTGGCGTATGCAGCTGTGGAAGCCAAAAATGATTGTGGTTCATAAGATTGCTTATCCAGTGGTTGCTGGAAATAAAGTTATAGCGGGAACATTGAACATGTTTGAGATTTCAAATGTCATGATTTTCATAATGCTATGCGTTTTGGGGTAATTGCAGCATAAAAATTTTGCAACAACTGACCAAAGTATGAGGCATGCCATTGAGGAATTAGTGCACCGAAATTCACTCACGTGGTGTTGACGAATTGTTTTTATTGAATTGAGTTGGATTTTGGGAGGGAACTTCGTGTCCGTTCCGCTTGGAAATGCTGCTGGCCGCTTTAAAGTCTATTTCTGTTTCGAGCCCGATTGTAACAGGCACACAAATATTAACGCTACCTTTAGGCACAAGAGGGTGCGCGTTAGAATCGTGAAAACATGGCAGCTACTTTTCGGAAACCCCTATGCTCCCTATTTGACTTGAAGAATGCTATTTAATATAAGGAGGAGGAGGACGCACACAAGGAAAGAAAAGGAGGAGAGAGAGAGAAAGTAGGACAGGAAAGTAAAACAATAATCCTTTAAAATCTCCGGAGAGGTCTGCACAACCGTACGTTTGTTGTGCCCATTTTGTTTTTCTTCCGGGCCATTGCGAAATGGCTGTTCGTCTTGATGAAAGCAGACGACGTGTAGACTTGGGGAATCGCGTGCGAAAACAGGTTATTTGATGGACAGTCAGCGGGAAAAATGAAAAAAAAACTGTGGTTGATCCTTCTGTCATAGGAATCGGTAAAACAAGAAAGTGAATTGTGCAGCAAGATCTGCAGCTGAGCACGATTTGCGGGTCGGCGCGGCTGTCTTGTGGGTGTGCTTGGCGAGTGACGTCCAGCTGGCGGGTCATTTCAAAAAGGTGTAGTGGCGTCATTTCCGTGACGGATATGACGTTAGTGAAATCTTAGTGTATCCCGGCATAAAACATTTGTGTTAAAATATAAAACCTGAAAACGAACAACCGTAAATATAACGTACTCTTTAGTACTAATGGTTGGTTCCCCGCAAGATGACCCTGTGTGCAGGGTTGCACTCTTTACAGGCCGCTTGCTTCGTTGTACTGGCGTCACTTCCGTGACGGATATCACGTCAGCGAAATCTTCGTGTATGCGGGAATGAAATGTTCTACGAATGTGTCGCATAATGTTCCTGGATACTCCGTGCTAAAAGAACTTTCAAAGGTTCTGAGCGAGAAACGTCGATATTCCAGATATAATTGGATTATGGAGCGTTCGAAGTTTAATTACGCCCCGCTAACTTGAGTGTACGTTGATTGTTCTTTTTCTGCACACAAATCTGGACTGAAAGAACCTGCAAATTCATGCCGTAAAGCAATGGCATGGCTAGATTGGCATGGCTTTTAAACCATGCTTTTATTCCCATATCACACAAATTTCCCGCAAATATTTAAAAGTTCGCCCCTTGCATGGCGCATTTTCCCGAAGAAAATAAAATTATATGCCCGTAGCAGAAGATTTGTCTGCTGTTTCCATTCCTAGTGACAAATTTTCACTAAAATACCCTGTTCGAGTAAATATAAATGGAGCTTATATATGCCTGAACTGGAGTTTTTGGCTCCTATATATGCCTAACAACACCTTTCAGTACCTATTCTAGGCGCCTAAAACCTTGATTTTGCGTGCCTAAAGTTCGGGCCTCTAATTACAACGAATAAATCTCCCCTCGTCACCAAAGAAATAATTTTTGGAAACAACTTCGTAGGCAAAGCGTAGGCTCATCGCAATCTGGGTACTATGTAGGAGAGATGTTGTGGAGATGGAGGTGATTTTAATGGGTGTTAGTTTGAAGCTGGCGCCAAATGTGGGCGTCTGCGGTAAGAAGGAAAGAGTGAGGAGGGCGACAGCTGCGTCGGGTTGGTCAATAGTTGTACAGGATGTCTCTGTAGGTTTGGAAGAGGGACGTAAGGGAGTTTGCAATACCAGCTGCGTAATTGGCCTCTTCGGGTAATGCCCGGAGAAAGAAAGCTCGGGCGGAGGCGTGTGCCACCTCGTTTCCAGGGAGGGCAGTGTGGGTGGCTGTCCACACTATGCGGAAAGGAGGGAGGGTGGGCCATTGAGAGACGATGGCAAGGGTAAGAGCCGAAACTCGTCCGAGTGCAAAACGACTGCAGGCAGCTTGAGAGTCAGATGACATTACTATTCTGGGACTTGTGGCTTGGAACCCAGCAAACCACGTTACGTCGGGCAGATATCCCGGAGACGTCAGCAATCGACATTGCAGATGTCCAGGACACATACCGTTGGGGTCGGAATTACATATATTAAACTTTGCTACAACTGCAAAAAACCCATCCAAATCAAACGAAGGATAACGTACAATAGACGTCTCATGGTAGTTTTATATGCTGTTTACGGAACGTTACTTTAGTGGTACGTCTTATGGATATTGTAGTGGTACGCATGCAACACGTATATAGATATCTGTTTGGTTTTCTGTCTTTGGCACAAGCCTTAGTTTGTTATATTCATGACTTGTGTACGTTAGTATGATATTCTTGAAAGAAACCGTTATGCCTGAAATTTCCATTCTTTATACATTATTTGGAAGTTTGGCCTGCCCCCTTTCCGAGGTTGCCTACGTGTTGTGGGCATTTGTACTTCAAATACATGTCTTACTAGCTATTCAGCACTGTTTCCTGTTAGTTGTCACCTTGTTTCTAGATTAATGTGTTTCCACTTTTGAAGTGCTGCATACTGCATGAAGTCTCAAATGTGAAGTGCCAAGCTGACCACACACTCTCGCAGAAGCACACGAAGCACAGCTCTAAACAAGAAATGTCGCATCGAAAACAAGAGGCAGTAAGTAACAGCCAACCAGTCCTGATCAGCACAAGCGCCCTGAACACTAAGGCAACCACAGTTACGTCATCGAATTGTACCACAAAGCACGGCTGTACAGGCCTTCTGCAAATAAACTATCACAGAAACACTTCAAAAATTGAACTAATTAAAACGACAGTCATCCATCCTATCTGTAATGACCTGCAGCTGGGTAGTAAGAACGCTTTCAAAGTACACATAAAACACAAAAGGGTTCAGGTAAAACAGTTTATATTGACTTTCAAATTCTGTTATATGCTTTCGCCACACAACCACTTTAATTTTCATTCCTATCTGCCCTGGCCACAGGGTACACATTGTACAAATACAAGAATATTACAAATATTCATGACTATAAATAAGTCACACACAACAGAAAGGTTGACAAAAAATAGGAATAAAGGCAAACATGTAAATCCAGGGTACAAGCACAAGATAGATATGCAACTTGAAATATCGTACATTAAAGGGACACTGAAGTGATATGTAAACATTGCGGCATTACTAGCGCAAATTGTAGTCCGGAGTCCCCAGGCCATGTTTCGACCACTCTAGGCGCGTTTACGCGATTTTATTTAGTAGAAAAACTAATTCGAAAACGCTGTCCTCCTCTCTTTACGCTCGCCCATTTTCTGTGGCGTTTTCGTGTGACGTCAGGAGGGGATGAGCTGGCAATTGGCTGCGCCACGGCTGCGCTACTGCACGGCTCCCCGGCCGACAGAGTCAGTCGGCCCAGCGTTTCGTCCGCCGGCCGCCGGCGGGTCGTCGCAATCAAGGAGGTTAAAAAAAATTGCTTGGTCGCAATTCGTTCGCTTAGTTGAAACGAAGCCAGGACACGTTTTTGAATGGAAGAATGTGCCTTTCTTTACTTGGGTTGTTTGTACACTGTATCTAGCTCCAAGTCAAGGTCGCTTCACACAAGCGCTGCACATGCGACGCTTCGCTGAGTGGTACGCCAGTAGGAAAATATAAGGCCTCTTGAAGGCGGGAGAAGAGTCAGCGAAGTCAATATAGGTACTAAGCAAATAAAATCAACTGATATTTTTACCGTACAGCGTAAAACTAGGGCGCGGGAAGCACTTTTTTGCGCTGGGCGAACAAGCACAGCGGTCAGCAGCACGACTACGCATCTGCGAACGCATTTTGTAGACGGAAGTCTACGAAATGCAATTGCTAGACGTGAGCTACTGTGGAAACTCGGGCGACGCTTACTGCACGATCGCAGTACAACAAATAGTCACCTAAGCGGCTTGAAATGCCAAAACTAAATAAAAGTGTAAACCGGTTGTACAATATATACCCTATATTAGCAAGGCATTCCCGTCCTGCTCCGTGGCCTAGCAGTCTGGGGCTCTAGGAATTCACCCCGAGTGCTTTGCGAGTCACGAGTTCGAATCCCTGCGTGTACGTGGTTTTTTTTTTTGTAAGTTAACTTTTTTGTTTTCCGCCGATGTTTTCTATATTGAGTTCACCTTTTTTGGGGCCGCAACGTTCATGGCTACACGAACTAGTTCACAAAACGCGCGCAGGCTGGCACTGGCGCGCTAGCGAGTTCTCGTTGGCGTGCTGTTGCCATAAGCACCGACTGCTTGCAGGCAGTGGGCACAGGCCAGAATGAACAGACCCTTGGCCTGGTGCGAACACGCTTTTTACAATACAGGCATGAGGGAGGCAAGCTCCAAATATGGGGGAAAAGCGCATGACATTTGGGCGTCTGCGGGTACGCGGAGGGCGTTCATGCACTGCGTAGGTCTCGGCTAGTGAATGCTACGACTACAAGCCGTCCTGGGAGGCTTATCTTGTACATTTTACATCCGACAACATGGCAGAAGCGCGGTACGATGATTACTGAGATATTGAGAATGCCCATCCAACAAAGCCATTGGTTATGTTTTACAGAACCGAAACCGAAACCGAAACTTGTGTGATTGCTAACCTTGGGCATCGTCCAATCACGGCGCCCCTCCTCTCAACGTCACAGCCTTAGTTGGTGCGGCCGCCGCAAACCGCGCATGGTAGTTTTTCTTCTTTCGCGCTTTGTAAAATAATTACCGATTTGTCAACCGGATAAACGATGAAAAGTGTGCTAATTTGAGCCAGTCTACGCAGTGCAAGCAAAACCGGAAGCTTGACAAATTCACTTCAGTGTCCCTTTAAAATAATTGGGTGAAAAACAACGCAAGAAAAGTGTGAAAACAAAGAAATGATTGAATGGTGTTTATAAAAACACAACAAATTTACGAAACTAAATAGTTCACATGTACTGAAAAGTTTGTGGAACAATAAAACAAAAGCACCTAGGAAACGCAAAAAGTGGTGTTGAGTGGTGGTTGTTGGTGCCATACAAATTTAAGCTACCTTAAACAAACCAACATCTAGGAAAATGGTTACGATCTATTGAAAAAGTGTGTATTAAGAAATGGCTGTACGGCGGTTACAAGGGCAGTAGAAATTTAGGTGATGAAATGATTCACACTTAGTGAAATGCCAGGGCAACAATAAAACAACAAAAAACGTTAGAACCAACTTACTGAATTCTGGTAAGGAGAAGAAAAAGTTACACTATTTCAATATTTCACACAAAATGATATGATTTGGGAACAAACGAAAAAACGGGGAACACGGAAATGATTAAATATTAGTTACAACAAGACAGATTTACATGACTACGTTATTCACACCAAGTCATACGCTCAAAGAACAATAACACAAAAAAACGCATGGAAGCACAGAAATGATTCAATGGTGGTCCAATGGTGCATGCCGCCATCATCAGTTATGGTAGGGATTCTTGAACAGTTTGCGTTCTTCGTTGTGGGGCCAGAAACTACCAAAATAGTTGCAGACCGGATTGGTTGGAATTTGAGTAAAAATGTCATGGTCCAAAGGCTGAAAGAAATTTAATACCACTTCTAGCAATAAAAACTAAGTAGCCGAAGGTTGTCGACAAAGGTGATTTTTGCGCCGGATGTGACTAACAATAACAATCTGCGCCCTATACATTGTCTGGTGAAAGAATCTGATGTCTGTAACTACACGGAGATATCTAGTTACACACAATGCAGGATGCCACTCGCAGGTGGAAAAAAGCTTGTCTCCTGTTTTCCAAACCAGGAGAAGTCCTGCGCTAAGTTGACCGTCAACAGTAGCTTGAGCAGGCGCCTTGTGCAGACTGTTGCAGTAACACCTCCCTTGCAAGCCAGTTCATCAATCTAGGCATGGGTACAGGAAAATCTCTGTTGTTAATACAGCTTTTTAATACTGGTATAGTACAGAATGGCCACCTACCATTGTCCCTGAAAAAAGCAGTGTATGACAGCTGCATTTTACCGGTACTCGACTACGGGGCCTAAACTTCAAGGCTAACTAAAAGGGTGTAACTTGAATTAAGGACGACCTAGCAGGCAATAGAACGCTAGAAGATGGGTGTAACGTTAAGGGACAGGAAGAGAACGGAGTGGATATAATTTAATGTCAGCACTGGCACTACTAAAGCAACCTTAACACTAACTGTGACAGCTAATGTGAGGTACCACTTTATATAAGAACTACATAAGAACTATCTGAGGACATTTTAGCCCAGCTACAGGTGCCATCTGAACTTGCAAAATATTTTTCTGTGTCTATCCTAACCGCTTGGTGGATTGAAGTGAATATATATACACGGACGAAGCCATGTCTACAAAATATGGCAAAAGGAAACATGCAGAAACCTGGAGAGCGTCACTGCCATGGACGTATAGTTCCTGCAGCAGAATGGCGAGGTGGGCTACTTGGTATATATGCATAACAAAACCTTCAAAAAGTACTTCACTGAAAAACTCGTCATGTCCTGTTCGCTTGCCCTGCTAGGCCTACATTTTTAGCTAAGTATACGTTGTACAGCAGGAAGCATCAAAGTAGTGCAAGAAATTTTTACAGCACAATCACATTCACACATAGTCTAAGTTGCCCCAGTCAGCAGCCTGCAACATGTAAGTTATTAGCAAACGACGGGCCAGACACCAGAATTATACACTGCCTTAAACCTGCGAAATCCCAAATGCTGTGTTACTCTGATCACCAAGGTGTGTTACACACAAAATTTATTAGGTTGAAAATTCCATAGGTGACAGAAATTTAAAAGCCATTTTTGAATATTTTTACTGGGTTCTGAAAGGTTAATTTACGTTTGCGATGCTGCATTAAGAGTACGAAGCACAACCAGCGCTGCTCATACTACAGTACCAGTTACGATATGCGTGTAGTTCTGACGTTACAAATAAATTTGGATTGCATACACGTTGTTCATTCCAACATTTCAAGACCAAACTGAGCGTTCGAAAAGATTGAACTCTGAATAAAAACACGGACAAAGCATCCAGATTGAATTTAAATCTAATAATGTACTCTCAGAATTCACTCCATTTATTATATTATTTGAATGCTACACGCACGGCAATCATTCAATTTATTGCGCACGTTTTCTAAACGAAAACTATTATAACGAAAAAAACCGGCATCTGCAGAAACGAAACAAAACCCAATATCACTCTAAAAGTACACAACGTGGGCGTAACCTATACACGCTTATATTCGCACACGCGCTTATATTCGCACACGCACTCATATTAGCACTCTCCAGATTCCCTTATTTTATTTCATATCAAAACATTCGCCTAGCAAAAGAGGACAGAACACAAACACTTCACCAAACACAGGACTAGAAATTGCGCGAGAATTGATTCTGCTTACAAACGCAGCAGCCAAGTACAAAGATCTACGGACAAATCTCCGCAACGCAAAATGCGAGTCCCTAAAATCGTGAGGGCTAACCGCTTACGGGTACCGAAGTTCGAGAGCAACTCTGCTATGTTAAATACATATGACAAGAAAACAAGGTTCACTAGTACTCACTTACCTCAACTACTTGGCAGTATTTCTTCGTCCGGTAGATAAATCCATGGTAGTGAAATCAGCGAAATAACGAAAATTGAAGGCGTGCGCACCAGTACCGTCACCGGCCTGTAGCGCGCGTATCGATACGGAGTGCAGTTAATACAACTGTCGAACGATCGGACTCGCCGCGCAGCGACGTCCTGTCGCGTTTTCGTCCGAGGGAAAACCTTGTTCCTGAAAGACACCCACCTTGATAAAACGCGTTGCGAAATAGATGCCCAAGTTATTGGTAAATACAGATATTCGTAGAAGAGCTTGAGCGTGGGTATTTTTTAAAGAAAACAGTAATTGTACCGACAATATAGATTACGGCATTTAAGGCAATTTCTGGGTTTGCGGTGGAAATACAGCTGCCATGGGGTTATGGGCGCCGTAATTTTACGGTTTTTCTGAGGTCGCAACCACTTGCAGCGTATTTTCCGCGCTTTCGCACGTCGACAACGCCCCGCGTTGACGGCGTCGGCGAAATGCACAGCGACGTGAGCTGACGCGGGAGCAGTTGCAGGAGAAGAAAACTTTATTCGAATCTTGGCAAAACCTCACGGATTTTTACTTTTTTTTGCAGTGAGGTTGTCATCGAAATTTTTTTCAAGGCAAAAAACGGCACAGTACCTTGCCGTTTAACCTACAAGTGATGTTTGACGGTAACCTCAGTATCAAGGCCGCCCCGAAATTTGCTTTGCTCGCACTTTAAATTCATTAAGCTGCAGTCGGTACGTAACATCAAGGTTAAATCAAGTAGCAAGTAAAGTTGTGCTAATTGCGTCTTCGTTCATCATCCTATCTTAATTTTTTTAAGATTTGAGGGCAATGACCCCTACCCTCTTCACCCCACAACCTACAAAAAAAACCTTACAAGGCTCGTTGGCAACGTCGCTTGTAAACGAATTGTAAAAAAGCGACACAGCCCAAACCACTGACTCTCCACAAATGCAAGCTCGTGATGCAAGCTTGCAATCCACAAATCAAACATAAAACAGGAACCTCAAGTCTAAAATAAAACATATTTCACGCCTGCAAACTTAGCTTAGTTGCTCCGGTACTAGCAGTACTCCATTTATCCAGACATGGCGTACGTATCTTCACTTTGTAAGTAGTCTTTGTATGCCTTCTACACACGCCAGTTTAGAGTTCTTATAAAAACCTTCACATCCTTTTTGTGTTGCTACAGTGTCTTCTAAGGACACCTCGTTCCTTGTTACACCCTCTCGGCTCCAATGACGCTGCTTCCTGCTCCCAGAAGACAAGACCAGACAGCACAGGAGGAGGACGTGGCTCGGCCTTTTGGGTCTCCTGGACGTTCGCGACCAGCAGAAAATTCGCCGATTGCCCCGCTCTTCCTGCCTTCGCTTCCTCCTCGCTTCCTCTTTTTTTCTTCCTCTTTCTTCTCCCGCGCGTGATCCTCGTCCGCCACGGCCAAGCACTTCTTCTTTCTCCCTTCTAACCGCTGCCACAAGCGCCTCCTCACAGCAACCTATAATTTTACTCCAGAAACAAATACAGAAATAAAGACTTGTAAAACGAATGATGTACTTACGATAATAAGTTGGCCGGATATGTGCTTCCTTATCCGAAATACTTTTTGAAAGACGATAGCTGTCTTCCTGGCGTACCTCATAGCCCTTTCAGTGCTGAGCCCTTTCCTGTCATTTTCTTCCTCTCCTTCTCTCGCACTTCTCCCGATGAACTGAACTCAGGTTTGTTCCATGCAGTTCAATTTTCACCTCCTCGCACTGCTCTCTCGCCCGTCTTTTCCTTTATATTATTTTCTTGTTATACCTAGAACAACACGAGCGGAAGCCATATTCTCGTTATGTTCGCTTTTATCAGGGATGAGCTGGAGCCTTTGTGCCACATTTTTATTTCTCGAACGGGCTATGTTTTCACAGGCAATCGCAAAACACACTACCGTATATTCCATTTGAAAAAAAAAACGTGAGAACTACCAAATAAGTGCCAACACTTCCCCTCAAGTATTCCTGACATGAGGCTTCCTTTGTACTACATGATGGGCACACGTATGACTTATTCAAGGAGCTGTAGTAGTTTGGAAGAGTTCTGCTTCTACAAAATTCTTTTTGTGCGTTGTGTCAAGGTTTTGCCGAAATGATGAATAGAGCGACAATCCGACATACAGACAGACAAAAATATAGACAAACCAACCCTTTCAAATTTAAGTAGCCCCGTCATTATATTAGGATGAGTCAGCCAGCACTGTAAGGTCCGGCATTTCGACAAAAATGTTGATTGGCGGAAATTAAATATTTAGTCGCTTTAGTAGCTGGAATAGAGGAAATGGTCCTAGTAAATTGTGGAAAACCAAAAATCTCAAACATCAGTTATTATTTTTAAAAATCAGTTAAATAATTATATGCATCTTATACATCTCCACTAAAAAACAGATATTGAACGAAAAAAAGTATCAGAAGAAGGAAGGAAATACAAAAAAAACGTAGGTGAGATGCACCAAACATGTAAACCGATGCATTTCCACAAAAATGCGTAACTGGTACAATTAGCGCATTTATTATTATAATAGCGCAAATGTAGAAAAATGGTGGAACAGAATTTTGAAGAATTAAAAAGTCAACAATTTAAACTGGCGAAATTTAAGAAAAGGGATCTTACATATTTTCAAAAAACTAAAACTCCAAAGAAGAAGGCCTTTAAAACAATTGAAAATATTAAAAAAATAGGAGAAGCTGGCCTGCCGTGTAACGCCCTGCGTTTCTAGAGAATCGCATGGTTTGGAGAAGCAAAACGTTTACTTTTTATAGCAGCGCGGATGGGAAAAAAGAACGAACAGGGTATTTACAAACTAAAAAACTAGAAAAGAAAAAAAATAAGTTACCCAAAGCAGCTGGCGAAATCGAAAATTTGAACCATACACATTTCCTCCAAGAAAATGTATACCGAATTAAAAAGACCTGAAAAGAAAGAGGCACGTACGAAAAAAAGAACACCCAAAATTATTCAAAAGCGTAATGCCCTGCCTTCCACAAAACTGTGCATTTAGCGGCGGTAACGCACCTAACCCTTACAGTAGCACAAATGAAGATGCTTGGTCCAACGAAATTTTAAAGTGCAAAGAATATAACAAATATAAATACAAAAGTCGACCAAAAATGAACGGACGATATTATATTACGCGTATGGTAAATCTCTCAGAAAAAAAAATACTTAACTGATAAAGCCTCAAAAAGAAGGAAAAATACGTATCAAAACAACAAAAATAAATAAACACTGCACTACTTTTGTGTAAGTAAAAGCTACATTATATTGATAGAAATTTTAATATGGGTGAAAAAACAGGTAAAAGCTAAAAGCAATAAAATATCCACACACCTTGGTTACTTAGACCCAAATATGGCCCTAAAGAACACCCAATGTAGAGGAGCTGCGTAAGAATGCTGAGAATTCGTGGATAATTGTGTAAATTTCTGCACTTTTCTTTGAAATTTCTTATTCTTGTTTTTAACGCCCTTTCACCAGTTGTCTCAACTTCGGCTCTTATAATGATTAAAATGAGTGCTTCCGCAAAATATACAACTTTAGGCCAACGCTAGGCGTTAGACGGCTGTGGTTATGCGATACTTGGCAAAGATTGCCGTGTAATAATAATAGCATTTCAAATGCAACCGCCGTATGTATACCTGACTCTTAATCCTCGTTTACTGAAACGACCCAGTAACCGCAGAAAAGGCTAACATTTTGCCTAGAAAACAAATAACGGGCGGTGTCACTGGCCACTGGGCGGAAAACTTCCAGCCCTGCAAAACAGCATGACTCCCGCTACTGGGAGAAGCGAGAGCAAACAAAAACTGCAGGAGTACGTCGCAGACAATTACATCGGTGGCAAAATCGAAACAATGGTGCACAAAGCGACGCCGCACATCGCGCACACGCCGGCGAAGCAAAAAAAAGGAATCCGCCACTTGTTTATATAATAAAGGGAGGGGACAACAACAGTGCAGGCAAAAACTCATGCACTCAGGAGCTGCAGGCTGGCGGAGTACGCTAAAGTTCACCGATAAAAAGAAGACAAACCGCACGGAAGGCCTCCTCAAGGCACCCCGGCACATTGCCCGTACCTGCCACGTTATTGCTGTTAGATTGTCTGTATCATGCGGTGGCAAAATGGTTCACACCCGGTTTCAGTGCGGGTAAGTCGTAGAATTTATATTTCTCAGCTCTGGCACAGTTCTGTCACAAATACCGCGGCAGCCCTAATGGGCAGAGCTAACCAAATGTCTTTCTGATCGGGGATCTTTTCCAAAACGTTGTCTTCACCTGTACCTTCGTCAAGCCACCAGAATGAAACAGCTGGGTGTCAAGTGCACTGTGTTATCTGAGCTTTTACAGGCGGAGAAGTTAAGCTTCTGTTACCGTGATCAGCTTCGGAACCGTGATCTGCGGATTGTTTTGTCCACAAGACGAAAATCATAATCTCCTGCGATTACTCACGGTAACCGGTGCCTGTTGACTCGCATACAACGCAAGCACGCACAAAAATGTTGGATTTCAAACACCATACCACCCAATGGTTTCAACCTACTTAAGATACAGGCCCCTGAGCAACAGTGACCGACTGTTCTTTATTCGAGTAGGGCTCCTGTTTCTTGTCACAAACTACTCCTCCTCTGTACTTTGTTCTAGCTGTCTCTATGCAAGTTTAGCTCATGTTACTTCAGTTAGTTTAAGTCAAATATAATCTTCATTTTTTTCCTTTCGAACAGACATCGAGGACAAACGAAAAAGCTGCATTTATGCAGTTTGACGAAGCCAAATTCCCCGCCTAATTATTTTGTTCGACACTATTCGGAGACATACAATTTAGGTTTTGCTACATGAACTTCAGCACACCAACGTCACACAAAAAGTATTTTCCTCGATGGATATACAAAGGAGGCACAAGTTATCATAAAATGAATAATGACAGAAAGAACAAATCTTACAAAAAATAACAGATTTGCAATTTGTATGTATTTATCATGTGTGTATGTATGTATGTACGTATGCATGCCTGTACCTATGTATGTATGCGTGTATGTACGTATATATGCGTGTATGTATGTGTGTATGTACAGCCGTGAGCTGAAGTAAACGGACCACGGGAGCGGTGGCCAAAACTAATCGCTGCGCCGTCTGGTTGCGCGGCGCCTGTTGTCGAGACCGCGCACAGCGCAGGTGCGGCCTAGCAGTACAGCACACATGCCGCTATCGCTCGCTGCTTCGCAATTGTCTCACGCTCCGATAAATTGACGCCAGGGGAGCCGCGCTGCCCTTTTACTGCCTGCGGGTCACACACCTTCAGTGGAAATGGCGCGCTGGCGCAATCGGCGGCAACGCGGCTCCGCTGGCAGAGTTGGCGCGCTGGAGATTATCTCGGGCTTCAAGATTTTTTTATTTTTTTTGCAATCACCCCCCCCCCGTCATATATTGAAGCAGAAAATGAAACAGAAAAGAATCACTGGACAGTCGAAGAATATAAAACACAACACCATCTTTGTCGGTTTTGAGGATAGCTGCGAAATCACAGCCTCCGGAGAATATCAGCGAACTGGGAAAATTATTGATGCTAACCTTACATGCCAAGGTTTTGACAAATACTGCTGTGTTTAGGTATGTACTGCATTGCTTTATGAAACTTCGTTTGCCGCATGCGGCACACGTGCCATTTCGCAATTGCTCGGGAAAATCCAGCTTCGCAATTTTTCAAGTTCGAGGCAACGACACATACATTTTATGTTCTAAAACTATATTGCGATATGAGATACCATTGAACCACGCCTTCAATTCCCAGCGACTATCGAACTGCATGCAAACTACATTTTTCAATTAGATTTATTTGCACTTGAAAACATTATTGACAGTTCTTGCGCACTTCTGTGCCATGAGTTGAAATTAAAGGATTTGATCCAAAGAGGGTCGTTCAGTCGACGATTGAAGATAAAAAGATTACTAGCTTATGGTCGACGGCATGCGGCAAACAAACAACGGTATACTTCAAAACAGCCAAGTTTATTTACACGTAATATTTTACAAAGCATTGCACAGGGCTGTCGTTCATAGATGGGGGTCCGCAGACAAAAACAGGAACGTGGGAGAAGAGGAACTCCGTGGGTCCCTCCGCGATACTCCCAACTTCCTTTTTTTTTCCAAACCCTGCCGCGAACTAAAAAAAGTGGATTTGCCGTATGGCATGTTAGAATAACGCCTCCGCACAGCACAAATTTTAAAGCTGGCTTTTTGCACGACGACTAAATTATGCAGAAAAGCCACACTCAAAGGGCGTGCATAGAGATATGTGTATGAGCGGCTTTGGCTGCAAGGGTTAATTGTGCGACAATAGGACACGTATCAACATATTTCATCGTGGGGTCCCTCACAACTTTTGCAAGCCCAGAAGGAGTCTTTGGCACGCTACCGGCCGAGTACCACTGGCATAAAAAATCAGAGGTCGGGCAAATCCCAAGTCCTGCGGGCAGCCCTTTCCTTCACCACGCCATAATCTTTGTTTAATTACAAAAGTCCCGCCTCCCAAAGAGACGTCTCAACCGAGAGTGAGGAGGACCTATCAATTACCCAATACTATAGGCCGCTGAGCGGCCACAAAGACAGTCAATTGTTGTTGTGTACACAAATAGCTATGGGACCCAACTCTGTCACTCTCATGCAGACGCTCGAAACTCGAAAAACACGAACACGAAAAACACGAAACATGAACTCGAACAAACAACAAGACAGCAGATATCAACTGAGAAACTTCATCACTTAACAAAAAAGAAACCTCCTGCTTTTTGAATAAAAAAAGGCTACGAGCCCAACGCAGCCACAGCACGCTATGTGTGGCAGCGTAGCACCATTGCCACTTATCAGGTGAGTCGCATCGTTTTCAATGATAGGGCGGTGCCCGGCAGTGTTCCTCTAACTGCGCGGCGTGATTCCCCTGGCGTCAATTTATCGCAGCGTGAGACAATCGCGGAGCAGCGAGCGATAGCGGCATGTGTGCTGTACTGCTAGGCCGCGCCTGCGCTGTGTGCGATCTCGACAGCAGGTGCCGCGCAACCAGACGGCGCAGCGATTAGTTCTGGCCACCGCTCCCGTGGTCCGTTTACTTCAGCTCACGGCTGTACGTATGTATGTATGTATGATACATGTATGTATGCATACATACCGGTATTTATGCTTCAAAAACGATTATATACACACATACAAAACATAGTAGGAGAGAAGAGTGATAAGGCTGAACCCTGGTAGCTGTATTGGCTATTGCTTCTCATCTTTGCATGAACCCTTACCGGTCGTATCGAAGGGCACGGGTCTGCGCACGCACTACCTCATGGTATGGGCTCATATCTCAGATTTTTGCCTAAGGAATCATGTGCTGAGTTGCCAATGACACGATATAACATCTTGGGGCGCCCTTCCGACAGACTTGGCGTCAGTGACTTCCGCTACATGCTTGAAATTGTCCTTTCTGCCACAACAACATCGTTTCCGCAATTTTTTTTTCGTTAGAAAAATACACCTTCAACCACACCTGGAACTCTGACGTCTGTACAGAAAGTCATGAATCGACAACCAATTTACCCTCTCCAGTCTTGCACCCGACCTATCGAAGGCTCCAGCACAAGCTCAAGCCAAACGACGCCGATGGAGTGAGCCAAACGCATTGTAGAACCGTTCGTTACCGGCGTCAGTCTTAACGTTCATGCTTCACTTAGCAAAGGACTGGGTGAATGAGGTGGAACAGACTACTAAAAATGCAGCGTTCGGTTGGGCTTGTTACTCGAACGACTGAACAAACACTTCCTAAAAGCCTACACCTGCGAATGTTAAACTGGGACTTTACATTAAGGCAGTCCTTATGAACGCTCGTGCCGATATATCCTCCTTTAACACAAGCTGCAGCTTCGACCCGACGCGTTGGAACCAGTTATTCTGATGGGAGCAGCCATGTACGAAAGGCAAAGTAGGATTGCTTCCACAGCACCACCCGACTAATGACAGTATGCCCCTCCTGTCAATTACTCATAGACAACTGCCAGAACAGAAGTGTTTTCAAGTTGTATAACTTAGGAAGATTCACGTTCCATAGATTCCTCCTTTGTGGTGGTGACTTGAGAACTAACTGGAGAGTTAACACATGTCAGATCTTTTATGTTAGACAGCTCTTTCAAATTATTCTACGTCGTCATTTGCCAAGTAACGTTCTAAACATGTTTATATCCAACAAGGAGGATCTCACCACTGGTTCCATCTTCTCTATGCAGCTGGAATTTAGTCTTTGTATTTCCTGGACCCGCCGAGCCAAATCCGACTACTGTTACTGACGTCGTATGGACATTATAGTGTCTAGACAACCTCCTTTTCGGCTCTAACAATCAACCACATGAGGTACGACGAAGTGTGTAAATAGCGACTTGCATGCTAGGACGAGATTTGTCATGCGAAAAGCCTTGGAGACTGCCTCAGCTAACGCTTTATTGTACCTAGCACCCGAGCTAAGTTTTCAACCTGCGCGATATGATTAAGAAGAGCTAGACTCAGTCCCTTGCGCTCACCGACCAAAAGAAGACAATAAGCACGGTATCCCCTACAATCATCAAGGTCTGTCAAGAAGCGTACCGAAGTTACCAATCGGGGTGGGTTGCCCCCCTAGCACATGAAATATTATCAAGTCGATCCACCAACCTAAACGTGCAAATCGTGTGGATGCCTGCCCACGCCTCCATGGAGGGCAACTAATTTGCTCACCAACAGGCCACAGCACTGACCAACCAGGCCCTAGAGAGTACGGTAGGGCTTGTCCTACTCACTACATTCCAAGAAAACAGCAATACAGGCTTAGAAGAACGTTCAGACTCTCACATCTAATACTTACAAAGGATCAGGAAATACCTCTGCGACTTCTTCAATCAATTACATATCCTCATCCTACCCGACTTAACCTAATGTACCCAAGTCAATATTCAGCCGGATGCAAATTCTGCCGACAGCCAGGGACAATCAGGCACATTATAGTAGAATGTAAAGTTACACCAGAATTGCCACCCCTAATATTCCTTTCCCCCACCCCCAAGAGCAATGGGAGACACTTCTCTCTAGCCCCTCCCTCCCGGACCAGCTCATCCTCGTCAAGAGGGCAGCTGTGGTGCAGATGGCCAATGGATTCCCGTGAATAGACAACCACCGCCACATGATCTTCTGATCAATGCTCCTAATAAAAGTTGTTCTCTCTCTCTCGCGTAGCATACTAAGGTTCCTCCGCCTCGCCTCGTACCACAGGTTTAAACCCCAGTGCATTGTTGGAGATTCTGCGAGCTGTTTAAAGGTTGCTGGCTCATGTGTCATCAACATGGATATTGTGAGGCAAGTTTAAAAGAACATAAAATATTTAAATGCCTCAGCCTGTGCCACTAGGTATAACAGGCTATGTGTCATCAACAGCTATTTCAAAAACCTATTCTTTACCGTGGCACCGGCAGCGCTCTCGGTTCTGCGTAGGTCGCCAACAAGATGGTTTGTGAATTGGCCAACCATATGGACATGCATGTCAAGCTGGGAAGTTGTATGGTGTCGGAGAATTACGGCGCGGTAGGTGCCACCTTCAGGGTCCCGATGACTTTAGAGTAACGAGCCACTTGTGAACCTGGCATTCTAGCGGCCCAACTCTACCATACACTGTTCGGGGAACTACTTACAGGAATGGGTGTGTTCAGAGACACACATTTATTGTTGGACCGTGGTCCTTTTACCGCTATGGGGTTGCCAAACAGTCATTGGAGCACAGTATCCTGGTACAATTTGTTTGACGATAGTTCCAATAAAACACAGGTTTCAGTCACTTCCCGCAACCACACTCCGCCGGCAAGAGTCCTACAATTTACACTGGACCGGACATCCTCATCTTGTAAACCTTCACGGTGATCTGCATAATTATGACAACGAAAAGTTCAAATCCCCTACCTGCAGCTACGCCGATGATTGAAGCGCGAAGCTTTCTATAATGCGAAAATCAACTGGAGAAGTGGCAAAATAAAGCCGCTGAGATAAAAGTGAAAGCGTCAGCTGTGAAAGTCTAAGCCACCTAACAGCTAAAGTTCACCCGCCAATGATCGAAGTGCAAACCGCCTGAGAGTGAAATTTGAAACTCAGACGACAGTACCCATATCCCTCCTAAGAAAGGTGGGTTTGTTTTCATCGTCTTCATTAGACCACCGTTACCGACACTCCTATGTCCACTTCAACACAGCCAGAGTTAAAAGCCAACTCCCGTGCAACGAACCCAAAGAAAATGCTGAGCGATCCGAATGCCTTGATGGCGCAATCGAATACACGTCAGCTTCATTGAGCAAGAGACTCAGAGTTGACTGCGACCACGGGAAGCGTTGTTGTCTTTTTCATTACGATAATCGTCATCATTATAACATAATTTTATGCCCTCCCATTGTGTGAAGTTGCCGTTCTTGCAATTAGTTTTGGTCATGTCACCGCCATCTGCGAGACAAAAAAAGCTTCGGTTTTATAACTCAAGATCAGTAAATCATATCAGTGTTACTAGTACAGCGGCCCGCACGGCCATGGCTAGCAACTACTGCTAGTCAGTAATATTTATGTCCCAATCAGCTATCACATTATTTGTATTCCTTTTCATCTTCTCCAACTCTTTCCTTCTGGTTCGCGGTATGGGCTCCCGAAACCGCTACCCAGAAAAAGGAATAAATTAACCGTACAGTTTCCGAAGCACCTTAAAAATCTGTGAGCTTTGAGGCACCGCAATCTCTTCCCCGACCCTTGACAACGTCGCAAAGGCTGCTCTTGAAACTTCTCAGTCTGGGACAGTGATGCCGAAAAAGCGCATCTTAAACTTCTATGCATTAGACTCAAACCGCACTGGTTCTGGGATTACCATTCTGACCGCTTGAACGCACAAGGGCTTAAGAAACAGGACCTTTTGGAACTAGCTCGGTACTTTGAGAGTTCGTGCAACTGCCAACTCTGGCACGCACTCCTTACTATTTGCTATATTATGCAATTCCAAGACACTAATCGCTGAGCTCTTGGAATGACATATATTCACGGGCGCCTCCACCACTGCGCTTTATGATCTTATGACGCCATCTAGAATGGCGCAGTGCGTTACGGTTGAGAGGGCCTTAAGAACAAGTTTCTCGACTCCACCCTGTCGTCATTACGACAGACTTCAAGCCAGCGCTCCCGTTTTAGCACTTGGAGTTCTTATAGATAACCCATCCCAATGTCACCAACGACTCGCCCATCAGCTACATACAAATGACTTCAGTGTTCACTTGGTATGACTGATTTCACACATACCAGTGCCACCAAATGCAGCCGCTGACAGGTTAGCCACAGAATCTCAGTACTATAATTGTTTTTTGACAGGGACGCCAGTGTACAGCACCTATTAAAACAACTATTACGGAATCGTTTAGTCTCATTTTGCGTCCAAATCACCCAAGGTTGCGTCACCAAATGAATAAAAATAGCAAAAGGAAATTTTCTATTTTTTAACCGGACGAATTAGCACCAGTGCCGCGGTAGCTTTATCAGGGGAACATCAATTCGTAGACGATGTGACCAGCGCGTGCTCTTTTAAGTGACGTCAGACTCTCTTTATACTGCCAAGAAATTGCGATGAAATGGTAGGCTTTGTTCAAAAAATTTTGCCAGAGAGCTGGTCGGCATTGTTTTCTCGAGAACGTCCGACTCCTAAGCGAACAATAGAGTGCTATAGGATTCTCTGGCGCCTAGTCGTCCATAATTTTACTGACGCAAACTTTTGTGCATATTTGTGATATCGTGCGGGTGGTTTTAGAAAGAGTAGTCCAGGTGTAGAAATGGCTGGCACACCTTGAAAGTCGAGGGTGGTCGGTTTACTAACAAATACAACATCACGGCGACTTTTCACCCATGTGGGGCGGGCTGCAGTTTCTAGACGCAAGCAGTGGCAGCAAAGCTTGCGGCGGCCAAGGGGATGCTCACCTCATCATAGCGGCCTGATGCCCTTGGTTCCTGTGTTTGCGCGATTGAAGGTCGGCTGCAATAACGCCAGACACAGCCTATGACAAATCTGCAGAATCCTGCTTGTGTTTACCAGCATGGCCACCTTCGGAAAGGCAAGACCTTTTTTTAATAAATTTGTCTCATTTTGGTCCCGCTAGTAGTACAAGCGTCCATGTAGCCTCGCTAGAGTTGGTAGAAGCGCAGGGTAGAGTTCGTAGAAGCATAACCATTGCATGCGACGGCAACTGGGGAATCCGTAAATAATCCGGGTCCTTGTCCGTACGCGGTGCATTGTTGCGACTCAGCTACGGGAGATCGTGATATTTCATCTGCTTAATAGGCATTGTGGGTAACATGAGGCCATCTGTGGACTTTAGCTTACCAGGCAACGAGCAAATGCGTAAATCGCGGCTACAAATTCGTGGAATGATTCCATGCCTTTGTCAAAGCTTAAGCAGTTTATTCAAGAACACTATAGATAACGCCGATATAGATATTATTACACAGAACAGGACAACGCTGCGGGTAGTCGTCGAATTGGGCATGAGTTTCTCCTATGGTCGCTCTATGCGGAGTGGCACACAGCCTCAGAAAAATCTCTAGGTAGGATCTGCTGAAACGGTTGTCCACTGTGGTTATGACAGCTGCCCCAAGTCGTTGTTTACTACTTAACTGTATTGTATAGTTAAATATTTATTAAAATCGTAGATATTCCGGCTGGAGAAACAGGGCCTGAGATCAGAAGTGGTTCAGTGGTTTGGCTGTGATTCCGCTCGGCAGGAATTTTTCCTGTGTGTGGCCAGCCCCTTCGTTCCACGCTTCCGGGCGCCAAGTGTGGGTATCGATAATATTATAGTGATAAGGGTTGGGTAATGATTACGATGAACATACGTCGTTAGGCCTTAGCCAACTGGTTGTAATCAGGCAGAAGTTCCCCTCTACAAGCCGTGCCTATTCGAGCGCCCCGTAGACGTTTAGTGCGCCCGAAGACGATAAGATCCCGATTCGTCTGTGCTGACGGCAAGTCAGCAGGCACACTAAAGTAAACTTCTTTTTATGCGCGGGGATTACAACCGGATCGGTGAGGGTGCTACCACCGCAAATAGAGACGCAGAAATGTAATGAAAACACCGCCGCTTTCATGTTATCTTTTGCTCAGTCTCTATCCACCCTACATGCCATGAAGCCACGTATTTCATCAGAGCGAAACTACCTCTGTCACGTTTGAAATTTTGAAGCAACATTGTTTATCGCGGTCTCCCAAAAGTTGTAGCTTTTCTGCCAAAAACAAATGCTTTGCGCCCCAGCCTACGTTATTGCGAATGCTCTACAGCTTTGACATTGACATTGACATTTGACATTGACATTGATAACTTAATAACAAATTTGAATCAAATAGCTGCTTATAGGACTCTCTAGGGTGCCCATTTTTTAGCAGCGATTAGTTAACCGCGCCGCTGTAAAAAACTAATACTTAATTATCCCGGGGAAACCAGATCATTTATGGGATGTGTGTAGTTATAGGATGCGGCTGTACCTATTTCTGCTGAAGCTTTCTCAAAACAAGTTGGAGATCTATGTGAAGATTAGGCGACTACATAACTGGGAACGTTTTTTATGCGGCATCATGTATAACTTCACCGATATAAAATAATGTAAATGCTGCACTTCGAATCAGTTATTCGAAGCCACCGTAAACCCGGAGGCTCCAATTTCGTCTGATACAATAAAACTGTTCCTTCCCAGTGTATTACGCTAATTGACTCGATTAAAGATGAAAAATCACAGCGTAAAAACAGCCCTGCTTTGGTTTCTGATTTGCTCTAAACGGCGTCGGAATCAAATGGGTATTGCGTCGTGCACAAGATTGGCTTCGCTCTCTCAACAGTTTCAGAGCGTTAATAAAATGCTTTGTTCGGCGAGTGGGTTCTTGGCCTTAAAAAACAAAAACAGCGCCGATATTGTGGGCGCTCTTCAAGTATATTTGCGTTTCTTTGTCCACGTCCTCTGCGTTCTTTTTATTTCATTTTTTGAAGTTCAAGGCGTTGTTTAAGGGCCATTTTTTATCGCCACACTTAACCATTCCTTGGCATAGACACTGCCAGTATGCGATGAATAACGAAGCATTCACGACACTCTGGTCCTGTACATTTATTCCTGTTTGTCGGTGAGCTCAGTCATTCCATCTACAAATTCCTATACAGCGCTGTGGTGTGTGGATGTGAAACACAAATTTTGGGTTTGGACCAGCAGTCACCCCCCCGTTAGCACTTGTCATTGTTCATTTTATATTCTTCCCGGCATGTCCGCACATCACTCAATCCACCTCATCACCCAAATTGCGCAATGCAAAGGTGACAGGTTTTATAAAGTAACCCCTATGCGTGTGTGACAGCCGTTTCTGAAGCGCAGTTACCTTAAGGGAGATAAAATCTGATAAAAACCGAGGAATCAATTCTTTCACACCCTTTCCGCGCCACGTATTATGTGACCGCATGTCATGCCTCTTTCCGTATGTGCGCGCAGCCGGAATCGGCACGGGTGGCTAACCGTCGGAAGCGGCGCCGCTGGAGTGGGGGACGGTTCGTCCAAGGGCCATATTCTTTATTTCATTAATTTACCTTGAACGGTGAATTTCACGGAAGCCTTGTCTGATTGGGTTTCAGTTTTGGTAACCTGCTTCCGACAGACAAAGTGACGTTTCACGACGTTTGCTAGCTACAGTTTTTAAAGTTTGCCCTACTTCTCTTAATCAACGCGCATAATTTTTGACCCGCAATAAAAAACTAGACCAAATGCTGCAGGCATGACAACGAACGCATTTCTTTGCTATTCGGCAAATATATGACTTTTAGTCCGGCCGTATTCGTGATTGGCTGAGAATACGTGACGTAATATAAACAATTGAGCAATGTTTCACTTACCAACTGACAACTTCAGCTTGCGTAAAATTGACGTGGTGTTACGTGACAGATTGTAAATGGTGGATGCCATCGCGGTAACATAAGACAAAATATATCATACCTTCGGCGCCCTCAAATCACCGTGAATTTGCAGCAGGGGCAGTTTTATACTACCCGTGGTTTGAAACTTTTCTCTAGCGAAAAAGTAATAGATTTGAATATTTTCAAGTCAGCGACAACGGATCACAAAAATGATGTCCCATATTTTGTTTCATTGTTTGGCAATAAAATAGCGGTTTGCCGCAACAGCAGAATAGGGCTGTACAAGCCTTTATACTACAAGGAACCCGACGCATGATTTTTGTCCACATTCCTCCTAGTGAGCTGGTGCGTCACATAGTCGAATTAAAGAGACAAAATAAAAAAAAAACTGGCTGTTTTATTCATTACTGCGCTGATTAAGTTCGAGCTTGACGAATCACTGCTTCGGCGGCATCAGTACGCTCCACCGTCATCAGGCGCCGCAATTTGATTTCCTTACCGTGTCACCAAATGGCCATGGCCGTCTTTTTCTGGGGTCACGCCATAAATTTGTAACATAGCAGCAGACGATAGCTTGGCGATCGCATAGTAACGTTGAGCGGGCCAGTTGTAGCGTCCTGCAAGGTGATAACGCACCAAAAACTTCAATTGAAACTCTGTTCGTAAAAGATATAATTTATGCGCAATATTTGATAGCTTGATTGTGATCTTTGTAAGCTAAGTGTCCAATAACAGTGCATGTCTTGATAGCTATTATTGAACACGTGACTCATTGCCTACGTTTTGCCTTCGCAAAAAATGGCGATTCATGGCAAACCTGTAAAGTCTAGAATAGGGCATTCAATTCTGCCGGCGATCCCCTCTCCGTCGGGGAATTATTCGCTGTTGGTGCAATGCTTATCGCCCGCATAGCAACTCTTGTTCCTTTACTTCCGATGCCTTGCTCTTGTCGGAGTTCCTGCTAACCACGGATTAGGTGAGATCTCCGGGACAACGTTTTTGACTGGTATGTTGTGGATCCTGCCAAAGCACCGAGTCATTAACCCGAACATCAGCGACAGGGTGAAACGTAATACAATCTGTCAACACCACACACAACGAGGGACCTTTGCTCGCGAAGCTAAAGCATCTCGCTAGAAGCAAATAAATACCCGGAGAGGCGGACCGAGCCTGATCCCAGCGGCCCCTCTCCCGAGGGCCGGCTGCCTGCGCCACCTGCGAATCTGCTGGCTACCCCTCCTATTTACGCACGGAGACTTGACGTGCGGTCACGTGATACGCGGCTTGGGGAGGGTGTGAATGGATTTGACCTACATGTAAATTCTCGATATTGCATTATCCTAAATAACACAAAAATATAATGAGTAATCAAAACACACTAAACAGCCATCTAGGACCACTGCAGGGACCCATCGAAGCCGAAAACGGCGACTAAATAGGTAACTGCATGTAAAAACGTTGTGGCTACCAAAATACTAGCTGCTTGCTTAATCTAACAGTATGAAGGTTATGGTACCGAAGATGCAGAAGTAAGAACAGAGCATGAGTCGCTAAAGATTAATGTGACACGCGAATTCGTAGAGCAAGTTATCTGTAAATCACGCAGCCCTCAGCTGGGAGCTGACTTGATAGCCGGATATAGCTGTCATCTGAGTAAAACGGTGCCATATTCAGACCGCTAGAAAACAGGAAGGAAACAGTGTGTGTCGGCAGGACCACAAGGCATTTCAGACAGTGGTCTGGGTTGTAAGTACGTTGACAAAACGGTTATTGAAAGATGAAGTGCATCGTTGGAAGGAGCGGGTAACATTTTAAAATACATTGTGATTCTTCAATTTCTGAATAGCCTTGGCTGTTCTTCTTTAGGCGAGTTCACAATAAAACGTAGCGGAGATACGGACAGCGCGAATGAATAGATGCTGATGCATTAGATCATAATAAAGCAGGTCGGCGTCAGAGCTATGTATCAACTGAGTGTTGTAAACGGTTACATCGGCGATATATGTACCCTCTTCCCGATGATTGTGTAAAGAGACCCGTCCTGTGGGCGGCCCATCAATGTTCACTTGGGCAGAAATATTTTTCAAGGAATCGCCTCGCATGTAAAAGGTAACATATTTGAACACCGATTTCAAAGACAGCTGATATGAATATTACTGTAACCAGCACGCTGTCAAACGTGTCCACAAACACGACAGAGTAGAAGTGGCCTTCAAAGTGTAAACAGAAGTTTTTATTCGAACATAAATTTAGGTATTGCCAAACAGTTTCTGAAATTTGAAAAGAGTTTTCTTGCTTCCTGTTGTTCTCAAGCTAGGCATTTGCTTCTCCAAAGTGTGTGCCCCAGCAGTCCACTCCTTCCCTACAGCAAAACTGAGACAATGGATAGATTTATTCATTGATTCATTTATTAGCGGGTTTAACACGCCCACGCTACACGGCCGATGACGCGCACCATACTGAAGAGTTCGGGGTTGATTTTGTCCACCTAGGGATCTTTAACGCTCGCGAAAACTTGGACCACACGGCCGGTTTCCCTTTTAGCCCCCAACAGAAAATCGGGCGCCGTGGCCGAGGATATAACCCGTGTTCTTGTGCCCAGTTGTACAAAGCCATCGCCACTGAGCCACCGCGATTGCTTAGAGACAATAGATCGCGTGAAGTGAATGTAAAACATGGGCAAAACACGCGCGTGTGAATATATACATATTTCTGCATGTGGAGATGTCGCTGCAGTGAACATATCATTGTATATACCATTCAGAGTCATATTTTGATCCCAGTAGGTGAAGGTATCTGGTTGAGGAGAGTCTTTACGGGTCTCTGGTAACTGTGGAGCCATTAGGGTTCACTCAGCTCAAATGGCGTTTTTAACGCATAAACGTCTTCCAACTAGTGCTAACTTATAAGAAATTTTTGAGAACATTGATACTCAAAATTGAACGCAACCATTAGCTTCCCAACCGAAACATGACATTGCAGCTTACAGAACCCAGCAGCACAAAGACGACCCCGTGCATCGGCAGGCATTTAGGTTGATATAAGAGCTGGGGCTGACAGCCATTTAGAACAAATTTTGTTAAGACTAGGCGAGTAATAAAACCTCTGCACAGGAGCTTTGTCAAGAGCAAGGTAAGCACCATGGCCATCATAAGCGATATGAGGAACTCGGTCAAACTGGAGGTTATATCTTCATTCAAACAAGCTCCGCACAATATGAAGAAAAAATTTGAACCCAGAAGCGCCTAGTTTTGTTAAGGAGCAGCTACCTTTATTATCAGTATGCGCGTGTTATTCACTCTGTAGAGGTGTATTACCAGAGGATCTTTCTGCAAACGAGGGAGATGGAAGCGACACAGCACTCATGTAAATATGAGAAATTGTATTCCTCTCTAGCGTTGACGGCAGTCATACCTAGAACAGACACACACCCAGTGGCACTCACTTGTATTTTGTCCCCACTTATCCAGGTAATGGTGCCGATTTATAACAAATATACTCAAAATCTGTATCCTGGGGAGGAGACATGTAAGCTTGAGGTCTAAGTTATGTTCTGATTTTGAAATGGCGCCTACTATTTACTAATATACGAAACCGCAGTTGGCAAACGAAACGTCATGTTTGCAGTCAAAATCATGTTTGCTTCAACGTGCGATTCTGGGAGTGACCGCGTCCTATTGAAGAAGAACCGGACCTACTTTTTCAACGCCTTGCTCTTCAACCACACGTACAGCTGGAAAAATTTGTTATAGAGAGGCCACATACCCAGAACCATGGCCTTAAAACCTTGGTTTAAAACTTGAAATCGGGTGGCTGAGAGAGCGAGAGAGCTAGAGAAATCCACTTCATTAAAAAGCGAGGTCAACACGTCTGAAGAGACGCAATAAATGAGCGCTGGTCCTGAGCTTTTTCCTTCTGTTTTGGTGAATATCTCGCGAATTTATGTCTTGTTCATACAAGCACCGACTTTCTGAGGAACCGATTTCTATGCTATTCCCTAGCTTGCACAATATGCTGAGTCTAATTCTTCTCAGAATAAAAATCGAAGCTTTTCAATAGAGTGCATCTTCTATAACAATGACATCGAATCAAAAAATAATTTGATTTTTGCCCCACCTCTCAAAGAATTAGTTTTTATTTTTTAATGGGTAAGTTCTGGTGAAGAGAGCTTGCGGGGAAGATTCACCCGCTATTTAACTGCTTTGGATTGAAGAACATAGCCACATGCTAGCCACTCTGACGTGTTCCCATTGTTTGCATTGTTTCGGTTAGCAATGCCTATCTCTGACAGACATCGTACCTCTTGCTACAGCTGATGTGCCCAGAAGAAGTAAAGTCGTCTAAGCCGAATTCTTTGGCTACCTTGCCTAATAACCAATCTCGACGTGAACATTGTAAGTACTTCACTGTGTAAAGAAACACCTGCTAATAGAAACTACTTTCAACTGTCAAAGGTCACCCAAAGCAGAATTATCTTTACAATATACAATTATTTTTCAAGCGACAGTACAGCTAATTCGCCGCCCTCTGTTTTTTTACCACATTTTCCAAGCGTTTATTTCTGTATAATAACAGTGCTCCGGTATTTCTCGTTTTGCAGAAACCGGGAGTCCTACTTGAAAAAATGACTGTGATTCACCTGCTGTGTTCTTTAGCCTTGGTTGGATTGGCCAGTTCTAGGGCATGCGTGTCTTCCCGGCCCAAAGGCAAGTACAAAAATTATGTCCTGAGCGATCGTAAAAAACAGCTGTACCTTCTTGTAGATAAAAAATTGGGAAAATTGTTGTAGTCAATTGGGAATCTAAGACTTCCATGTCATAATTACTGTTGCCACAGTAGCGGTTTGCTATGCATTCCACTGCATTCTTTTCACTATAGAGATGCACTTTAGACACCTTCACTTCAAACAGAATCTTCGAACTTATAGCTTTTGGACAGATGTCGCGAGTTGAATTCTCTACATGTCAGTTCCTCAACACTTAATGCAAAGCTTTTCCTATGCCGTAAATGGAAACTGCAACGACGTATTGAAAACTTTTATTTCTATTATCTATTGACATTATATAGCAGTTTGTAGAATATTTTAGTAATTCCTAAAGCCTTATATTGTTTTCATTGTGCGCAGTCATCAACAAATAAACGTGATCGCGAAAATATGAAGCAAAAGGATGATGTAGCGCTACTTCATTTTCGTGCAGATAGAATTGACGCCTGGCTTTATTACAGTAACAAAATGGCGAAATGTGGTTTTCATTATATACTAGTGGTACGCCATTATTAGGCCTCAACGAACAGTATTTTTCACTTTTTTTGTTCTGCTTCACACGCCCGTGTTCAAATTTTATTTGGCCATGACTGTACAACTCAGATACAAGCACAGCAATCATACACAAAAGCACTTTCGAACCATCTGGTGACAATGCGTTAAAGCAGTAATATGTACCCTTTCAAGGCACCTTAGGAAAATAAGTCAAAGAGTTTGTTAAATTGTGTCAACTAGCAAGTGTTCTAGACTGTGGGAGGCTTTTAACGTGCACACAAAAATGTGAGCAACGCCTGTTATATTCGTTTATATCCGTGCCGTTATTACTTATAACGTGGTCTTCGCGTTTTATATTGCTCTGTTGTAACCTGTTATTTGGTTTCTAAAAACAAAATGTTTACATCAGCTTTAACCTATACAAAACGCATACCAATGGTGCTCAAAACACGATACTGTAAAGAATACACGTTTAGAAGATTTTTGTTTATGCGCGAAAATACTTCATCCCACGCGCGGAGATCATTTCACGTTGCTTAATTTACTTGCGAAGCAAGGCCGTCGTGAGATCTCAGGAACCTGGGTCTGTCAGCGGAAAATTGGTTGGTAGAATGTAAAAGAAATGCCTCAGCAGAGGTCCAGTCGGCTGCGAAATCCTCACCGTATACCCAGCTGCGCAAATTGGCTATGTCAGCAGCATCAGGTGTCAGAAGCTCATGGCCGATTCAACAATACAAATGTGGCCACGAAGTCTACTCTTCTCCATCGCTAAGAGAAAGCGCTGCGTGCTTGGTTAGCGCTGCTTGCAAAGTAGCTGAACTACACTCTTGGCTGCAACCTTTAGTGTTTGCGTCGTCATCTCTATAACTTGTCTCAGGATCACCATACACAATCATGTACATTGGCCAGGAATTATAACAGCAGCCGGGCGAAGCTTGCTTCGTTCGACCCACTTATTTCTATTTCGCCCTTGGGTCAACATACCTACCCACAATTGGCAGCCACAGCCATCTAAATGCACTACCCATGCTTGATTCCAGACTTTGTGTGAATCGCACAACAATTTCTTCCCGTCATATTCGGCTGCGATATCATACTGCACCATAATACCTACATAAGACTTCCGGCCGATTCAGCAGTGGCGGTGGCCCCAGTCGCCCGAGGATCATCACAGATTGATCAATTCCCGTTTGCAGCGACAAGAAGATGCCCACCGACAGATTTTCTTTGAAAACTAAACGAGCATTGAAGCTCGAGAGTTCCGGCAAAATGGGAGAAAACTTGGTTTCCCGAATAACGTCTCCAAACACATTACACTGACACAGTGGCTGCAATATTGTTCGTGTCTCATTCGTTAGACCAAGATTTAACCAACAAAGACATCTTTGTGCCGCTGCTCAGTAATGCTTTCGATGAGCGCACAGGTAAATTTATGGCAGAGAATTGGCCTTAACCTTGTTAGTTACAACCAGTCATAGAAAATGAAGCAGTCATGGTGGGCATAGTGTGCATAGTGTCAAACTTCACCAACATCCGCTACAGAAAACATGCCGATATGAGGGCTGCAACGGTGCTTAACCTCCTGTTCAAAACAACCCTCACGTACATTGAATTGTTCGAAATCAGCGTTCTAGCGCACCCAGTCCTCGATCTCTAATCGGCTCTGCAATTCGACCTGCACGCTTTCTCAGGGCAACGCCCTACTCATCTCTGCCAAACATCGAAGGAGCTAACAAAGCACTGGCGGGCTTCCTTATCCCGTAATATTCGATACAGCCCAGCTTCTTTTAAACCCAAGGCATGAATCGGCCATTTCCCATGAAGACATCAGCACCCATTACAAATGAGCCGACTCAAGTATCCCTTAGTGCACCTCTCACTCCTAACGTGGTATTCAGCGGCAGGGTGGCTAAAGCAGTCGGATGAAATCCACCACGAAATCTGCCCCCTCACCCACTTCGATAGATACACTGACATATACACGTGTACTCTGAAATTCACCAACCACCCAGGGCACATAGATTATCCCTTTAGACGCAAGAGGGTTGGGATGCATCCCCACCCACACGGCCCCAAGGCAACCGCCGCCGTTGGCGCTTCAATGGATAAGCTTCCCCAATAGGGAGCAACTTGCCTGCTTGGAACGGCGACGTCACGAATAATTCTTCAGCTTGGAGGGCTTCCAAAGCCTCATTTTCCCTGGCGGCAATTTTCACTTCTAATCACGTGCACATCACTGGTTGCCGGTTATGTGTGCGTGGTTCAAGCGCACGCAGGCTTCATGCGCTCACCGACGACATGCCTGCGGTGCTTGTGGGATACCTAAACGTGGTCGTCTCGCTGCCCATGCCACCCGACTGTTGCCCTACTTGTTCGAGAGGTTGGCGATGACACAGATATCCGGATTCCTAGTAGACTGGAGAGAAACGGTAGAATAAAGTTTGAATGCTTCTAAATTTCATAAGGTAGTTGGCTAAGAAGTGTGCCCAATGCGGAAATAAAAGTAAACAAGTTTTCTTCATGCATTTTTTGAACTGCGCCAAGCTTCCGCGTTTACACTTCTTTATAGCGTCGAAGGGCACCAAATTTTTCTTTAAATATACCCTATGTGAAAGGAAAACTTCCCGCAAATTCCCATCCGTGCCAGTATTCGTTCATACACTCTACTAATATTGTTTTCCCCTGTTAACTGATAAATCTATTCTTTTCAGGAAATTACAATATCTGCAATTCAACTGTGTGTCTTCAAAGAGGTATGCCCTACGTTATGCTTTAATCACTCATTTGGTTATGGTTAAAATTAACCCCCTATTTACAAGAGGCCTCGGCGATGCTTTTGTCTGGAAGGTGCAAAATTGCTCGGTAATTCGAAAGCTACAGATTTTCTCCTGCATTGCACGGCAGCCGATTCGAAGTTTCTGGCGCATTATTACAACCAAAGACACAATAGTTTAGAGCTAACGTAATGTCGACGTTGTTGCATAACCTAATATACATATATTTCTAGTATATTGGAGCGCTCCACGCAGTCTGGTTAGTTTGTTGCCCGCCTTCATGGTAAACATCAATTACGTCGCTTTTTAGCAGGAAAACTCTAAAAGTAGGAAACCCTTAATTAAAGGACGCTTGGAAGACGTTCCGCGCCTGTTTTCGAGATGTTCAATCCCACGTAACACTCTGTATTCTGAAAAGGCCTCCACTTTTGGTTACTTTTACCTCACCGCCACTGTGGCCACACAAAAAAGGATGAACAGTTCGACTGAGTTTAATAGAGCCCTCGAAACTTCAATCTTACGTCGTAGCTTGGTTAGGGCTTGACATCCACGCTGGCTCCATTTCCACCGAACGGACGTCCTGCGCCAGACATAGCATCAGCAGCCTCGTCAGCATCCAATTCTTATTCTCAGCCCCAAATACGCAGGACGTTCCGGGGACAAACATGCTGTCCTGTGAAGGAATCGCCAAGATAAGCGTGAATAAAATATATGAAGTGGTAAAAATCAAACCTTATAACAAGCAGAAGTCATTAAACAGCTAAAACGTTACAAAAAGAGAGAATATAAAAATTAAAGAAAGATTATCAACTATTGTGGAAAAACAAATTTCGGGTATGCAACTGCACTTACCGCTACAGTCTCAACAAACTCTCCGCTATTCTTTAACAAAAGCCTCCGCAATCGCAGCGCGAGTTTGATTTCTTTATGCCTTGATAAAACAGTAGCCGCCAAAAATAGACGAACTCGTCAAAAACGAATCGCCTGTTTAGTCACTGGATAGGTGACATCGCCAAGCACTTGTATTAGGGTGAAAGCATGAAATGTCCCATGGCACTAACAAACCGGACCCTGTTGTCTGGTACAAACCATTGTCGGTCCTTTTACGAGTGACGAAAAATCACATTCAAATTCCTTCCATAATAGTACCGGGGCCTCTAGCTTCCGCGCAGAGTGCTTTTCCCCGGCGCTACCTCGCAGGTCGCCTGTGACAAAACAATAGTTAGCCCAATGTATCATCTTATGGGCGTCTATGGCTACACGTAAACAGAACAGGTGTAAGCTACGCGAGGACTATTTTCACTTCAGGGAAGCCTTGTGGTGCAGTTGCGCTTGTCTCCTCGTCGAAGCAATCTGGACTGGAAGAATAAAGAATGAAAGCGAATATAAGAAACAAGATGCAGCAGTAAGTCAGTTCTTTATAATTATCGTCAGTGGAGCCACAAAAGTTTCGCCTGCAAGGAATTGAGGCAGCTTTTCCTAATCCAATGCATTTTTTAATTCTGGTTGGATATCGCTGCCCATAACACTTATGAAAAAAAATTCTATTTCTTCTAGTATGGAAGGCGTGGTTATATAATAAATTGGGCTTTGTTTGACCATTTTTGGGTTTGTCAATTTTTTTGAAAAAAATCAATGATTTATATTTCCAGTGACCCCATATCTTTCTCAACTGCAACCTGCGTATACATTTTCTGCTCGACTAGCCATATTTAAGTATACTATCAGAGTCAGTTACAAAGACGGCTTTGCAAAGTCGTGAGAGTTGTCTTGCCTTCAAAGTAAGTTTGTAGCCTGCCGTAGCTTTACGTACCAGAAAAAACTCAAGATCCCAAAAGAAGACTCACATTTTCTATGGATTATTGCTGTTTTCGATTCATGTAATTTTGTATTTGTATTATCGCAATGAGCTTATTTCGGCTACTTTAGTGTAGAGGCTCGTAAGATTATACAAAATTCAAACAAACAATGCACAGAGAAAACTTTATTTCGATTGGACGATGACAAAGTCATACAGAATTGCTTTGGCATTTATTTTTTGCAGCGAGACTGTATTTGTATTATCTCAATGCGCGAATTTCGGCTACTTTAGTGTAGAGGCTGGCCAGAATATACAAAATTCAAACAAGCAATGCACAGAGAAAGCTTTAATTTGATTGGACGATGGCAAAGTCGTACAGAACTGCTCTGGCATTTATTTTTTGCAGCGAGAGAGATTAAGGCTTCACTCAACAAAAGTGCCAACCCTTGCAACGATTTTTATGCGTACGCTTGCGGTGGGTGGAGAAAAAATCACACTATACCTGACAGCAGATCTTCGTACGACACATTCATGATACTCAGTGACCAACTCCGGGCTACTCTTCGAGGTAATGTACCCATCTCGGCAACCTTCTTTATTTTAGTAGCAACTGTCATTGTTCAAGTACATTTTATTAATATTTTCTTCCTAGCGTCTATGATGCGCGAAAACAAATGGAACCAGCCGAAGTCAACTCTGTTACAGTGGCGTGTACTATGAAGAATGTCACGTTAAAAGTCGGAGCGTACGCCTGTAAAGAGCTGCTCATTTGCAGGTCTCCTTAGGCATGTTTGAGGAAAACGTTTTGTATTGCGGAATGAACAAGCTGACAGCTGATTTGTATATGGTAATGCTTGTGACATATCTCGAGCCGCTGGTAGCTCATTCACCTTGGTGCAGCAGACCGGTCGTCTTGGTTTTAGGAAGGTGAAAGGCAGTGGGATATGGGGTCTTATTTTGCTAACTTTAGTTTCTCTTTGGCAGATGAGTGTGAGACAAAGACGTGTAATGTGGGTATTTTGGGGGTTTTTAGTTATAGGCCTAAAGAACTTAATATCTCATACCCAGCTTTATACTGCTATCGAAGTGCAAATATTTTTTTTTTCAAAGTAGAAAATCAATTTTATGCATACCCCACGAATTGCTAGCGTAATTTTTATATAGTTTTCTATATTCTAAATTATCTATACCATAATTCAATTGCTCTAACTCGTGGAAGACGCTCCATTGGGAATTTACAAGTTGTTATCTTCAGCTGGTAAGACAATATTTTCTTTCTGTACGTGAATGTTTTTACAGGAGACCAAAAACGGGTCTAAAGCCATAGGCCATCTTTGATATAGACTGTGAAATTGTTACGATGGCAAAGTGGTTTCTTCAGTACTTTTTTGTGTAGTCGGAACTTAGACCCTGCTTTTGCGCGACGTGGCTAGCAAAGCAGAAATTTTCAACTGCGTAAGAAAGGAAATTCACGCAGTGAGAGTATGGTATATTACCTGTTATGGTGTGAGTCATAACATCCGGTATTCCGTACAACACTCCCACATCGCTCCCCAGGAACGAGAGAAATATGTTACCTCTACAGGCGCAGCATTTCCCAAGCATCTTCGGTAACATAAACTGCAATAAAAGCGAGTAAAAAGTTTGTTGAGCTACGCACCTGCGCCATCCGCCAGGGATATTGCATTGGCTCTTAGATTGATTGTAGGGCTTAACGCGCCAAACGCAACGCAGGCGATGAGGCGAGCGTAGTGGAGGGCTCTGGATTAATTTTGACCACCTGGGGATATTTAACGTGCGCCGAAATCTCGACCACACGAGCGTTTTAGCTTTTCGCCGCCATCAGAAAGGCGGCCGCCACGGCCGTGAATCGAACCCGTGACCTCGTGCTCAGCAGCCCAACGCCTCAGCCCTGAGTCTGAAATAACGCACTATCTTTCTATCAGCTAAATGCCTATTCTTTAAGGAACCTTCAACGCTTGCATTAGTCAATAATTGATAAGGAAAGCCCTCGTAGCTTGCAAACAAAGCCAATTTCATGCAGTGAGCTACAAATGCTTAGATACAAGCATTCCCATGTGGCAATTAAACCCGGACTCCTTGGTTCACCTCTCAGTCACTTGGATCACCTGGCAGATCATACTCTGTCATATCGTCGAGGTTTGATAAGACACTCAATTTCAACCAGACATCATGTATGTTAATGGAAGGAACAATTTTTAGACCCATGTTATAACGACGCCCCGTTCGTCGCTGGCCGTGTGGTGTATGGCAAAATTGTTGTGAAACAAGTAATGTGGGTTCACTAGAACCTAACCCCCACGCTAAACATCAGCGCACATAACACAGTTTGGCCTTTTACCCACGGCCTCAATCACTGAACCCGCCTGAATCAAGCCATGGTCACTCGCATCCCCATCAAACAAACGACGACCGCTACTTCTCGACCACGTCTTTTAGAACTTCCTACTGCTTCATCTGCCACCAGTGATTACGAAGGCTTCACAGTAATTAAAAACTAGCAAGCCACTTGCTTGAACTTCCTAATGCAAAGTGGATCAACCACGCAATATCGGTATTCTGCAAACCTTGTGCAGCCCCCTGAACAGCGCGTCACCTGAACTTCAGGTCACAGCGGTTCTCCCGTTAATACCGACTGGGCGATTTGCTAAGGGGGTTAAGAGCCCAATTTGTTAAGACCCCAAAAACCCTCAAGCCTTTTCCTTTTCGACCATACAGTGAAATCCTGTCCCAATATTGCAGCGAAATGTAGCGTCCACTTCCACCGCCATCTTCTATGCTTAGGTGACCGCACTTCGTTGGTCTGAAACACCCATCCTCTTTTCATTCTGATACAGCTCTTGTACGCCGCGCGGCTTGAAGTACTACTGTTGGTTCATTTACCACACACACACCTTCATGCTATGTGGGCCTTCTTTACCCTCAGCGCCACGACGAAGCTGCAGGGAACCGCTAAATTCGTGCTCCTAAGTCGGGCAACAACCCATGAAGCCTTTTCTAAGAGCAAAAGGCTGCCAGCAGGTTTTCCCCCTCCCGCTTTGGCCCAGCTTCCTGCAACCCACCCCCTGATTCTGATAGACCTCAGAACGCCATAGGAACCAATTTTACTTCTGAAGAAGCTTGAAGCAAGTGAGTGACGGACGCCCTCCTGTTAAAATTAGTATCACATGGGCCATTTAGCGCAATATTGAGAGTACTATAAGAGAACTGTAGCATCATAAATGATGTGTCGGTCTCAGGAGAGTTTGCATATTTAACTCAAACACGCGGCCGTATCTCACCTTTCGAAGTTTAGAAAAGACAACAGAACGCCGGCTAACCAACATCAAACTTCGCCAACATTCACTAAGAAAAATATGCCGGGATGATGGCTACAACAGTGCTTAACCTTCTGCTCAAAACAACTCTCACGTACATTCAATTGTTCCAAATCATCGTTCTAGCGCACCGAGTCCTCGATCTCTAAACCGGATCTGCAATTCGACATGCTCGCCTTCTCCGGGCAACGCCCTACTCATCTCTGCCACACATCGAAGGAGCTAACAAAGCACTGACGGGCTTCCTTATCCCGTAATATTCAATACAGCTCAGCTTCTTTTCAATCCAAGGCATGATTCGGCCATTAGCCAAGAACACATCAGCACGCATTGCAAATTAAGCCGACTCAAGTATCCTTCGGCACGCATCTCACTCCTAACGTGGCATTCAGCGGCATGGCGCCCAAAGCAGTCGGACACTTTCCCTAACCATAAAATCTTCTGACGCACCCGTTTTGATAGGCACACTGACCAATCTACGTGTACTCTGACATACACAAACCACCCAGGGCACATAGAATAGCTCTTTAGACGCAAGAGGGTTAGAATGCTATAATTCTCAGATTTAATGCACAGGTTGAAAGGCGACGTTCCTCAGGCGGAATCTGCTACAACTGCCGACATGCTCCCAGCTTTCGTTTAATAGGGAGTATTTTTGAGCACTACGCCTATACAGTTTTCTCTTCAAGGTGTGGGCCAGCATGATCTCCCACTAACCAGCTATCTACTTAAACTAAAGGTTCAACAAACGTTACCCCTGTCGTCAAGTGCCGTTAATACCACCAGAACAGCAATCTTAATCTCAGGCATTACTGGTTGTAGGTGAACGGAACGCGGCAAAACGCAAAATAACTCACTCCAACGCAGCTGTCTGATGTTGGAAAAAACCGTGGTACACTCCAAGCTACCGTTGTTTAAAAAATATGGGGAATAAAAAGTGCCCAAACTTTATTTCGCTCTATGTTTGCCTTACGGGTGCTGCACGGGATATTGCGTTGGAATTCGAGATCAGGCGCAAAATTACGTAACACTGCTACTAAGGAAATGTGCGAGCATGAAAATGCTTCTTTTGTTATCTCTCAGAGAGTGATTATTTTTTCCCCTCTGGTGCAGTGAATTTATTCGCTCTGCCTTTATGAATGTTTCAGATAAGAAATTTCGCAAGCACTTTTCTACCAGATCATCTGTATGTGTCACTCAATATTGTTTTCCTTGTTTACAGACATTCTAGGAAACATGACGCTCGTTAAATACGGGAAACAGAACGTCACAGACAAAGTTGCCGTGCTGTACAAGGCTTGCTTACGTACGTAATCGCTGCCTTTTTTTATGAAAAATTTTCAAGCGGCAGTCTAGATCATCAGATTATGTCACATGCATTCTACGAATGAAAATGTTGTACAGGTAATGAACTTACCGTTTAGCATTGCACTCCAAGTTTTTATAGATTGCCTTGAGTTTGTAGACTTTTGAAAAAATATAAGATGGTTCATTGCTACTTCCTGATAACATGTTTAGCCGAAACCAACGAAATCATACGAAGTGGGCGTGTTTTTCAACTTGTACTCAGAAATCTGTCTCCTTCAATATTCCAAGCCCCAAGCACACCGTAATATGCCGGGAAGCTTGAATATTGAAATGTGTGCACTGTCCAATTGTTTACAAAAATAACTTGCATGGTGAAATTGCGCGGCCCTATTGTGTGTACGTATTGATCAACAAAATATCAAGAAAAGAACATACGCTTTTGAAACAGATGAGTTCAGGGACCGTTGCATTGTTCAACGACCTAGTTCGAGTTGATACTGACGTGGTTAGAAGAAAATTCTCGAAAAATAGATTCCAGTCCTTGATACAAATACCAATGCAATTGGCCTCTTTATTTGTTACTAGAAATCTGTAACGCAACTTTTCAGTTGATGTATTCATTTTGGCGCGTCTAAAATTTCAACAATGTATATCATTTCACCACAAGCTGAGGTAAAGTTCAGGCAACCACGTACTTGTAGGTTTATCGGCGGAGAACAATAACAGTAAAAAATATTGCAACCGAGCTCTGAAACCAAAGTTAACACAGGATTTGTGAATTTTCAAAACATTCATAAAGGGCCAATAAAACTGTTATATTATTACTAGCAAAAAGTGTGTCCGAATGCATCTCTGATTCATACAATTCACAGGGGGTTTCTGTCCCTGAGTGCTGGGCATCCTCGGTTGTTTTTCCGTATTGAAATATGCTCTAACAGGATATTTTCTGTTTTCGAAGGATTTATTTGTGCGACATTCACGTCATCTTTTGTTCCACAAGTGCCAAATTGTAGTTTAACCCGTGTAAATATGTTGCCAAATATCAAGCATATTGAGGGTGTAAGGGAATGACAAACATTTATATAAGGCTAAGGTAGCGTTTCTCTTTTCTACAAATAGAGATCCAAGCGCATACTTAGACAGGAGAGCGAAGCTATCTACTCAGGAATTTAAGAAAATATTTTATGAGCGTTCGCTTCAAATTGTTTTATTTTGTGGTACAAAACGAATGAATCGAGCCTATGTCGTTCACGCCAATGCTGAAGATGAGTAACCATGAAGATTTTGTACGTCACTTGAAAAGGAGAGCCAATCTCATTCTTTGCTCAACGTCCGATTTGTTGGCAGACTTTGAGATCACAAACGTCAAAACTTCGCTCACTCAGCCCGCCGGGTGTAATCCGCTGATTCTTCATAATCTGTATAGGCTGCGGTTGAAGGCAGTGCAAGTTTAGAAACGGTGGTAAATTATTCTGATTTGTTGTGGACACCGAACTCGTTCATTGGTGCATACAGTAACGGCGAAACTGCTTCACTCAGGTGTTGAAGCACGTTCCCTGTCGCAGGCAAAACGTGACCCCTATTTGAGCGCCACAGAACTTTGGGAAGGTTTGGAGCACAGCCATATAAACAGTCATGATTACTGGGTGTAGCAGTAAGCCGGTCATGCACAGCACCTTATACTCCATTTAAAATGTTGGCGCTACGGTACCGCAGTATATGACGGCCTGGAGAAAATGCGTCAAAAGCGTAGAAGTTTGGAGTGATTCGCCACTCCAACCTTATGTCACTCTACTGTGAAAAAAGTTTTTTGGTAGAGTTCTGTCTTCAAACCGAAGTAATAACTGAAGGAGATCTTTTCCGCCGAAAGCACAGTTCGGCACCCGCTTTAATTTCGGAAACAGCGCAGTCACTAAGAAATCACTTCGTAACTGAATTGTTGCGTTTTAGCATATATTCGCCAGCCCTAAGGCTTAGTTGGATGCTCAGTATGGGCCTCATTATACTCGACTGTGTTTTATAGATGATGTCTGTTTCATATTCACCCACTAAAAACGAGACATTGCCTGTTGTTGTACAAACAAAACGAAATGTTTTTGGAGGCACTCGTGATATGTAACAATGGTCTCAGTAGGAACAAGAAAATCTCTGGGTAGAAAACGACTAATGTAGTGGTTTTCCTACAGATGCCTTCGGGTACACTAGCTAGCCAACAAGTCGTTCATTGCTGTGTGGTCAAAAAGTAGCGTTGCAGAAGCTAGTATCTGAGTCCCCATCGTGGGATTGGCCGCGACAACCGACATATTATTTCTTCAGTGCAACTCAGCAAAGTGTTTGTAGCCTCAACCGTCTCCCAATTGTCTCATAGATTTTCAGTTCCAAGCAAGCTGGCGGGCCTCCTTCACAGGCTTCAGGTGCCCATGGAGGTCAGTGTGGAAATCGTCGTCTTCCACGTGCGGCAGAAAACCTTCGAAAATTTCATTCGGCGTTGCTCAGTAAATGCACACTGGCTTAATCTACGTAAATTCCTGGATGGCTATAGTGCATGGAATTGTGACACCAGGCCTGATTTTGCCGTACAACATATGTCTAAAGTGTACGTACAGGTGCTGTCAAAGGTAATTCGAACACGGTCTCGTACAGTTACAGGAATATCTTCCCATGGAAACGGCCGAGGTGCATTTGTGTGTGTTTAAATCAGTCCTGGCTAATAAAAAAAGTTTACTGCAAACCGGTAATGGCTGACAGTAAGTCAGATATTTTTGGGATATATATTCACAAAGTCTTCTTGCCATTACTTAGTACGGCACATGTACATATATTGCATATCCAAGATGGTCTTGCCCAGCTGTTTATTTAATCCATTCTTACTTGGGAGGCAACCATGGATTTTCGCTTCGGGGCCCCTAGTGGCTGTGGCTTAGGATTTCTTGCATGCGCTCTTAATTGAAGACGGTACCGCGGTACATGGTAAAGACTGCAGATGCGTCTTTTAGCTATTTACATTGGAGGGAAAAAAATTTGTTACTTGGGATAGCCTTTCGAAAAGCAATGTTTTTTTTCTTAGTCTCTCAGCTACTGAGTTGCTAAAATAGCGCACCTGTTTATGCTTTATTACGCAGAAAACTGGGAAAGAGGTCACATATTTTAGAAATGCCTTTGCGGTGCGGCGATGGGATGGATGATTCCACTTGCTTTCATTGGCTGCATTTCTGGCTGCTGGCGGTGGCGGTATTCTTCGCATTAGTCGGTGATATTGCATGGAAGGCTGGGTCATTGGTAATTTGTTTTGACCTTTCCAGTTGTGGTTGCCATACCAACGTGCCGGAAATGAGTCGCAGTGTCAGGTTCCGTATAACAAGTGTTTTCTTTATTTTTGTAGGCTCGAAGCTTTTTTATGAAGGCGGAAGTTTTCAAACAAATTCCAGTAAGAGGAATTTCAAAACCGCTCAAAACCCGACGCTGCGTACCTCAAAATACACCGCAATTTCGTACGGATAAGTCGCTCTGCGTTACAATGTCGTTAAACGTGCCGTCTTCATAAGATTGAGATTAATTTATTAGATGCTACTGCATCTCATTCACTCGCCTTGTCCCTCCATACGGCGTTGTCCGTCCACACCCCTCCCCCTACACTATAAAAAAATAATAGTTAACCGTGCCCGGTTTCGATCCCACGACCCCGTGGGCGGAACGCAAAGTACATGGTGCTCTTCCCACTGCGCCACAAAACCGAGATAGAATCAAATCCTATGAACGCGCCTTATATCCTTGACTCATTCAAACTACGTCAAGATGCTACTGATACAACGCATGGTGGGGCAATGATTAACACTTGCAATTAAAGAAAAGAAGCTCCCACTTAAGCAACAATGATGGAGTAAAGGTCGTTGCGACAGCGAAGCCCCAGGCATGCCACTTAGATTGGCCAAGATTGGCCAATAATACATAATAATAATCATAAAACATAATAATCATCCGCGTTCCCGACACGTTTCACGCGATTTCAGAATCAATCCAACGGAAACACCAAGTGATCCCCACGATGCGTCGCATCTACACAGGGTTCCCCTCGCGGGGAGGTGGGCGCACTTTCTGTTGGTTGTGGGTCCGCTTGGCAGGCAGTCGGCACCCTAATGATTCTTGGCGGTGTAAAATTCCCAGTGCTGCAGACTCTGTCGCGTTGAGCACCCAGAGGGTGCCGTCATACTGGCGAGACAACACTGCACATGAACGTCCGCTGGAGACGTACTGTAGAAACATAGAAATGATTCATGTAATAGTGATGCACTATGTTTTAGAGGAAGAACAGTTTTTCTTTGTTGAGGCGCACCGCTGCTGGCCACGCAATTATTTTCCAATGGTTCCATTTCCTCTCTGTGGGAACGACGCCCAAGCTTGAATTACTTGTACCTGTGTGCATTTCCATCTCAGCACCTCTACCGAAGTTAAACGCGCATAGGCTTAACTCAAGCGGATGTTGCACTCTAGAAATACTTCCTGTCTCTCCTGTTTCCAGTAAAAAGTGCCGCTTTTTTGTCAAACGGAAATATGGCTAGAAACGCGAAACAAGTTTTCTACAAAGCGCAGGTAGTATGCGCACAGTTCTAGGAATCATCAGAAACCGTTCTTGTCAATCTGCCTCGGAAAGCCGATGTATTTTCTTGACCGGGCCGGACCACTTCAACGTCGAAGCCGTGCCTAAAAACTTCATTGCTTTCAAAGCAAACCACCATTTTTGGATTTAAAGTGAAACTACTTTCGGGTGCTCTTCAGGACAGACCCTAATCGTGCAACAAGCTTGCCAAAGGTCCAGGGGAATGTGACACCGTCGCCCCGTAGAGGAGGGAAGACTGCTGCTGTCGGCAAAAAGAATAGCGTCAGACCAAATGTGACTCTTTGGAACCAAACCCGACTAAACACGAACAGTGACACCTTTCGCTAAGCAACACAGGCACAATCTTAAAAATAGAACAAATGTGCTGTCAGCTCAAAACACGATAAGATAGCTGGGCAGGGCGAGGTGCTCCAAATAAAAAAAAACCAAGACAATTTGGCGAACACAAGTCATATTCTGTTGAACTCGGGTTTTGATAATCGCACTAAATTCCTTTCCTAGTCATGAAAAACAAGGCTACCCGGCAATTACTTACGGTCGGCTTCGTCTCGGCTCGTATTAACAAGTTATGCGTTGGAGGACCAACGCGATTCCGGAGTATAGATGTAGCCTATACCGGAGTATAGATGTAGCACAGCGAGTATGAATAATGAGTTTCTTAGCGTAATTAGCGGTGAGTACGACCACGGGCGGCACTCCGAAACGCGTCTGCGTGATAGCCGCATAGGCATTTTGTCATTTGACGTGTGCTTCGCTCGGGCAGGCTCTCCCTATTATTCCATTGCGCTCGGTTCAATTTTCGTGCATGTCCGTACCATATTTTCCGCATGCGTAACTTTTTATGTAGAAGACACTAAATCGCGTACACTAGCTCAAGGCGTGTTTTGAAGTACAGTTATTGATACCACTCCGGAGCAAACATTGCGGGGATCGCGTCAGCTTCTGTATTCATAAATATTTCGATTAAAGAGAAAACTCATAGCCTAATTACCGACACCAAAGAAAATGTAAGACCAAGCCAAATTCTAGGCCTTCAGGGCTGTCGGCTTTGGGGGAAGGCATTACAATTCCCGGTAATCGCATATAAGCTTGTACAGTTTTTCTAACCTACCGAGCGTTCAAAAGTATTGCATCACATCACTTTACGATGTCATGGAATGCCGACATGTACTGTGGGGCGCAAAAAATGTAGGTCAAGTTCCAAATAACCTACCGTGTTTATTGGTAGGTGCTGGTTTTATTTTATACCAGGCTTCTAAAAAGTATGGATTCTTATTTAGCAAAACGTGTAACGTGTACGGTAAAACACAGTAAGCCTACGTTTGTTCACACTTCTAAGCATATTTCTGTACATTTCTCACAGCCATATCTTCGCAATATTAAGATATGCGTTATAGCACAAGTGCACTCAACAGCATGGGGAGCAGAAAAAACGGAAAACTTTATATAACAGTAGAGTCGAGCTGGTTAGTGGGCGGCCTCCACAGTCAGGGACAACAGAGTAAGAATAATTTTCTTCCATTCATGGAACGCCATCCATACGCCTCAAGGGGTTGGAAAACAATCAAGAGCTGCTTGGGCATATTCATCGGTTTCAATTCTTGTTACAATGAAACAACCGCGTATACTATTTATTGTGTTAGCGAGTATATCGTGCCTTCGACACCGTAATCACGTAATAGCTGTTCGGGTTAAGGGTCAGTTCGTTACGATAACCATGCTTTCGAAAAGCCGCTTTCGAGTACTTTGGACAAACGTTGTCTCCACCATTTCGCGGGGGCATACCCAAAACTTCTAAGAAGGCGATTGTGACACTGCAGAAAATTTAAAGCGTTGGTCACAGAAAAAAAACGTTCATCTCACACAAGCCAACCACAAGGAAAGGAATAGAAGACAGCCATTTTATTACCTGCCGCGCGATGCGCGTGTAGGGGCATGCTGCTTGGTGAGCAGCATTAGACTGTTGAATCTTCATCAGAGCATCCCAAAATTACTTTAAAAACACTACGCGTTTTTAATACTTACCGAGAATCTCTGAACACTGAACATTGCTAATTGTCTAGAACAGACGAGCTACACACCATCTGACCAATGCTCTCCAAAAAGTTGTTCTCTTTCTCCTCATGTGATGCAAACTTGTGCGGGATACAGCATGAAATTATTCAGAGGTGTTAGATGCTGGTCAAATAACTGAATTACAGGAAATACGCTTTCTAATGTACTAAGATGTCAAAGCGAGCGATTTCTAGAACAGCCACTACTGCCCCTCACAATCGGGCAAGAGCGGCGCGAGCCCCTTAGCTGGCATCACAGCCACGGGGCGACACTCAACATCTCACCGCAAATAAAAACGCACTAAAGCAACATGGATACCGTAGTGACCAAGATGCTGGCATATTGAACATTGCTTTTTAGCTTCTCGAAGGCGTTCAAGTAGACTACACTGTTGGGTTCTGTATAGTGTGGGTCGTTTCACTTTGCCAGACGACCTTTAGGTTGCCGAAATGTAGAAGGGAAATGTCTAACAACAATGACTGTTAAATTTTATTGCATAGGAAAGCACACATAGTTCGTCACGCAACAAATCTGAAAAGCCGCTAATACTTATATTTGTGGTGGCTGCACGAGAGGGGCCAACACATGAAAATTTTTTGTGCGTCACGCAATGAACTGACTTGAAAAAACAAATTTGTGACGAGCAAATTTTCAGCAATGTGGGCGTAAAAAGACGTAAAAGAATGAATGTGGCATCAGGAGAGTAGGTACCACCAGTAGGTTGCGCCATCTACCGCCAATAGCTTTCTTCGTGGATTCCTTAACGCAGATGACGGTGACCGGCAAGGCCGTGCTCCGAAATAGGTTCGTGACGGAGTGATGAGTCTTTGTTCCGGTGGATAGCCCAGGTGATTTCCTTAGTTCAACACCAAAAAGTAGTCATAAGGCCGCGTTTCAGCTGACGGGTAGGCCACTTTCCCTGTATATAGAACACTTCCGGAAACAAGCCCCGCGCATCCCTGGCTCACAATTAGGGACCCCACATCGCCGTCTGTGCGGAAGAGGGTCTCCACAGCGTGAACCTCACGACTACTTTGGGCCGTCACTACCCTTCACACTCCATCACCCTCCTTCGCATGTCCCAGTGCATTGAGTGCCACTCAGCGCCATGCAAGCGTGGCGCTGAAAGTGCGTGACTCAATTTTCCAAATGCCGATGATGGAGAAAAAGTCACGGCCACTTTGCACAACGGCCCAAGCTCGATTTCCCAGCAGAGCTGTGTTCGTCTCGCTAAGCTAAACACTCCACTAGCGCCACGTAAGTCATCTGAGCCACTTACCCTATATATATATATATATATATATATATATATATATATATATATATATATATAGGGTAAGTGGCTCAGATGTATATATATATATATATATATATATATATATATATATATATATATATCAAAGTCGCAGTCCTTATTGCCAGTGCTGTTTTGGCGTTTTGTTTTGTTTTATTTAACAGTGTTTTATAGTGCCGAATGAGGTACGATTGCATTTTTTTTGCAGGAATAAATAATTGAAAATTCAAAACGAGAAAAAATGCGCCGTTTTTTCCGGAAGCGGGAATCGAACCCACAACCTCCGCATAACGCGTGCGGTGCTCTACCATTGAGCTAGTTCCGCGGCAACTCCCCTCTGGACTATACAGCGGGGTTTTGTATTTACGACTGCTCAGAGCCCGGTCAACTAGCGCCGCCCCTCGACCACCGCGGGAAGACGTAGAACGTCTTTTCCCAGCGGCCGCACGTAAGACGCGGTCGGAAGTCGGGGATAGCCAAAGGCATTTCAGACTGCTGAAGCCAGAACCCTCGTAATGCATTTTGTAGAACAGAGACGTACGGGACGAGGGATTCCGTAAGGACACATATCAAAGTTGCAGTCCTTATTGCCAGTGCTGTTTTGGCGGTTTTTTTTTTTGTTTTATTTAACAGTGTTTTATAGTGCCGAATGAGGTATGATTGCATTTTTTTTGCAGGAATAAATAATTGAAAATTCAAGTCGAGAAAAAATGCGCCGTTTTTTCCGGAAGCGTTATGCGGAGGTTGTGGGTTCGATTCCCGCTTCCAGAAAAAACGGCGCATTTTTTCTCGACTTGAATTTTCAATTATTTATTCCTGCAAAAAAAATGCAATCATACCTCATTCGGCACTATAAAACACTGTTAAAAAAACGCCAAAACAGCGCTGGCAATAAGGACTGCAACTTTGATATGTGTCCTTACGGAATCCCTCGTCCCGTACGTCTCTGTTCTACAAAATGCATTACGAGGGTTCTGGCTTCAGCAGTCTGAAATGCCTTTGGCTATCCCCGACTTCCGACCACGTCTTACGTGCGGCCGCTGGGAAAAGACGTTCTACGACTTCCCGAGGTGGTCGAGGGGCGGCGCTAGTTGACCGGGCTCTGAGCAGTCGTAAATACAAAACCCCGCTGTATAGTCGAGAGGGGAGTCGCCGCGGAACTAGCTGGATTCTGCTTCCGGCCGCTGCGCAGTGCGGACGCAGGATGACGAGCTCCGTTCAAGGGGCGGTTTTGGCGGGCCCGTCGGCTCACGGTACTAGGTCTTCTGTTTTTGACAACTCTGCAAACCAGGATTATCAAGTTATTCTGCCTCCTTTGCAATCCGGACCATCTGTTCTCGACACCATTTTTCTGCACGCGGACGTGAAAGCCAGGCCATACAAGGTGGAGGATTTCCGCGACCCGCTGGTGCGTCTGAATTTGCTGCCCGAGGTTGTGGCCTTGGGCGCATATCAGATGAACCACCTGTGGGCCGTGACGTTCAAGGACGCCGAGGCAGCTGCGAAGCTGGTTGCCGCCTCCGAACTTCAAGTGAAGGGGTGGAGGTGCCTGATGTTCGATCCGCGGAGCCAGGACGTACGCCTAAAGCTTCAATGGGTGCTCCACAACGTCCCCGACGACGAAGTGCGAGGCGCCCTGGCGCTTTACGGGAAGGTCACCGAAGTGACCCGTGACCGCTGGCGTGTACCGGGCTGCGTATTCCCAAACCATATCCTGTAGGGGCCCAGGCCGACCACACCCCCTAAGCAGGGGCGCAGCCAATGAGGTTAAAAAAATAGCAATTTTTTAACCTCCTTGGACGCAGCACCGTGACGTCTCTACCTATATGTGCGAGACTTCATACGATGTGCATTTTTTCTTTTTTTCCCCTCCCCTCGTTTCGGCTGCTTTGCAAGCGGCGGATGGTTCAGTAGCTGTACAATCAGTAGTTGTACAATCCAACTATTACTTAGCACTTGGTTGGTATATATTCTCGATATTGTTTCCCTAAATTGTTATGACCAGCAGTGCAAATTATGAAGAATTTATGACCGAGAGTAAAACGTGCACGTTTGAGCTGGTGTCTTTCTTATCAATGTATCACCCTTGCAAGAACGATTCTCATCTTCCATTGCTGTTAACAAAATGTAAATGTTTTCCTTAGTGGCACTGTTCCTGATAAAGAATAAGGCAGTGAAGTTAATGTTAACGTAATTCAATGTAATAGTGCTTATGAAAGTGCCAAAATGTAGCAGCCCATGAAGCTGTAATATTTCGCAAGAGTAGGACAGTTTGTAAATGTAGTCATGGGTAATTGGCTGCCTTTCCTGTAATCCTTACCTGCAGCACCGAATCGTGTTTTGAGGTGTGTATATAGTGAAAGAGCACCCAACTCAATTGTATACCCTTCTGTGTGCTGTAGGATGAGCTTTCAATGAGGGTGTTTGCTTTCCGGAACATGTATGATTGCCACATGAGCGTGAAAGCGTCCATCCGCGCGCGCGCAATTCGAGCACCGAGTCGAGCGCTTATCTAGGAACACGATCGGAGGTCAGCGTCAACTTGCAGGTGCCCAAGAAGAGCGCGGAGAGATCAGGGGCTCAGGTACAAAAGGTTAGCTTCTGCAACATGTGCGTCAGCTTCGCCAGCGCCGCAGGCCAGCCCCGTCCAGGGAGCGAAACCGTCGGCCGCCTGCCAAGCAGCCGAAACGAGGGTAGGGGGAAAAAAAGAAAAAATCCACCTCGCATGAAGTCGCGCACAAATAGGTAGAGACGTCACGGTGCTGCGTCCAAGGAGGATAAAAAATTGCAATTTTTTTAACTACATTGGCTGCGCCCCTGCTTAGGGGGTGTGGTCGGCCTGGGCCCTTACGGGATATGGTTTGGGAATACGCTGCCGGGCTGCACTTCGCAGCTCTCGACGACACGCCTGGTCACCCTACGACTCACGTCGGGCGTCACCGTAGACGATATCCCGCACCAGCTACGGATCGCCGGTGAGCAGGCCCTTGTCGTGGTGCCCGGACGGGTACCGCTTTGTTTGCGCTGCCACCGGAGTGGCCACATTCTTCGGGAGTGCGGCGTCCCACGGTGCGGGCGGTGCCGCCGCTACGGCCACAGCGACAGCGAGTGCGTCCGCACTTACGCGAACGTTGCCGGACCAGGGGACGATGACCACAAGTCCGAGTACGTGATGGACGCCGAAGACGCGGAGAGCACTTCGAAGGGCAAGGAAGAGGAAGAGGACGCGGTGAAGGAGGCAACGCCCCCTGAACCTGCAGCAGCCGTGGCACCGAGCGCCGAACCACCTGCCGTAGGAGAAACGCCCACCGAAGTCCCGGACGTTCAGGGCAACCAAAACGCCATGGACTGTGCGGGCGTGACCGAAGCACCACTCCTGGCGTCGGAGGGAGAGAAAAGCAGGGAAGAAGAAGAAGTTGAGATGACAGGTGTCCTTGCTGGCTCTTCAAAGCGTACAAGGGATTATGTCGAGGGAAAACAGGCCAGCACCGCCGAGCCGAGCGGTGACGAACCCCCGGCGAAGGCTCCGACGCATGCTCGACGGGCGTCGGTGAAAGTGAAACCCAACGTCAACGCGGAGCGGCCCAGGAAGCCACCGGACACATAACGTAACGTCCCTGTTCGGCCCCGCAATGTGAACAATGCCCCCTGATTCTCTCGTGCAGTGCAGCGCAGCGAACAGCCGTCTCCGGGGAGTCTACGGACAAGGGCACGGCAACGCACACGGAATATCCGCCGTCGCTACACTGGAGCCCAGGGTTCGTTGAGCTGGTCCTTGTATTTTGCTCTCAGTGTGCTTTAATTCGATATTCTGGCTATTGTAAATAGGCCGCTTCGCATTTCTACTTCAAACGTAAGAGGGTTTGGGGCTAGGCGCAAGCAGTATCAGCTGCGAAGGATTATGGACGAAAAAGAAATAGATATAATGGCCATTCAAGAAACAAAAATAGAAAGCGAAAGCAGCACCGAGAGCATCATAAGGCCCTTTAGTGGGCGTTACAGCGTTTGCGTGAGTCATTCTGTGGGAACTTCTGGGGGGTGTTGTATTTTGGTTAGAAATTCAGTTTGTATTAGTGTACGATCAGTTACGTCGAGCGAAACTGGCAGGATTGTGTGTTGTGATTTCAACTACTGTGGAGTAGAATTTCGTGCAGTGTGTATCTATGCACCAAATGTTGCACGGGATAGGACGGTTTTTTTTTGAAGGGTTGTCCGAGTATTTACAGATGCAAGAAAGAGTAATTTTATTGGGCGATTTTAATTGTGTGTGTGAACAAAGTGACAGAAATGTGTCGCCGCGGACAAATGATCAGAGTGCAAGGGTCCTGACAGAAGTTCTTGAAGACAGCGAACTAGAAGATGTAGCGCACATTGCAGGGAGCAGAAGTGCTTTAAAGTTCAAGCACTTTCAGGGCACGAGCCATGCGCGGCTGGACCGTGCATACGTATCTTTCGAGCTCGCTGCGGCGTGCAAGAACTACGCGGTCGATAGTGTCTCTTTTAGTGACCACTGCCTTGTTTCATTTGTGTTGGGGGAAAGGAGGAGTGTAAGAAGTTCAGCTGGGAACTTTGGAAATTTAATGTAAAATTATTACAAGACACCACATTCACGGATAGAGTACAGGAAATTGCAGAAAAACAAACAAACGACGAAATCAGCAGCTGGCGGGAAAGGTGGGAGGTATTAAAACAGGAATGCAAAATGGTAGCGATGGAGAGGGGGACAGTGCTTAAACGGCAAGAGAGGGAAGTCGAAAACAAACTCAGAAATAATCTGCAACACATGTTAGAACTCGAAAGCGAAATGCCTGGGGCATACAAAGAAGATATCAGAACCATTAGGAATAAGCTGGAAGCCATCGATATAGGAAAATATCGGGGAGCCACCGTGATTGCGAGGGCCGAAGTGTTTTTGGCCGGTGAAGCGCCAACAAAGCGAGCGATAAAAGACGAAGCACGGTACGCGAGGGGCAATGGTATCAAGGAAATATATTGGCGAGGCGCGCTTACCAGTGACAAAGAGAACATAAAAAGTGCGTTTCAAGAACATTACAGAGTTGTTTAGCCCCACAGTTCCAAAAACTGATGAGTTCAAGCGAGACTTTCTTACAGTCATCCCAAGGTTGGAAGATGAGGGGAGGCAGGACTTAGAGCGACCGATATCGCTCGGCGAAATTCAGACGGCAATATATAGTAACTCCGTTTTTATTTATGGTCTTTCGCGAGGCGTACGAGTCCAAGGTATTGCCGCGGTCTTTTGGTCGCACACACACCGTCCTCATACCCAAATCGGAAGACCGCGTTAAACTTCAGTCGGTTTCTGGGTACCGGCCGATTACATTGGCCAATGTAGATTACAAAATTCTTATGAAGATCTTAGCGCAACGATTGCAGAGTGTTATAACAAGTGTAGTAGGGCCGCATCAGACCTGTGGCATAAAGGGGAGGAGTATAGTTACAAATGTTCATGTTGCGCGCAGTGTGCTGGAGTGCTGCTATGTTTTCTAGAAGGGTCGCTATGCTTCAAATTGATTTCGAGAAAGCGTTCGACCGAGTGTGCCATGAGATTCTTTTTTGTATTTTGGAACATATAAATGTTGGTGATGTGATAATACGGGGAGTGCGTATGGCGTACTCTCACTGCTGCACGCAACTGATAATCAACAAGAATGTCACGGGAAGTATTCCTGTACTGTCTTCTGTGCGACAATGATGTCCAGCATCTCCTCTTGTGTTTGCAATTTATTTGGAACCTTTTTGTTTAAGAGTAATTAATGACAGTGGAGTACGTGGTTTTCATTTACACACAAGCGAAGTGAAGTTACTAACATACGCGGATGATGTGGCGGTTTTTTGTGAAGACGAGGAGAGTGTAAGCGCAGCCATATCGATAACGAATGAATTTTGTAGTCTTACTAACAGCTGTGTTAATTGGGCCAAGTGTGCCGGTTTTTTTCACGGGGAGTGGGGGTCAACACCATCTGTATTTGAAAACGTGTCTTGGTCGCGTACACCAGCGCGTTATCTCGGAGTTCCGCTGGATCGCTATCAGGATAGCGGCGAGTACAGGGAATCCGAGACGGCGAAGCTGGGCGAAAAAACAACAAAGTGGGGTGGTCGCGCATTGTCTGTTTTCGCAGGAGCCACTGTATGCAACCTTTTTCTTTTGGCAAAGCTGTGGTATGTGCTGCAGGTGCTTCATTGTTCACGAGTCCACGTGCAGCGAATGCACAGAGTATTCGCAGTCTTTATCTGGCCATCGGTGTGGGAGCGTTCCAGTCGGAGTAACCTTTTCCGCCGAGTAAGGCATGGGGGTGTTGGCCTGTGTCATGTATTTGTTCGCCAGATTGTGAACCGGTTTATGTTTCTGCGTGATACACGTGATCCATTTCTTCGCACTTTAATGCAGATTACATTAGTAGATGCCTTGCCTATGTATATTGTTTCTTCTGTAAGTGATAGATGTGGTGCCTTGAAAGGCTACATGAAGGAAGTGGTTGAGTCCTTTCGTTTTCTTACTGTGAGATTTTCGGTAGAATATTTAGCCACTGTTTCGAGAAAAACCCTTACAAATAATTTGAGGGAGATGCTGTTCCCCGTACCACGTTATCGTGAAATGTATAGTTCTGGTCCTGGGCAGGATGTGTTATCCCGTGTGAAAAAAATGGCAGTCCCAGCATCCATGAAAACTTTCTTTTTCAAGTTACATACAGGAACGCTGCCAGTTAAAACATGGATGGAGGAGAAGGGGCTGTTTATTGGTTGGTCAAACATCTGTACGCTGTGTGCGAAAGCCGAAACAGTGGAACATGTTTTCGTGGAGTGCTGGGACGCCGTATTTTTTGGGACGTTTTACAGAGAACGTTAAAGAAAGACCTGCTCATTTCAGCGCTTGGCATTCGGTTCCTTCCTGTTGAGCGTGAAGATGAAGTCCCGTATGATTTGATCATGGCGCTAGGTTTGGATGCCATTTGGAGGTCCAGAATGGCTGTGCGACATGCGGACCCCAATGCGCTCACTGTAAGCAAGTATTTTGCTCAAAATGTCAGGTTGTTGTATGAAGTGTACAAGTTACAGGACCCCGAACTTGAATGGCTGCCTGTTTTGGAAGAGCTACGTACTTTTGATGTTTAAGTCCTTCCGTCAGCCAAAGTTTGGCAGGCGGTTTTTAATTTATCCATGACTGGTATTACGTGTGTGCAAAAGGTAATAAATAAATAAATAAAAAGCCGCGGAACTAGCTCAATGGTAGAGCACCGCACGCGTTATGCGGAGGTTGTGGGTTCGATTCCCGCTTCCGGAAAAAACGGCGCATTTTGTCTCGACTTGAATTTTCAATTATTTATTCCAGCAAAAAAAATGCAATCATACCTCATTCGGCACTATAAAACACTGTTAAAAAAAACGCCAAAACAGCACTGGCAATAAGGACTGCAACTTTGATATGTGTCCTTACGGAATCTCTCGTCCCGTACGTCTCTGTTCTACAAAATGCATTACGAGGGTTCTGGCTTCAGCAGTCTGAAATGCCTTTGGCTATCCCCGACTTCCGACCACGTCTTACGTGCGGCCGCTGGGAAAAGACGTTCTACGTCTTCCCGCGGTGGTCGAGGGGCGGCGCTAGTTGACCGAGCTCTGAGCAGTCGTAAATACAAAACCCCGCTGTATAGTCGAGAGGGGAGTCGCCGCGGAACTAGCTCAATGGTAGAGCACCGCACGCGTTATGCGGAGTTTGTGGGCTCGATTCCCGCTTCCGGAAAAAACGGCGCATTTTTTGTCACTTGAGTTTTCAATTATTTATTCCTGCAAAAAAATGCAATCATACCTCATTCGGCACTATAAAACACTGTTAAAAAAAAAACGCCATAACAGCACTGGCAATAAGGACTGCAACTTTGATGTGTGTCCTTACGGAATCCCTCGTCCCGTACGTCTCTGTTCTACAATATATATATATATATATATATATCTATATATATATATATATATATATATATATATATATATATATATATATATATATATATATATATATAGAGAGAGAGAGAGAGAGAGAGAGAGAGACAGACAGACAGAGAGAGAGAGAGAGAGAGACGTTCGTTGTTTTAAATAAAAAACATCTTTTTTTAAACGAGCGGGACTAACGTACCATCCGGGAACACGTATGATCAGCCGCAGTAAAGAAAAAAGCCACCGACAGAAGAACATAAGCATTTAATGGCCTTTTCTTTCGTACGTGTGTCTCAACGTCTGCTGGCGCATAGTGCGGCCCATTGCAAACAAGAGCTCATTTTTAAACATTGCCGACTTTTGTCGGCACTGGGATTGTCCTTCTCGCGAAAGTGACTGCGCACCATTTTCGAGCCGACTACGGCTGAGCATATGTGGGACCCAGAGATGGCACCTCTTCCTCCATCCATGTCGTAGCCGCCACCTTTCTCGGAAAGTTCGTGACGTGCCGGCGCTGCTTCATGGAGTGATTTCGCCACGATTTTTCACAAGGTTAGCGTTTCGCCTGTTGGGACGTAGTCGAACAGGCGACGTTGGCTAAAGGCAGCCACGTGACCAAGTACTCTGGCAAGCCCAGCACTGCGGGAAATGCCCAGCATTGCGCCCTCACTACAGGCTTCCAATCGTATCGCAGGACTCTCCAACTTTTTGAATCGGCCCCCAACTCAGGCTTATCCGTTAAAATGCCGCTAAAACGAAATACGTGCATATCTAGAGCTTTTGTTGTTACGTTTATACAGGGTGTCCCAGCTATCATGCACCAAGATTTAAAAAAAGGGAAATTGCGTAACTCGAAGAAAACCTAGTGCATAATGTTTGCAGTACTGTGAAGAAGCGGAGAGTAATTTTTCCGTTAATTAGACTTAATTAATTAATTGTAATTAATTATCTAACTCGAGAAATACTGTCTTAATCACTAAAGTGTCAATGAGGCACTTGTAGGTTACCACGAGGGGCATCTAACTGCGCTATTTTCAGCGACGAACTAATTGCGTACTCATTTATTCTGACTGATAAAGGAAACCCGCGAAATATGAAAAATACCACGTGATGACGCTTACGCGCGCATTGTAAAGCAGCGTCCCCAAGCAAAGCTGATTGAAAGCAACTGCTTCGCGTGTTACCCGCCCCAAGAGACAGCGCATCACCTTGATAATAGCATGCATGGAAGGAGCAGCAGCAGCAAGATTCGCGGGACGCGTGTGCAGATAAGGAACAAACTCGATCGCGATTTGTTCTGTCTTTCTTTTGTTTATTTCATTCTGGCTAACTCAGAGGCAGCCTGTTTGAGGGCGTTGCTTTACGGTGCGCGCGTAAGCGTCATCACGTGGTATTTTTCATATTTCGCGGGTTTCCTTTATCAGTCCGAATAAATGAGTACGCAATTAGGTCGTTGCTGAAAATAGCGCAGTTAGATGCCCCACGTGGTTACCTAAAAGTGCCTCATTGACACTTTAGTGATTAGGACAGTATTTCTCGAGTTAGATAATTAATTGCAATTAAATAATTAAGTCTCATTAACGAAAAATTACTCTCCGCTTTTTCACAGTACTGCAAACATTATGCACTAGGTTTTCTTCGAGTTACGCAATTTCCCTTTTTTTAAATCTTGGTGCATGATAGCTGGGACACCCTGTATAGACGATTGCGTAAATTACTTCACATGCCGAAAACCTTGCCTGGGCTCTACGAATATCACATTTAGCGCAGTGGGCTCGCTGGTGTTATTGTAGCAATCAACCTTATCTTAAAAGGATTGTCGGCTGGATGTGTACAATGCTTGGTACTCGGTGATCTTCTCTTGATGTTGTAACCGAATGTTGTGCACCCAGTCGCTAACTTTTTCACGAAACACATTTCCCGGCCATTCTAACCGCTCCTAATGAGGCTTTTACTGACCGTTCCTAATCGGGCGTTTGCTCATTTATGCGGACTGGGATAAATATACCACTAAGTGTTTGGTTGAAACAACGTCCGTGTACTCTTAAAATAGTCAATCTCGTCGTGCGTTCATGTATTCGTTTCAAAATGGCTTATTGGAGAGGAGAACTGTACCTAGATACATCCACTCAACCTTGCTGTCCAACATATCCCAGTCTGTAAAAATAGATAAGCACGTGAAAGAAAGCTATAAGGATACTGAAAAACTCGCGGCGGACTTGAGTACCATGAAAAGAGAAAACCAGGTTACTAACCGAAAATCTTGGGCCCCACCGATGCAGCTATAAGACCTTTTATGGAACTAAATTACACTGACAAAATGAAACCTGCCCGAAAAGCTTTTTTTTTGCGTTACTCGTTTCCTCTGTAGTAGTTTGAAGATAGTGTTATTTTCTAATGCGCCTGCTCGCGGCTATCATTGTGCTTAATTGAAGTTCCACATGTATGATAAACATATCTGCTGCACTACTAAGTATGGGCGCAGAGAGTGTGTCCTAATTTTTTACTTAGCTTATGTAGGAATGCAGCTTGTGAAACATGCTGGTTTTACTTTAAAACCACACCATTTTAAACATAGCAAAAACAAAAAATAATATTTCCTGTATAGAATACAGTGACTACAGTACCAACGCAGTGTTTTTTCACCAAAAACATTAGTCCATCGTTCATTCACGCAGTGTTAAGCTGGGAGGTTAAGCTTCAGCTTCACGTAGTGTAAAGTTGAGAGAAAAAACGCTTCAAGATGCTTCCAGTAAACAAGTTTTATTACAACGAACGTGTGCCGCGAAACGAGACCTGAACACAGGAAAAGAAGGGATGGTCAAGTAAGCGACACTCTGGCCGCAAAACAAATAAATGTGAGGGGGCTATGTTTGGTGGCATGGTAGGAGGCAATATATTTCATAGTTGAAATATCACACCATTAAAGCTGTCCTCTTCCACAACAGTTGCGCAATTTAATTTGCTATAAACTAAAACTACAAAGAAAGCAGTCCTGACAGGGCTGATTGAGGCTAGAATGTCGTATCTGTGCAATATCTTTTACTTATTTTAAAATAATTATCCGCACTTGGCACGGATATTTTTTTTCTACGTTTTATTGGCTTTCACAGCCTGGCGGAAAGCAAGGTAGTAGACCGAAACAGGAAGCGTAGATGACTTGTGAGTTGAGCTAGATCATATTACAGTTTATTAATAACACATTCAAATAGATGGTCCTCCTGTTTAGTCCGGGCTTATGGTCTACATACGCGTCTCTTTCGAAATGTTCTCTTTTGGGTTCTGGTCTCCAAATGGTTCCCCATTTAAGCATCAGCTGCTAGAATTACCCTTCAACTGCAAGTCAGTTTGTGAAATGTATGCTGTTTTATAATCCTCTTGTATATCAATAATTCAGTTCTACCTGCAAAAACCATTGAGCAAAGAACAAACTTGGTTTTCTGTCTGATGCAACGCGGGATTAATTCTGATAGCAGCGTTAGGGCACTTAGTGCCTCACGGAAGCTCCTGCTGTAAAATGTGAACGCAGTCTAAAAAGTTTGGAGATAGATAGGCTATGGCAATACTACTAATATCTGCCGTGGGTGGTACGACAAAGAAACGACGCCCACTGGTGCGAAATGGCTGGGAACGAGATGCAAACAAAATATCTGCTTAAGAACGAGAGTTGCTCGCCCGAGCAATGCCTAACGCGCTTCTTTTTAAAACACTGCACAGTTACGTTGTTATATTTTGCATGCCGTACTTATACTCTTCTGCTTTCAGTTCATGAGAACCGGACCGATCAAATGACTGTGGTTAAGGCAATCATGAAAGAGAGAGGACTTTCAAAGTGGCCAATATTATGTGACAGCAAATGTAACACGAGCCATTCAAACTGGACCAAAGTTCTTATGAAGAATGGAATGTCGCATGTCTTGGGAATGTACGTAGGAAGAGACAGCAAACGCAATACCTCCTACGTTCTCCAGGTAGGAAATCTCAGCCAAACATTGCCAGGGAGAGCCGGAGCACGCTTGTTCTGATCGCTCCTTGTATGTTGGGGCTTCATCCCCGAGAAATTAGGAGATCCTGCGATTTCCCGATGTCTAAGGTTAGCCATAACCGCGAAAATTTACAGATCCAAAGGAAAGTACCGACTTGTTTTACGCTAACCAGAAGGAAACCAAAACCAATCACTAAAGCGGGAAGGTGGAAAATTAAACCATGATTTAAATTTGCGGGAAAATGCCACACCTGCAAACTGGTGTAGACTTATTGAAAATGTTTCGCATTAGAATTTTGCCTTTTGTTCGAAACGGCAGAGACCAATTAAAACGCACTAAAAATATTTTTCGTACTAACCCAAGGATTATATCTAAGCAGTTTACTTTCTTTCCCTTGCCACCTCAAAAACGCCCTATATTTTCCGAGATGGTCATCGAGAATTTGGGGTTTCATTACATAGAGATTGCATTAAAAAGAAATAAGCGCAAGTGTGTGCACAGGCTACACATGGCATAGATCTAGGTGGTGTGACGGTAAAGGCGCAGCGGGCTAAATTCTATGTACGAGCATATGTTGAAAAGTGTGGCATGTTGGGCGCCTCAGGTAATGTCGGCTTACAAGGTGGGGCCTCAGAGCCGTGTATCAAGAATTGGTGCTTCGTCTAAACTTAGAACTGTGCACAATCCGCATTTGTATGGTTACTGAAGTCTGATCCAGTTTTTTAAAGGGGCCGTGAAGAGGGTTCGAAGGTTGCGATTTTACGTGCGCAATCGTTGGCGTACTATTCAAAGAACGTCCTGCCACAAAAATGTTTTGAAAGCGTTCAGTATTAGCCGAGTTATCGTTCATTTAAAAGGGCCCGCAACAAGGCCTGGCGCATTTCCTCTTTCACCGCGCCCCCAAAGCACTGTGGAAGCGGTGACGTCACCAGCCAGGCGCAAGACCACTTAGAGAAACAGGGTTTGTTCCAGATACGCGCAGCCATTGGCTCCGTTCGACGGTACGTCACGCTTCTTTGTTTTAGCAGACGACGGCCAGGCTACGCCTACTACATCCGCTACCGCTCTGCGGGGTGGGTCCGTGGACGGCCCGCATCGAACGGCTCCTCGCGCCCGCCGTGACCGCGTCGTCATGTGAGTTTTACAGTAGCGGTAACGGGCGTTTGAAAGCCAGATAGGGGGCTTCCAAACACAACATGCTCGTTAACGACAGTAATTGAAGATTTCCACCGACGACTATTCACCGCGAGATTGACATGTAGGTGGCGAGAGCGTCACGCTGCCAGTGGGGATGCTCCGCTGAGCGGCCCGGGCGATTTCACACTCTGGGCGTGCTCAGTTCCTTTTTCGCGATGAATGTGAGCATGAAAGACACAGAAAAGAGTGGTATGCTGTTGTTCGGTTCCTCAACGTTTGATGTATTGCATGGAAGCGACAATAAGTTTCAATTACTACGCCGAAAAAGCGGCGACCAACTGAAATCTCAGACAGGCCGAAATGCAATGAACGTGTACGCCTTGGCTCGTAGCAAGCTCGATCTTGCCCGACTATGCCTTTCAGCCTTCAGTAAACGCATAAATAGAAACAAGTCAGGAAGCCCCGATCTCTGGAATTTAGTTCACAAGAGCGGTTTCAATCGCTTTCATTTGTAGCATGATGCCTTATTGCATTTGTGGGATGCGCTGAAATGGTAACACCACCTAACTGTGTAAACCAAGATTCTGGTACCTCACAGTGAGCACAGATTTTCTGTTGCGGCTGCATTGTTGACCATTTGCGTTCCTTTTAAAATTCAGAAGGTGCCTAGAACAGCGAGATGTGTTTGCATTCTTGCGTAATGTCACCGACGAACCATAACGATGGCAAATGAGGTTTCCGTGTTGCAGATGTACTAAAACATTCCTCTTTATTTCTCGTTACGAAATAGCGCAACGGGTCCAGGTTACCTATTTGTGTTGTAAACTGAACCTCGCTTCTGTCTTGGCATTTAATTCTTGAGTATTGGTTAAAAAGGCACGGATAAAAGTTGCGTTTCTTTTCATTTTCTTTTTCTGGGTGGTGGCGGTGAGGTAGAGGTTGTGACAACATTCCAAACGCAGCGAAGAGAGAAACCAAGAAACTTGAAAAACCATTATAGCGAGCAGCTTTACTTGCAATTGGTAGTACCCTAGGTGTCGTATTCCGTAGCGGTGAAAAAGGAGTACTTCAACAAGTAAACGAGTGTATTTTGAAAACTGAATAACCCGCCATTTTGGCCCGAGACTGTCCTGGAATTGTAGCTCGCCTGTTTCAAAATGGTATTTAAAGCCAGCCTCGTAGGGAAAAAAAATTCAGCGAGTCGTGGCACACACCCTCCACACGTGTTCGCAACAACGTGCATTATATTACGCAATTTTTCCTTCTTTGTTAAACTTAGGTACACGTTAATGGGTTAAGACCTGGCCATAATAGGCATTTGTTTATGCTGAGTGAAAGACATTTTTGGACAAGGTGATTGATGTTGCGATTTGAAGATGAGGTATTTAAAAATGACACATGAAATGCTACAGGACAGTCACAACTCCAAACTGCTTAATTTTAGCAGGAAATTCCCCTGAAATGCTCTTGCGCATCAAAGGAAACGTATTTTAAATAATACATAAAATTACCAAGACAGTATAATTACCAACACGACTGTCGAAAAATTGGATTTTTAAAAAGGGTACGATGAGAAATCGATCACACGGGCGCTAGCATGTGTAAAATACGCCCCCGGTAATGTATGGGCAATATAGAGCATGAGTATGCGCACTGCAATTGTTTTTGATTGTTTCTTCTTTCTAAAAGGACACAGTGCCATTTTACAAGGGTGTGGCAAATGTACGAACGGGGCTTGTCGCTTCTTATCCGTTTCATGGAGTAAATGTTTACCCCTTAAATAACCACCACGCCATATTCCAAAAGCACCCCTTGACGTTTCCGAAACGGCAAACGGCTGTATACATCAATAAGAGAAGTGCAATGCGTCTAAACAATGTTTATAACACGTTTCATGCTCAAGCGGTGATAACGGCGCGTTTGGTGGTGCAGAACTAGCGTGTTATCCCCCAACGGCTGCTGATCATTGCGTTTCTAGAGAAAACCCGCAAGCAGAGGTAACTATGCCACTCCTTAGTGCAAAAAAAGTGCACATATACATTATTTATGATATTAAGCACGGGTCTTGCACCGCACGCAACGTAAACGAGCAGACGACGCGAGAGCGCCATCCACACTAGGAGCGGTTCGTCGCGGCGCCGCCAGGGGCCAACTCTGTTCGATCTCGGGTTGAATAGCGGCTCGCTAGTGTTTCGGCACGCGGCGCTGTCGGTGTGAACTGGTCTCACCGAGGTCTGGGAAAAGGCTTGGCATCGACGCAGTTATACAGACACTGCTTTGCGAGGCCGCGACTACGACAATCCCCCGCGCAATCTTTCACTACCCTATCACCCTCTTCCACGTATTTGCACACTGATTTTCAGCAATAGTCCCGACCGTGACAAGTTTTAGCTAATGCGGTGTATTCCGTATCGTGCATACACCTCACGGAGGGCTGCTTGTCGACCGTGCAGGCAGATGCTTGCCGCGGTCGCGCGTGTTGCAGGTGTTTGTGCCCGCAGAGACGCTCCGTGCTTTTCAGCGTTATTTATACCTTCTAAACGACTCGCTATATCTACAAACTCAGCTAAGCTCGTGTAACAGATGGCGGCAATCTACATTCGTCCGTTCCACCCATGGAGGAAAGAACACTATGAAGAGGCCCCTCGTATCTCAATGCATTGCTAAAAGTGTGGAGGAATTGACATGGATTTTGTTGGGCCCATAGACAGCGTTGCCTAGATTTTACGGCTGCGGCGGCGACATCTGCCCAAATGCCACGGACAACTTTTTACGGCGCTTTGACTATGGCTCCCTCGCTGCGCTGACAACACAGCGCAGTCGCTACGGCAAACGTTTTTAGATTAGGTCAGTTTGAAAACTCCACCTTTGGAGGCGGCCCCAACTCGTATCCTGGCCGAAGCAGCGTTGGCGTCACCTCGAGATCGGTGAAGCGAACAGACGCCGCCGCCGGCTGCTGCTGGCAAAAGCCTTCCCGCTCAGCGTTGGCGAGAGCCACAATCGGTACTTTGCTTGCTGTGCGTTTCTTCGTTGTGAAGCGAAGCGAAATTCGCAGCTGAGGTGTAATGCACAGAGACCGCCGTGCGGTACGGACCCAAACACTGCTCCCGTCGTCTGCGTTCGCTTTCGCGAACCGCCCGTACCGTGAAGTTGTTATCAAACCGGAAACAGCAGAGGAGAATCGGAAAGAGTGCTGGGCTCAGTGGGCTCATTGACATGGCGGGCGCGGCTTCAGAAATGTGACGTCGCGGCCTCTCCTAACCTTTTTTTGCTCCATGGTGCAACCGGTGCAGAGGCATACGCCATGCCACTGGTGCATACGCCCTGCTGCCGTTGCAGAAGCGCAGCGCGAAACCACATTTCCCCCAGAGCCGGGAACGATGATTGGCTACAGCATTTAACGGGGCCCACCAATAACGCAGCCGTTCTGTTCAGAGCTTCGTGCGTCACAGGGTACGTCACAACGAGTCTGTCGAACGTCAGAGCGCGGCAGTGTGGCGGCAAGGAAGCGGTAGGTGAGCAAGGAAAGAAAGAAAGAATCTTTGTTGCGTGTTTGTGTGGCCCCTGGTTTACGCAGGTGTAATATTTGGTATGCATTCTCGTGAAGGGCTCCTCTAGCGACTGCGGGATTGAATAGGCGACCTTCAGGAGCCTATTTAGGGCCCCTTTAATGAATCATGTTTCCTTTAAATCATCCAATGCTCACGAATACGACTTTGTAAGAATGCGGTAGGGAAGCATACATTACGAGTTGGGATATACTGCAGACAGGTGCAGCTCGAAGCCTTTGAGAAGAGGCTTTGCGAGATGTTTTCCAGAACGGCGCCGACCTCCGAACGAGAGCTGATGTGTGAAAACAAAACACTGTCACTTCGGTACAATCTCAACGTTTTTGCACCCTCATTGTTTAAACACGTGCAGTGTAGGTGGAATAAGGGGTTAGGAAGCTAGTAAGCCCTTTTTCTTTCGTTCACACACCGCAATCTGTAGCTTTACGCCATTTTTTTATGGCGAAAAGGGTGTTGACTGACGCAACACCATCAGTTATGGGGTGTTTAAAGAGTGCGCATTGCGTGTTCAGTTGCAAAACAAACCGCGGAGCTTGAGCGATACAGGTTCGCCCGGTTTTACTAAGTTTTGGTAGCATTTGCCAGGTTTTGGTAAGATATCTTAGGAGTACGATCTTCTTTCTAGGCTGGGCAATTTCTAAGGGGTGAGGCGAAGTTAAGCCTCATTTTACAACGCCGTTCCGCCCGGTTCCCCCCGCTGACTGCGTATTCCAAAGCGAAACAAGCCAGGCTGACCCTCAGCTTTGCTGTTTCCGTATCGTTGCAACACTAGAGCAATCTGCGCCATTTTCTTGAGCTGTAGTACCCCAAAAAAGACTATCACCTTTAAAATTGTATAGTAAGAGGTGCGCATACACATATGCTCGTTGTGCTAACACTCGACTGGGCGCAAAAGCCGGGTTCAGTGTTATAATAAGCCGGCTTCACTGTTATAAGCCGGCATCACTGTTTTGCCACCCTCTGCAGCGGTTGCAGTTTTTTTTATATTTTATTGCAATCGCTACTGGACCACGCTGAAGTTTAAACAGAACAGCTGCTGATAACTTATGACATTTCATTTTGCTTTATAATGCGTCTCGTACAAAACATTCCCACTTTCACAGAAATTCTTCAAGTCCATCCCTGTAAGGCAATATAGAAGACCTCCAAATGTGCAGGTCTTTTACAAATTTTTCTTAGATTACATCACCCTACTTTGTACCTTTACATCTATGTGGCAAAAAGGGTGTTGCAATAATGTACACCCTGCTTGGAGGGAGTTGAGCGGGTACAAAATAAGTGTTTTGTATTCCAAAAACTTTTATCACTTCTTCAAGTAATAGCTACACCACTTTTCCCCCTCCGACTCCCGATAAAAAACTTTAAAGACGAAGAAGAAGAGGACAGCTGTCCCGTTCTCATGAGCTCTACAGAAAACTGGAATATTTGTGAAATGTTCCTTTAGTATCACTTAAAAGTGTTACCATCGTGCGCTAGAAGTCATCTGCATCGCGCCAATATCCTACTTTAGGCCGTAAGTCAAATTTTCGCCATTTTACCGTCATCTGAAGCTTCGAGGCGGTGGTGCACCGCTACGCCTAACACCGCCGGCGGGGCTCAGCGTCGACTATGGATGTGACGTCGCCGCATACGGTAGCCCCAGAGGCTTCGTCGTTCGTCGTTCCAAGCCAAATACCATTGTCTTGCGACGTAGATGACATGGACCAGCAGCCCTCGGAAGCATTTTTCTGCACTAAAGAAGACGACGAAAACAATACTGCACCATGGATAGAAGTCACCCGACGTGCTCAACGCAAGAAGCAGAATTTCACCACTCCAGATGCAGGTAGAACCCCACTCAAGCCGGCGATGAAACTGACCAGGAACCCCAGCCTAGTTTCAAGAAAGCCAAGGCCACCTCCACTTCCAGAGAACGACTACAAGATGGTGATTCGCCCACACAATGACCTAGCACTGAGTAAAGTCAGCCCTTACACGCTTGCCAGCTGCATTCTGCACGAAGTAAAGCTCACGTGGCGAGAAGCGGATCTCAAGATCAGAACTAATGAGGCTCAAAACATACTGGTCGTTAGCACCCCGTACATCACGGCGGCGAAAGCACTAAGCAAAATTCAACAGCTGAAGATTGAAGACACAATTTTTCCAGTAAACACCTACGGAATCTCACCCGACAATTCCTGTAAGGGAGTTATTCACAACATCTCTCTTGACGCCACACCAGAGCAAATAATGGCGGTTCTCTCTGCCCCTGGTTGTGAGCCTCTCACGTGCAGAAGACTTGGCGGGACGGGCACAATGCTGATCACATTTGCTGGAAAGAAAGTCCCTTTTTTTGTGTACATCGGAGGAGTTGAGACCAGGTGCTACCTATACAAGCGGACCCACGCCTTCTGCCACTTGTGTCACTCAACAGGTCACAGAGCCGATGTTTGCCCCAAGCCGAACGCTTTCATGGACGCCCACTGCAAGAGCTGTGGCCTGCTGAGACAAAAGGACGTTCCGCACCACTGCCAGCCCAAGTGTGCACTCTGCGCCGGGGAACACGTCACGGCTAGCAAGGAGTGCCCGAAACGCTTTCTTCCACCAGTCAGTCGGAGGAAAAAGCAACGCGAGGTCACCAAGGGTCGCCGTACAAGCCGGGAGTCAAGATCCCGCTCCAAATCCGGAGGGCCCTCCAGGAAGAGAAGCAAGACCCGATCCAGGTCCAGGTCCCGAGGGAGAACACCTTCCGCCAAGCGAAGATCTGCTGAAGACGCCACGGCAGTGCAGGTGAGCTGGGCTCAGATGCTCTCTCCACGTGCTCAGACCCCTCCTCTCGCTCCCCCCAATCCCCCCAACCGTGACGAGCTGGCGGAGCTAAAACGACTAAACGCTCAGCTTCTTGCCGAGGTTAAACAACAACGGGAGGAAAATCGACAACTCCATAATGAGCTCCTTGCACTCAAGGTAGAAATCAGGCAAGGGAAAAACCCTACGCCAGAAAAACGCCGAAAACCTGACCCCACCACACCAGAGCCCGCACAAATACCCCCTTCCAGTTCAACTTCCTCACCTCCCCGTACGACAGAATTCCCGCTGGCGCAAGAGAAATCCCAAATCGCCGAAACCGTACAGGAAACGATGGTCATGTTAAACAAATCACGCAACGGTTAGATAAATTAGAAGGACAGGGGCAGGCAGTTACTGCTCGTCACTCTCGCCGAGAGCTCAAGCCTTACAGCAGGCCATCAGCCCTGACAGACGACGCCACCTCGCAAGATGGCACCTCCAAGAATAGGCGCAATTCTCAGCAGGAATCAAAGCTTACCATATGGCAATGGAACTGTAGGGGCTACAAGAACAAGTCAAGCTCACTAGCTCAGTACATTGCCACCACTGAGGATCCACCCGATATCATTACACTTCAGGAAACAAACTACCCTGCGAAACTTTCGGGCTTCGTCATCTATGAAGATGGACCCACGAGCTCTCTCTCCACGCGATTAAGCAAACGACTCATAGCTATACAGCATCCACTCCAGCAATCCGAGAAGATAGGAATACTCACTGAAATCGTACCGAGTAAGGTTAAAGCGGCAGAGAGCTTATACGTGTTAAACATTTATTGTCGCCCCAGAGGCCAAGAAAGTAACCTTTCTCATGTTCTCAAACAAGCAAAGCGCATTGCATCCTCTAACCCACTGGTTATCATGGGAGATTTTAACGCTGCACATCCCTTATGGGGATACAGCTACACAAACAAAAGAGGAACCACCTTGCACTCCCTCCTCCAGGAAGAAAACTTGATTCTGCTATCGGAACCGCATGCTCCCACGCGTTTGGGCAATAGTGTCTCCAAAGACACGTCCCCGGATCTCACGATTACCACAGGGAACGTCAAGGCTATGTGGTCTCACACGGAGGAAACCCTGGGAAGCGACCACTTCGTCCTTTCCACCACAATACATGGAAATATATACGCTGCCCCGCTAGGTGCAGCCAAGTTAACGGACTGGCCGAAATATCGCAAACAAAGGGAGCAAGCCAGACTTGACGATGCAGCCACCCAGCCCCTCACGCTAAAGGAGTGGACCGCCCAAATTCGCGAAGACGTGAATCGCGTTACAGACAATATTCAGCTTACCACGATGGCCCCCTGTGTAGATCCACACCTTCTACACTTATGGGAAGCAAGAAGGAGCCTAATCAAACGGTGGAAACGCCAGCGCCTTAATCGTCGTCTGAAAAAAAGGATAGCTCTGCTGACGGAGGAAGCAGCCCGCTATGCGGCTCACTTATGCAAAGAAAGTTGGTTGTCCCTCTGTGACAGTCTACAGAGAACACTAACTACATCAAAAACCTGGAGACTGCTCCGATATCTAATCGACCCTTCCAAATGCAAAACAGAATCCTATCACATCATGCGAAAGGTGATTCACACCCACCCAGGGGATTCCGCTCACCTCATGAAGTCTCTCCAGGATAAATACCTCCCGGTCTATCCCAAAACAGCACTACCTCCATATACAGGGCAGCCCAATGTTAAACTGGATGAGGACATTTACATCCACGAAGTCAAAGCAGCCCTTCAGATCATCAGGCGCAACACGGCTCCAGGAGGGGACGGCATAACAAATAAGCTGCTGGCTAACTTAGATAACGAGTCTATTATTGAGCTCACGGGCCATCTCAACACGGTGTGGAGGTCAGGTCGACTCCCGGAAGAATGGAAGATGGCAGAAGTGCGCCTTATCCCAAAGCCTGGAAGACCACCGAGCACAGATAATCTACGCCCCATCTCCCTAACCTCGTGTTTGGGGAAGCTATTGGAACACATCATCCACAAAAGGCTACAGAACTATCTCGAACAGCACAACATATTCCCTCACACCATGTGTGGATTTCGCAGTCACCTCTGTACCCAGGACATACTTCTTCAACTCAAGGAAGAGGTCATGCTTAAAGCCTCCCGGGACCACCCAAAAGCCATACTAGCCCTAGATTTAAAAGGGGCATTCGATAATGTCAGCCACACAGCCATACTGAAACAGCTAAACGGCCTAAACTGCGGGAAACGTACCTACACCTACGTTCGAGACTTCCTCGAAGGCCGAAAAGCTATTCTCAAGGTGGGCGACCTGAAATCCGATCCCATTTCCCTCGGCAACAAGGGCACACCCCAGGGTGCCGTTCTGTCCCCCTTGCTATTTAACATAGCCCTGATTGGTCTCCCTCCGCTCCTGGCTGCCGTACCAGGCATACGCCATGGATTGTATGCGGACGATATTACCATATGGACCATTAATGGATCAGTAGGGGACATGGAGAACAATCTACAGCAGGCGGCTGACATAGTCATTCAATATGCACGGCAGTGTGGCCTAGAATGCCCGCCGCAGAAATCGGAGCTGCTGATCGTCTCAGGAAAGAAGAAATTCTCTCCTGGGTCGCCAACCATCTCCCTGCACATGGACGGCCATGTAATTGTTCCGACTCCACAGGTCAGAATTTTAGGCATGCTTTTCCAAGCGGATCGCTCGAACACCCAACTGCTCAATAGACTTAGGAACACGACAGAGCAAGTATCGCACATGATCCGCAGGATTAGTACCAAGACGAGGGGTATGCGAGAGGAGGATATACTCAGGCTGGTTCAAGCCTTCGTCGTGTCTAGGGTCACTTACTCCCTCCCCTACGCCATACTCTCCAAGACCGAAAAGGACAAGGTGGAAGCCCTGATACGCAAGGCGTACAAACTAGCATTAGGACTGCCTGTTACCACCTCAACGCAGAAACTTTTGCGGTTGGGAGTACACAATACCTTAGATGAATTATTGGAAGCCCAGAATTTGAGGCAACTTTTACGCCTGAGCTCTACCCCTACCGGTAGAGCCATTCTATCTCAACTACACCTGCGCTCTCCTCTGCAACACCCGCAGGCGGATGCGACTCAGCTTCCCGATGAGGTTCGCAAGTTCATTGATGTGGCCCCACTACCACGCAACATGCATCCGACACATCACGAGGCTCGTAGGAAAGCCAGAGCGAAAGCTATTCTTAATCAATACGGCCGAAACTCTGCCACAGTCTATACAGACGCCGCTTCATATCCCGGGCGAAGAGCTATGACCGCTGTGGTTTCTACTACCGAAAACCTCGTTACATGCGTATCAATTCCCACCATCCACTCTCTGCAGGCGGAGGAAGCGTCCATCTCCCTAGCGATTGCACAAACTTCGGCAGAAATAATCACCACAGACAGCCAACAAGCCTGTAAAACCTTCTCCAGCGGTTTCATATCCCGACCTGCCCGAAAAATTCTACTCGAGCATCCTCCTCGACATCCCGTACGGATTATTTGGGCTCCAGCCCACTCCGCCGTGTCTGGCAACGAAGCTGCCCATCAGCATGCCCGAGAGTTGACCCACCGGGCAAGCCAGGAGTTCGGCGAGCAGTGGCAGGTCTCCCCTCTCTTGTCGTTCCACGAAGTCACTCAGCATTACCGCCTGGGACGAATGCTATATCCTCCTGCGCACAAAAGCCTGACCAAAGAACAAGAGCGCCACCTCCGAGGCATTCAGACAAACACATTTCCCCACCCCACTAGAGCCCACATTCTGGCCCCCACCCTGTACTCCTCGCAATGCCGCTTTTGCGAGGCTCCGGGCACCCTCTACCATATCATTTGGGGCTGTGATAAGAACCCCCACGTACCCCCCTGCCTTTCCCCTCCCCTGAGCACTGGGAGAGAGCACTGTCCAGCTCGGACCCTGACTACCAGCTTTGGCTGGTGCAGCGAGCCCAAGAAGCCGGACGGACTCAAGGGGTCCTGGAATGAGGACTCTTCCCCAGGGCTGACAGCTTCAGATACACGTTTATTCCTCCTCCTCCTTTTCAGAAATTCGCATGCTCACTTGTATTGCCGGCATTAAAATGCATAATTCCAAAATTACCGCTAAAATATTTTATTTTTGTGACAAGCCCACCGACTCTAACACAATACTTTCTTCTGCTGGGTATAAAATCAAGAAAAGCAGATCAAGTAGTTGTAGGGTAAGTAATTACATACTCCCTCTCCCTGTGCATCCCGTTGATTTTCCTACTCAATTCATTTGTTGCCGAAGTGGTACTTGTGTGTGCCTGTAAAAGTGGCTAGAGCACTGCACGGGCCGACTTTCTCCGGCGCTACCCGTTTCAGCCAATTGTGCCTTGAGCATAAACTAGGCACTGTTCAATCCCCAGTTCTTGTGAATATACCAGCAGCACAATAGATATTTTATAGAGCGTGCTGTGAGAACTTGCGACAGTGGCACGGTTTTCAGTGGTACTGTGTGTATACCTTCGGTTAATTACGCTCGTAACACGTTTGCGAAGTACTTGCAGGGCAATATTGTAACGTGGCGGCAGAGCCAATGACTCTAACGATGACTGGAGGATGGGGAACGATCTATGTACATAATTTACAATGCGGCCATAACAGCGACCGCTGGGACTCAGCCACTTCTTTGTCGTCCTCGTCGTCTTCACGTGATGAGCCATGATCGGGCATTGGCCGCCTAGGTGTCCCGTGACATTACCCCCCCCCCCCCGGTCGAGGGCGACCGTCCCGGTCGAAGCTGCAGCGCGGTGGCGATAGGGACGCAGATGAGTAATGTGGGAACACGCATGCCAGTCAGCATGCCCCACACAGCTTCGTCGTCGTCGCAGATGCTTGTTTTTGACGCCACATGCGGCTGCTATCTTCATCGTATTTGATGGCGTAACATGCCCCTTTCCTCGAAGGCGACCGTCCCGGTCGAGGCCGCAGTAGCATGATGAGCTCGGTGAAGGTGAACAATGTGATGACAATGTACAGTGAAGCTCTTGCCACGACGGATGTAATAGGTGGGTTTGGTGAGCTCCGGCGCACAGCAGCGACGCGCCCACAAAGGAAGGACGAACCGGTGACGGCTTGCTACCACGTCGGACCACAGGGCTGGGGACACGTCGTCGTCGTCGTCGTCAGGTCAAACGTCGTTGTCGGATCGGGTCGTCACGGGCTGGGGACACGGGGCGGGTGAACGTCGTCGAGTTCTTGTATCGGTGGGGCTGGGGCTGCCCGACGCGGTTCACGCACCCTCGATGATTCCACCAATGACGATGAGGTGCGAAGCTGGGCCCACGATGGGGATGACGATCCGCACTCTACACCAAATGTAACGTGGCGGCTGAACCAATGACTCGAACGATGACTGGAGGATGGGGAACGATCTATTAACATAATTTACAATGCGGCCATAACAGCGACCGCTGGGACCCAGCCACTTCTTCGTCGTCCTCGTCGTCTTCACGTGATGAGCCATGATCGGGCATTGGCCGCCTAGGTGTCCCGTGACATTACCCCCCCCGGTCGAGGGCGACCGTCCCGGTCGAAGCTGCAGCGCGGTGACGATAGGGACGCAGACGAGTAATGTGGGAACACGCATGCCAGGCAGCATGCCCCACACAGCTTCGTCGTCGTCGCAGATGCTTGTTTGTGACGCCACATGCGGCTGCTATCTTCATCGTCTTTGATGGCGTAACATGCCCTTTTCCTCGAAGGCGACCGTCCCGGTCGAGGCCGCAGTAGCATGATGAGCTCGGTGAAGGTGAACAATGTGATGACAATGTACAGTGAAGCTCTTGCCACGACGGATGTAAGAGATGGGTTTGGTGAGCTCCGGCGCACAGCAGCGACGCGCCCACAAAGGAAGGACGAACCGGTGACGGCTTGCTACCACGTCGGACCACAGGGCTGGGGACACGTCATCGTCGTCGTCGTCAGGTCAAATGTCGTTGTCGGATCGGCTCGTCACGGGCTGGGGACACGGGGCGGGTGAACGTCGTCGAGTTCTTGTATCGGTGGGGCTGGGGCTGCCCGACGCGGTTCACGCACCCTCGATGATTCCACCAATGACGATGAGGTGCGAAGCTGGGCCCAGTACGGGGATCACGATCCGCACTCTACACCAAATGTAACGTGGCGGCTGAACCAATGACTCGAACGATGACTGGAGGATGGGGAACGATCTATTAACATAATTTACAATGCGGCCATAAAAGCGACCGCTGCGACCCAGCCACTTCTTCGTCGTCCTCGTCGTCTTCACGTGATGAGCCATGATGGGGCATTGGCCGCCTAGGTGTCCCGTGACAATATTATAAGCGGTGGCATAGCTGTCTGTCTCATGCGCGCAGTGCTAACCACGCAATGTTCTTATTGCATTTCAAAGAACGACTACAACATACAAGGCCCACATATAGTGGATAAACCGTGGACATTTAGAGTTGAGTTTACATTATTTGGACATATATAGTGGATAAACTGTGGACATTTAGAGTTGAGTTTACATTATTTGCTGACACGCTGGGACTATTGAGAGAGTAACCCTGGTATATGGCGCTCTTTGGACAAGCTGCCCTTGCTCCAATAAACACATGCAACAACTATTGAGTGACAACAGCGGAAGATTCTCCTACAAACTTTGTTTCTTGCACAATGCAACGAAAGAGAGAGAAGAAAAAACGTGCTGTAGCTGTTCGTGGGAGGATCAGGCCAGGCTGAATAGCGTTATATACATTAAACCTGTAGTTTCGACTCCTCGGCAAAAGAAAGACGATGCAGTGAATTTAAGAAAACACCTCTGCATACACCAATAAGTACATACAAAAGAAAGTATTTGAACGACAGGACATAATATTCCTTTCACATACATATCTGAAGACCAAATCAGTGCAGCAATGAAATAAATGAAGTCTAAGAAGAAAATACAGACCAAAACAGTCGGCCTTTTCACCTAACTTGTGAACCACCAAGAGCCTCACATTCTGTAGCAAACGAGGATCGGTGCATTCGAAATAAAAACCAATTCAACGCGTAGCAGAAATGCTCATTTGACAACAACTAAACAGTATTTGAGGAGAAAAATGGGTAAACTGAGACATTTAAATATTCCACGCGCTAGGCATGCATATAGCATTCTTTGACAAGTGCGCTCCGCTAGGTGCTCATGAAGACTAAATAGTATTTTTACCTGATGCGTATGACCAAATTTGTGCATTTACGCAGTATCAGCGGTTATGCCGCGCTTGGAAGATTTCTTTAAAAGTGCAGCTACTTGGAATGTGTTTGACTGATTTCACTGCATCGAGTAGAAAGCGTGCTTTTTTGGAGTAACAAGAGATTGCCCAAGGACTCTGTCTTCAGGCATGTTCTCCGCCCTCGAATAATGTAGCCAGCTGCCCTGAAGTTTTTTTTTCACTGCTGGCGCTTGTCGCTGGTATACAAAGAATACCTTTGCGAGGGAAGACAGCCTAGGGTATTGTTTGCTGTGAGGCTTCCACCATTCCAGCACATTGTCGTGTGGTCACCGACGTCGCAATGCAAGTACTTCTCTAACTCGTCATGCTGCTGCGGGTCTGCGACGCCGTGCCACTCTTGGAACTCATCCTTCAAGCTCCATATTGGTCTCCTTGCTACTTCGGATGCGAATTCATTGGTTTCACGGTGATTAGAAGTTGCAGGCATATCCAGTACCTTTGCCCTTACGTATCCATAAACTGTGTGCCGCTCTGTTTCGTCAAGCTCACGCTTACGACCGAATGGTGGACAGAGAAGTGTTGCAGCAGTGTGAGCTCCGTCAAGCGGCAAGTTACTTTTTCAAATACTCTGTTGCCCTCCGTTTCAATGCCACAACGTACGGCGAGTCCGTCTGTGCAGCAGCAAGGTGTTTTTGTAACTTCGTGTTGTACAAAGCACCAGAGGCAGCGTCGGCTGTTTGTCCTGATCTAACTTCTTCATGGCCTCTTTGAAGGGCTCCAGCCCGTCAATGATGTTTTTTAGGAATATTTTACTTAAGTTGCCCATCAGTGAACTCCCCCTTTTTTCGATGACATTTTCGATTTCCATTTCGATGTGTACACCGACTTCACCAGAGCTAGGTTAGAATTCCATCTTGTGCTTATTTCCTGGCATACTCTACGAGGAAAGCGACTAGCGAGTCCATTTTGATTCATGACGGTGACAACGGCCTTCACTTTCTGAAGGTGCTCTGGTGATCAGGCAGCTGTTCAGAAAGCTACGCTTCGTCGAACGTGTGCCGGAGAACTGTGTTTGGTATGCGTGCGCTGCAGTTGATCCTTTTGTTGCAGTGAAGTGCACTGAATATATTAGCACCTTGATCAGAAATAAAACTACGTTTTTGCTCATGCTTTCATCAATGCCCAATGTTTAGATTTTTCGCAGCGATTCTCTTTTATTGTTTTCGCAAGTTTTTTCTCGGCTGACGAAAAATCGCTCGTGAATAGGACGACACTATGTACACCCAAGAGCAAAAGTTTACGGAACACGAAAGAAGTAATTTTGGGTTATTTCTCTGCCGCACGGCAGCCCGGGGTAGTATGTGCGGCATTTTTCATTACTTCAGTAACTATACGACATCTCGCATGCACACGGCAGTTCGTACGGCTGTTACAGGAAGAGAAATAACCTAAAATTGCTATTTTCGTGGTCCGTGAACTTTTGCCCCTGGCAGTAGATCCAAGCTTTAGTAAACATATGGAGAAGTGTCAGTCAAATAAGGTACTTTTTTTAATCGTCTGTCAACATGTCAATGGTCATCGCACAGCGAGCTTCCTTCACTTCAGCAGTGATAGAAGGCTTCATTTCTTCTCGTATAGTGCTTGCAACTTCGGCGACCTTTCTAGACACTGCTGTTGGCTGCGGAAGCAAATCTTTCGCACTTATGTTGCCATATATTGCGCCCGCGGCAATCAGGTGATCTGCAAGCTTCCCGAAGCCGTCATCAGATACATCATACAGCCCCATGTTTTCGCACACCAACGAACAAAAACTAGTGATAGTTTCCTTCACACTAACAGAAAAAGCTGACTTCTTCTTTGAGAAAAAAGATTTGATACTTCTGTAATCGGTTGTCGGTTTGCATTTATGCCGAATTAGATACGCTGTCTCTGTTTTGCTGCCGTTATAACAAAGTTCTCGCAGCTTTTGGACTGCCCATATCCTGAAAGTGAAAGGGTACAGACGTCCACGACTTCACAAAATCTATTCCACATCTCTCTTTTCTTCGCTTCTTTGGAGAGACGGCAATGTCATTTTTAAGACGGGTTGTGTCCATCGTGATCTGCAAGAGCCATTTTATTTTTACGATTACCCTAATATATTGAATTTATTATCAATACAAGCTTGTTTGGGCTGCTACCGTTAAAGCCAAACCTTGTAGAGGACAATTCAGTGCATTAGGAAGCAATGCAATTAGAACTAAGCAATACCATACAACGCAACAGAAGAAACAAGAAATATATCTTCAAGATCACATATTGTCGCGAAGTGGTGACGGTACCCTAGCACTCACAGAGTGAGCTTTCGGCGAGCAATTGTCTGCCACAGTTTACTGGCTGCACTAGCGCCCGACTCGTACTCAGTGGTAGCTGAGTACTCACTGCCGAAGGCGTCCGTAAAAACAAGACCCTCGCGCTTACCCGTACATAATTTCAAATTATGTACGGGTACTCTGCTCATCTACTCAACACGCGCGATGGTCGCACATTCTAGAACACATAAGAATGTTGAGAACACATACTAATGCCAAGATGAGTGTGTCTGTGGGTACGGAATGCTTTCTAGTGCGGCCTTAGTAGAATATTCTTGTTCCAAATACCTGTGTTATCTTCTTCGGCGGTGTATAGTTGTGCTCCAACACACATGAAACAGAAAACGCAAGGTTAACACGAAAGAGCCCGCGGCAACATTCGGCACCTTAGCGCTGCGTGTAACAAAAAACAAATACTCCACAAGACGGCTGGTAAAGAAAGCGAAAAAGCAAAAAGAAAGAAAAAGCGTGCAAGGGGCGAAACCAATGTCCATATTGACAGCAATTCAGTCGGACGTAGTAAACCGAAAGAAGAAAATTGGTGACCTGACGCAACAAGACAATATTTTCTCTACAAAACCAATATGAGTGCCCTGAAATTAATTTTCGCACTGTATATTCGTATCCCTAACGTTTTTGAGTGAAGAAAGCTTACAAATTGCTGAATTATTTGGAAGTCAATTGCAGGAATGGCGTCGACTGATGATGTAGCACTAGCACCTCATGAAGCTTTATAAAATCAAGCCGAGTTGGAAGGGCCGGTGGTGTCGGCTGAAGAGTATAATCGACATCCCTAACACTCGAGGACGATGAGTTTTTCTAATGTAACAAGGAGTACATTTATAGAATTGTAGAACAACACTCGGCACCGTGACTCCTGCCGTGATGAAGAAGCCCCCGTATGCATCGTACATATCACCACGCAGGAAAGAAAAGTTTACACGGGAGCGTCACGTGGTAATTGTGAAGCCCAGTCATAAAATGAATAAGAAAAACTCATGGCAGTATATCATGTTCGCAGTAACGGGCGCCTGAGGCGACGAATAGCTGAGCAAGGAATAACCAACCGGTTGTTTATTAAGTCGGATATAGAGCTGCGTCCACAGCGAGGGGAAGGGAAAGTAGGGCAACAAAGTGAAACAAGCTATCGGCGCACATGCGCGATAGCCAGATCTGATTCATCACTTCTTCATGCAACTGAGAGACTTCCTTGTCCCCCAAAGTAAGCTAAAAAAACTTGCTGCAAGTCCTTGTCGCAGCGAAGGCGTTGCGGCTGCGTCCGGGCTATGGTTGATCGGCGGCTTGCAGGCGATGCGGATGGGTCTCCGGGAGTCTCTTTTTGCCCGGCTGCATCAGGAATTTTCGGACTTGAGTGGTCTAAGTCACCGTCCGATGCGCCGCACGCGTAGTTTACCGGTTAGGGGTTTTCGATTAGTTGCATGTGTTATCCGGCCGGTTCCTCGCCAGAGCAGCCGAGTTCGCCTCGGGTTTAACCGCGTGCTAACGAGGTCCACGTTAGGATAGGTGTGAGACGCTGGGGACAAAACGTTCCGGGCCTGCAGTCGTGCAGATATTTCAGCAGCAAGTTCTGAAATTCATGTGAGGTGCCGCCAGCTCTGCTGTTTGTCTGCGTTGCGCCACTAGTGCAAGCTGCGGCAATTTTTTTTAATTCGGCGTATTTTAGTACAGTAAACTAAACCTTCACTTGTACGTGCAAGAGACATGCATTTTCTGTGCTGGGCATCAGGTGCACAGCGTTATCTCAGCTTTTGAGTGGCAGATAGACCTGAAGGCCTTCGGCTGGATCCTTGCGACCGCTTATTTTTTTCTGTCTGGGCGATACCCCAAAACTTTATTCGTTGTCAATGCTGCCGGGTGGTTGTAGCCCTAAATTGTGTTGCGGCATAAATATTGAGGGATTCTAATATGCCTTTCTGTCTAGCTGGCGAGGCATAGTCGGTAATGCATTGCCTTCTGGACTCATCAGTTTGCTCCGTTAATGATGCCGTGCTCTCAGAAAATGTGTCACCATAGTCTTTAGGGAAGGGGGTAGGTGTAGGCGTCTGATCATTCGTCGTCGACGTCGTCTCAACTAAGAGTTGGGTTGGCTTTGTCTGTCAGGTGCTTTGCGATCAGCTCGTGTGGCGTTGCTGTCGTTACTTCTCAAAGGCACCGCCTTCCCTCTTGCATCTCTGCATTGATTCTTATCGGTGGCATTGAAATTTAGATGATACGCTGAGAGAATCTCTTGCTCTCGGCTCTGTCCCTCCTGCGTCGCGGCGTCCGTTGTCCGCGCCGCTGCGCCTCTCCTCCCCTCTCCGCGATCGCGCACACTCTCACCCAAACATCTGCGGCGTGCGGCGCAGCGCGACGGTCGGCGGCGCTGCACTCGGCGGAGCGCGCGCTGTGCGCATGTTCAACGCCCTCTCTCTCCATGTCTCCTCTCCTTCGGCGCTGCGCATATAACCGGTGTGCCGCGCTCCGGCGGCCTTTCGGTCGTCGGTCGCTCTCCGCTTGCGCTTGTACTCTGGAACCCCCTCAGCGTCGCATCACACCAGGGTTCCCGCGAGGGGAGGTGGGCGTAATTTCTTATGAAGGGTTTTGAAGTCACACGCCAGCTTACATAATTCCGCCCAGGTTTGTGATTCAACCCAAGCAATAAAATCTTGGAGGTTACAAGGAAAAATTGTAAGAGCCAGAGGACGCTTTCTATATCCTTGACAGCGGTGACTGTCCTTGGGGGCTCGACGTGTGTCCCTTCCGCGTTTATAACACCGATTTCCTCCTCTTTCCTTGCTAAAAAGAACACCAAGAAAAGGAAACCAAGAAAACCTCCAAGTACGCCGAGGCCCTGTGGCACTTCACAGCTTTTTGCTTGACTTTAACCCTAGAAACACTACATAAAGAACGCACTGAATATTTGTGTAATGTCAGTAACCAGCAGTTGAATATATGCAGGGAGTGGATGACTCAGCCGGAATTATACATGAGCAGCAAGCCCTGGCTGCTTCATTTATAAGGCGACCTACAGCTCCATAGAATGAGGGATGCTTGCGGCCAGAGGGACAAAAAAATTGTCCGTCTGTTGCTCTGTCCGCGTCTGGCGGCCAAGGTACCCAGTGCAGACCCTCAGTGGTGCGAGTTGGTCTAAGGGAGACAGGTGGAATGATGTGCCCGGTGTGCGACGAAGAATAGGACGCCAAGCGTGCAGCCAGGGCGTGCAGAGAATCAAATCGGGCCGATGATCAGTGGACGCCTGTGACAAGCTGGGCTTGAGAAAGCGGCACTGTAATTGTTCTCCGATGAAGCTTCGAATGCAACTGCTCCTGTTCTCGAGAGCCATTCGCCGCTGATCCCGACAACACGTGGGATGCTCGTGCCTGGAGCTGGTGACGTGCTGGGCGAGATAGTCCGAGTTCACATGGAGTTGCCACCCTCGGAAATGCACCCGCTGCTACGCCATCGAGCCCTGAGCCTCGTGCAAGATCGACGATGCCCGCCCGAAGTCCCGTTCCTGGATGCGACGTGGCGTAGAGCCGGCCATCGAGCCAGCCACGCCGTGAAGTCCCTGTCGACCTCGCACGCATCGTAACTTCGAAACCCCGAAAGGATGGGGACAAACCTCTGTAGGACATTTCCTTTTCTTTATCGCGAACATTTTCATATTAGCCTGTTGACTCTTTTAACGCTTCTTGCTTTAGTCTGGTGTCTTCCTTCTTCGGCTATCTTCCTTTTTTTCTCGACAATCATGCATAAACCTACTCTTACTCGCGCACGCACTAGCCATTGACTCTTGACTTTCACGCCAGTGCTGGGCCCATTCACTACACTTGGCTTGCCAAAGGTGGGCCGCCTAACGTCTGCTCTCTCCCAAAATTGTTCTAACTTCATGCATAGCACGCTTTCGCCGTTAGGCTCCGTTGCGGCGCCCTGGCTCACTGACGGAGATGGGCGCCGTGGTGGTGCGTCGCCTTTTCTCTCACTCTGTCTTCCCGATCTTTTAGAATTAGTTGCGTGGGTTTTGTGTTTGTGAGTGGGTTTTGTACATGAACGAATATGCGAACCGACAAAGCCAAGCAGCATACACGCGCCATTACCGATATGTCCCCGTTACGTAGCGCGAAGAAAACCGCATGTACATTTGATGCAATATAATATGCACTGAACCGGCAGTCCCCGAATTCATGTAGATAGGAAGGCCCGTTCGGGTTGGTTTCTTTTTTAGAAAGCGACAAAAAGTGCCGCGGAAGAAAAAAAACGGCGTGTTAAAAATTCCGCAGTAACACGCCTCCACGTGGGAGATGAAAGCAAACACAAAAAAGAACATAGCTGCTGCTCGGGTTGTTCCAGGCGGAAGGCGCGCCCCGAAGCGCCCGTAAGCGCCCCGAAACGTCTTTATTTGTTTATCTGTTTTTGACAAGGCGAATGCCTTTTTGTATTTCATTAAGGAGTGACGCGGACACAGTGAGAGAGATGGCACAATAGCCGCGCGGGCAGCTCTCCTCCTCACGCTCCGTTAGACGCTCCTGTTTGTTTTTATGTGCCGACGGATGGCCTGGCTACAGCGGCATCGGCCGCCGCTCTTGCCCGGCCATAACCGACGCTGCTGCATTCGGGACCCCCCCCCCCCCCCCCCCCCCGCGAATCCCTGGTAACGCTTAAAGCGGAAACCCTGTAGCGACGCCTTCAGTTCACCGCAAATGGTCGTCGCAGATTACGCAAAGAGAAAACTGCAGAAAAAGAGCGGGATTGCAAAGCTCGACGAAAAGAACAATACCGTCTCTCCCGAGAGCGCCGTAAGCAGGATCCGACAGATGCTGCTAGAGCCAGATGCGTGCATTCAAGTGACGTCGCATGGCCAATTGTTGTGGGTGTCGTTTACAGCTTTGCCTGCCAACCACTTTCCCAGCATGTATTGGAGCCAAAATTTTTAAAAGTATATGTTTTTGAAATAACCATGTGATTTTTGTTTGATTTTTTTCAGTTGGATCAGATATCTTTCGGCAGCGTGGGCAGAAATCAACTAATCCACCCAAATAAGACGGAAAATGCAAAAATAATTGCTGCGTACAAAAAACTCATGGTGGAAGCGATAAAATTGATGGCTCCTAATACTTCGAAATCGAGGATGAAAGAACTTGCAAACAACCTTGTGGACTTCGAGGGAAAGTTGGCCAATGTAAGACCTCTAAACGTGCCTTTTGTCCAGAAGCACACCAGTATTTCGATTTAAATGCATTATCCCGTTACTGCCTAAGGAATGACTAGTTCCTTAGAATGCGTATATTTCTCTCGCGATGGTCTCTCATCATGTGTGTTCGTCACACTAATAGCCATTCAGACCGTAAATAGAAAAAACTCAATGCAAGTTCAGATGTCCCCGCAATAGAACGCGCCTTTGCAACTAATGCGAAAATCATAAATTTTTATCCGTAAGCTAGAATGAATTCGTAGGGAAGTAGGCATGCATGTAAACAAAGCAGCTTTGGGAGAGAGAGAGAGAGAGAGAGAGAGAGAGAGAGAGAGAGAGAGAGAGAGAGAGAGAGAGAGAGAGAGAGAGAGGAAATACTTTATTCTGAATAAAAAGGAAAAAAAAGGCGGCCGGCGTGGCAGGCTAAAATCCGCCTCGTTCCAGGCAGCTCTTTGTGGCCTTCATGATGAAGTCAGGTAGGCCTTTGCTCCTCCTACTTGGTTTCGCAACTAGGCCACTCTTTAGTGTGGTGTGCCCAAATTGGCTTGGTGCTTGGGCGATCCGAGATTATGTGGGTTTGATCACGGGTTATTAGAGCATGCGCAGTTTGGGATTGGCTTGTCTTTATTATTTTTGAAGTGATGAAGCACAGCTTGTGGGAGCAGCGAATTTGTGTGTGCGCGTCAGAGGGTTACTTGTTCTTACCGCGGTTGGTCTGGGGTAACTGTACGGCAAAAGCAACTCATCAGATAAATAGTCCTTCGGCGTGATGGTAGAGGAGTAAAGTTAGCAGTGTTGGCAGCACTATTTGTGGATGTTCGGTAAACACTCGAATGAAGGGGCACGCATGCTGGGTCGCAGCTTGATTAAACATACCCAATCATTTTAAAGAGGGAAACAAAAGGGGTACTTTTGCAATGAACTATGCGAACTTTATAAAAATGCGCATTTTCTATGAGTTGAGATGGTTCAGGTGGCTGGTTATCCTATCCCAGACTGGACTCACTCACATAATACAGAATCAAAGTATCGCAAGCCTTTTCATGCCAATGATGAACATTCTAGAGGCAGAAAACACACTCGGATTCCTGCGATATAAAGGTTATTTCCAAGTATATTTTTTTATTCCAAAATAATTTACCATTTCTGCAGTTTAGAAAATAATAATCTATTGTAGCTAGATTTATTGCAGACAGCAGTTTCCCTGACCTTCTAAAAAGACAACGAACGCTAACCCGTCTTATAATACGTCCCGTATCAGTGCGTAATAAAAAATAAATCTGAAATCTTGACGGAACAAGCATCTTGTTCCCCTGATAAAGCTCTGTGAACCGCAGTAGAGGTGACACTAGCGATATGAAGGCTTTGGAGAAAGCGACGCAATGAGGGCTTTGACAACAGCCTTCCGGCCACCAGAAAACATATACCAAAGGTAGAAACTGGTTTGTAGTAAGTCGTGAGACTCGCCTACATAATTGGCCCAACCCTCACGGATTCCCCAAAAATTCGAAGAGCATTCATGAAACAACAACAAAGCAGAATGGCCTTTCATATGAGCTCTTGAGCTTATTACCCTATGCTTAGAATCCTGAAAAATAGGAAACTAGACACGAGCTACCCAACACCATGATGAAAAAACCTAATTCCCACTCGGTTAACCAAAAGAAAACTGTTTCATGATACACACCCTCACTGCAAGAGCACAAGAACACGGGAAGAAGCCGGTAATGCATTGTAGTTTCAGAACACACAAAAAGACCTTGTTACAAAGGAAGCTTTACTTATACCGCCAAATGTACCGGTATTGCATCGCAATTTTGCCATCTGATTTAGAAATACCACGTGGCTTCTACATCGTGCTGCAACTGCCAGGAAGCCGAGAAATAAAACCAACCGCTTAGCACGACATATGCGACTACTTAAGGATGGGCCGTGATTAATGGTCCCCATCAAGAATCGCGAAAAGTACTCAGCTGTGTCAACACATATCACCGTACGTTTTAAAATCAAGGTATTACTGTTTTTGAATTAGTGTACTCTCATGCTCACGCAGTGTGTCCTCGTTAATATGTCAATACTACCATTTGCTCGGCTTTCTGCCCCCTTCTCCTTTCTTTGTTCTTACATCTTTTTTGCAATATTTTCTTCGTGCTACGGTTGTATCCAGTTCTTTATTCCTTCCAAATGTCCTCTGTGCAATACTTTTCAGCGAAATGGTTGGGATAATGTATACTCACCGTGACGGAAAACAAACATAACGACACATACATGCCAAAAAATACGTTCAAAAGCCCATTTCAACATTTGTTTTCTGGGGAATTTGAAAAATAGGTCCGCACAAAATAGCACGAATAAAACAGCTCTTTTTCTTCATAATTATCTTCATCTTACGTAGTTTTGGTAATTGAGAGTAATAGGCTGGCCGATGCGCCTATGGGGGATCTCCTGCCTCTAAGCAACATATGAATTCCCAGTAATTATGCGACAAGTTCGTCCGCAGATCCACTGTGTTACTCACATTATCCCGGCTACAAAGCGGATCGTTTCCAAAGAAGCCCGTTAGACCAGCCTGGCCCATGCCACTTTGTTTTCGAGAAATTAGAATAGACGCTGATTTTTTTAAGACTACTTGAGCTGCCGGATGATTCATTTTAGTTGCAAATTTGCATTGTCGGCCTACCCTGGTGATACCCAGTTTTCCAGCGCTGTAGATTTTTTTTTCGAAACACAAAAAAACATACTTAAGTTCTCAGTACAGGCGTAAAATATAGAGATGTCCTCCCCTAGACGTTTGCCACGCCTCCTTGAGGGCCCTCATGTCGGAGTTGCTACACGACGCTTTGCTACCGTCAGGCGTTTTTTGTAATTTTTCTCAATTAGGTCTGCCTACCTGAACCTTTCATTACTTTCAAAACTCGCAAAATAACGAATTCTGTCGAACTATCTACAAAATAAATAATTACAAATAAAGCAAAATGAACCTAAGCGGCAAGATGTGCACAACAGACAGGGGTTATTAAGTTTTCTCTTATTAACATTTCATCCAGAAGAAGTATTGCGCACAATCTTTGAACAAAGGCCGGATTTATGTGTAAATTTTACCGAAAGTCAGCTGCCAAACGGAGCTTCAAAAAAAAAAACTATTGTCCTAATAAAGCTGGCGCACCTTCAACCAATTCGCTCATGTGGAAGGAATGAACGGCGAATTACATAAGGCAGAGTAGCTAGACTAAGAACAGGTACGACGACTTGATAAGCGCGCCGGTGTACGCCCTCAATATCTTAGCGTTTTTTTTTTTTTTGGGGGGGGGGGGGGGCGTCTCTTCGTCTCGACGTCCACATTGGCCGCCGAGTTGTAGGGCTGCAGGAAGACTCTCCTAATACCTACAAAGTGTTAGTTGCGAAACAAAATCTTGTTGCGAAAAAAATCTTACCTTTTTACGTGACGATGAGTACGAATGCTGCATGTGACGATATAATGAGTACGCTGCCAACAGAGCAGTATAGCTAAGTAGGAGCTCCTATGCTGGGAGGCCCGCCTCTTACTGTATATGTTGCCACTATAATAATGTTACCCTCGGATGCTTGAATATATTTAACGATTGTCATACCGTTTTTCTTCCTTGAGTCCGGAGCGTCAAAAAATATTGCAACTGATGAACGAAGATTGCAACAAAATACCGTCACCTACCTAGCTGTGCCAATTTCTGGTGACAACGGCGCTAAATATGACGAAGACTAGTAAAAGGAAATACACAAACACGGCACTGAAACACATGGCTGCGTCTAGGGTGCCGTCCGACGGTATTATAAGCACTCCACTATATCGACGTCCACAGGCGTTTTGTGACAAAATTGCGCGTCTGGCAGTACAGTCGGCCAAATCTTTAACTGGCGTGCGCGAGCGGCGACTTTTCTGTGCGTCAGCGCCATATGACGGAGCCAAGTTGCAAACTGTTTGAGGCTAAGCGCATGCCCAGAAAGCCGCGCTCAGTTGTGCCCATCGTCTGCTAGGCTGTTCCTTCCTTAGCGCGTCACCCCTTATGAGCGCACTGCAAACGATCCAGGCAGCGTGATAAAGCGAATGGGTTTTCTCTTATTTTATTTTCCCAAGATCAACGTTGCAGCAATTAATCGAGTAAATTTCAAGATACGCCGAACACACTCACTCGTGAAATAAGCTGAAGAATGGGGTTTACTCATTTTTTTACTTTGTGACGTAAACGCTTTCTACTTTGTGACGTAAACGCTTTCTCGTGTGTATTAAGGGCAGTTATCAGTCGTATGCGCGCTTGATATCTTCAACGTGCTGAAGCCCGTGCTGAAGCTATAAAGTAGGCATCTACAGAAAAAAAAACCGAAAGGAGAAATAAGTAACCCCTGTTCTTCGGCTTATCTCATGATTGGGTGTGTTCGGCGTATCTTGAAATTTACTCGATTGATTGCTGCAACGTTCATCTTGGGAAAATAAAATAACAGCAAACCCATTCGCTTTACCACGCTGCCTGGATCGTTCGCAGTGCGCTCATAAGGGGTGACGCGCTAAGGAAGGAACAGCCTAGCAGACGATGGGCACAACTGTGCGCGGCTTTCTGGGCATGCGCTTAGCCTCAAACAGCTTGCAACTTGGCTCCGTCATATGGCGCTGACGCACAGAAAAGTCGCCGCTCGCGCACGCCAGTTAAAGATTTGGCCGACTGTACAGCCGGTAAAAGGCTTGTCTATAACACAGCGTTCGTACTCTCAGCCCTATCCTGCCCCGCCGGAGCGAGATTTGAATAAAACTACTGCGGAATTCTGAAGTCTTAGCCTTTCGCTTTTGCCTCCGACATGTTTGGGATGAGTATGTTTCGGCAGTGTTCGGATGTAGCTGGTTGAAGCTGAAATCGCTGTTATAGACAAGCGTTTTACCGGCTGTACATCGCTCTAGATAACGTAAAGCTGGGCAACCTAACCTGAACATAACATGATAACCTAACGTACACAAAGAAATTATTAAAAATCACCAAAACTAACCCAAGGCATAAAAATTATTGTTCAATTTAAAGATGAAAAAGAAACCCGAAGCAAGGGCCGGTCTCGAACCACCGTCGTTTGGGATCAAGAAGCTAAGACGGATCTTCTGCACTACAACGACAGACACTTCGGCCGGTGCTAGCCTAGGGTTCTATACTCGAATATCGTCGGACGCCACTCTAGCCATGCCTGCAGCGATCATTAGAGTGCCGTCGGACGGCGCTATAGACAATGCGGAAACACAGACACGGTAACGCCGTCTTTTAATTCTCTCTTTCTCTTGGTATTTCTTTGATCTATCCACTGTGAATGCAATGTCACTTCCTAATTTTGCAACCCAGGTTGTGGGAGGTTTCCGGCCAATTTAATTTTTATTTTCCTGGAAGTAATTGATATCCCATACACATATGAGCTTCCCCTCGGTTCGCTTCTTGCCACTTGTAATAATGTTCACTCCAGTAGCTTTGCCGTCTCTGTTCTAGTTTTTAGAGAAGACGCTTACGCAAAGCCCTGGAAGTCATATGTTGTGTTCCAACGTTTAGTGATTTATGTTAAACTTTACGCAAATTTTGTTGCATCTTGGGGTGCATGCGTATAACTGGCTTGATTTTTTTGCAGCTTACAGCACCGCCAGAGGAACGCCGAGATATCTTGAAGCTGTACCGCAGAACGACCGTTAAGGAACTGCAAAAGAATTTTTCATCCGTAAGTGCTTTGAAACCTATAAATTTCCTTGACCCTTCCCAGAGAAAAACTACAAAATACATACATAGACGTGATCCACTTTGGACCTGGTTTGCCCGTAGAACCTCTTATCGATGCGGAGCCTCTGATTCACAAGGGAAGTAAGACCTTCCAGGAGCGTGTGCCCTCTGGTAAAAATTGCTCTAGGTAGCAACATCAAAATAACTGTCGCAGAAATTACAAGAAGTGTCATAAGCTACTAAATAGCCATGTTTCTTGATGTTTATCTGTGTTCAGGGTTCATTAGGATAACACTTCCAATTCGAATATTTATAAAAACCTTACAGGAAGCTTCCGTAGTTCCAGCATGCGCTAATACTCAGCGGCTAAGGCCATCTGCTGCTGATCACGGGGACGCGGGTTCGATTCCCGGCCGCGGCCATCGCTTTTCAAATGGAGGCGAAAATCAAAATCCTCATTTGTTTGAGATTTCGGTGCACGTTAAAGATCCTCTGTTGGTCAAAATTAATCCGGAGCCCTCCACTACGGCATGCCTCATCGCATGTGTAACCACGACGCATTAAACCCCCAATGAATCAAATCAGTATACACTAATAACTCTTAATAACGCCTGCGTAGCATGCCAGCATATAAATAACCTGTACCAGAAGTAGCCCTATGTCCGGGAGATCTTCCGGCTCTATCTAATAGGACGACGGTGTTATAAACGCATCGACGTTTTTTGTTTGCGGGTTGCTTGAATTAGCGCTCTTTTGGCGACCTCACCAGTTCCTTAACCACTGCGACGTTAACACACCTCCTACAATTCCCACATAACTGTTCAGGGGGATTGGCTAGAGGAGACGACATTGGCTGTCAGAGGCTTAGGGTCGACTTACTACGTATCATTGCAATGATGCTTTGCTATTCAAAGTCGTAAGCCTATTTCTAGTGCCCATTGGGATAATGTACAATCTTTAAAACGCTTGTCTATTACATGTGCTGTCGATAACTGTGCCGCAGTACGAAGACAAGAGTATGCACGAACGACCGTAGTTTCTAAACTAAAGCTTCAAAAAAAACATACGTATGTAGGTGCTGAGAAGAAGCTCGACGGGATGCTGCACATAACAAAAAGGAATGAATTTCTGATAAGCAGGGGGGGGGGCGCAGAGGACGTTAAGGTCTGGAAACTGCATCCTGGCGGATGTTTCCCTTCAGCCGCATGTGCTCGTTACATAGGAGTACTGCTTTCGGGGTAAGCATGGTCGATGGCTGGCTACCGCATGCCTCGCCCATGTGTGTATTGTGCAGGGCTTCCATTATTTCCCTGTCAAAGAGGCCATGAAGAGAAGGGCACGCCCATCTGTGTAATGTGCAGGGCTGCCATTATTTCCCTGTCAAAGAGGCCATGAAGAGAAAGGGAAGTTTGATTCATTCGAAAAGTTGCCTCGTTAAAAAAAACACTGGCCCCACTTTTACCGCAAGCTTTACTCAAATAAGCTGTGAATGACCATTTGCTCGTTTCCCTCGCTAGAACCTCTGACGTAAAATGGCAGCTCTGCGATTGGCGGAGGTTTGCAAAAGCAAGCGCAAGTTAGGAAGCGCTTATAAGCTTGCAGAACGAGCTATTTACTCTCAAACTTAAAGCATATATTTTTATATTTTTATTGCAATGACAAAGGTAGTATTAACATTGCAAGGTACGAACCAACACGTAAACATTGACGAAGTTAGAGCGGCACTTTCTCGACTGACACTGCCGAACGCAGTCGTCGGACACGTTGAGCTTGCCTGACAACACTCGCCAAGCTACATAAGTGGCACAGCCACTTACGTGACTATATATGTTTGTCCAGTCATAGCTTATGTTTTGCGATACGATAACTATCAACCGTAATAAAAATATAGCAGGTATACATACAAGTGCGGTCAGAAGCAAAGTGCGAACACTGGTGCTTCAGCCGTATTGCAGCGGCCTCTATGACAGCGGGAAAATAACAGAATAACCAAATGGTCGTCTGCGAGGTGGAAAAAGGCTGAAGGCGTAGTCAGCATACTATCTTTAGTTTTAAGGCCCACACTGGATACATCATAGCCAAAGTCGCAAAACATACGATTTAGCGCACAAATTTAAATTTTGTATTAATCTTAGTGAATAAACTATACTTTGCTGCTAGAAAAGTGCTTAGGGTACTATTAAACACAATTTGTTTCGAATAAAAGACTTCTATTTTGTCTTCATGGCCAAAGAACGGCATCCAGAAACCCTATTTCACACGTACTTCCATGGCCTTCACGACATTCAAGGCACTGTTTCGAGAAGCGCGACGGCGAGTCACTATCCAGGGTCCGATCGTGCTCTGCGAACCTCTCGTTCACACTGCACCCACTTTGTCATGCACACTTCTTCCCGCACATGAGTGGCGACATACAAACAACTACTATTTACCCGCCGCGGCAGCTCAGCAGCTAAGCGGTTGTGCTGTTGAGCACGAGGTCGCGGGTTTTATTCCCGGCAGCGGCGGACGTATTTCTGATGGAGGCGAAAAGCGAAAGCGCACGTCTGTACTATATTTCGGCGGACGTTAAAGATCCCCAGGCGGTAAAAATTAATCTGGAGACCTCACTACGGTGAGCCTTATCGCCTGCGTTCAGCCGGCGCTTTAAACTATAATTATTCTACTGCTATTTTACTTGGTGCGGAGTGCGACTCGCGTTTTACTACGCATTTGTAGCGGTCGCCAGCACCGTTTCCCGCTACCCTGGACCGGCCACGGCCGCACATCTTATATAGCTTATTTGGTGATAGTGCCACAAAAATATCTTCATCCCCTATCGCGCCCAAACTTCTTTTAGTCCTTGCGACAGCTTGTGCACATACAGTATCACCACAATTTATTTTCTTTTCGTGACCCGATTCATCACATGACCGCAGTTTTCCAGTCTTTATCAAGAGGACAAATGTTTTGCACGCTGCTTCAACTATTCGGTTATCGGGACACCCTCAACTCGTGTACCTGCTTGCTAAAGATCTGTTGGACGCCGTGGACGCAAGACGTCAACAAAGACGAACGAATCCGAGAGAAGGCTAGGCCAGTATCAATATTCTTGAAGTGTGAAAAGGATAAGCCAAGTTGCCCTTTTGCTGCCCAGAGAAGATACTGCCAACAGACGTGTCCATTCCAAAACGTGATCTTCAGCTCTAGAAACTGCAGAGCGCTAGTACTCATTAGTTCAACTAAGAAAATTAGCTCTAAGCAAGTGTTCCGGGACCACCTTCAACACATCATCCACTCCACCCTCATAGACCTGTCTGTCGATAAACCCCACATAACCGCCCACCCACTTATAGAACCTCGCAGCCACCCCTCCCAGTCCGTTCTCGTAGATTTCTGTCTACCGGCCCAGAAACATATTGCTTCCTCAGAACAGGAGCGACATAGGACCCTATACAGGTGCCGGTTTTTTAAAATGGAAAGTTCGTTTGCAAACGCCACGAATTTCGACTTCAAATAACGGGAAGGCAACCGCCTGAACGGCTGAACAGACAGGTCATTCGAGATTTTACATTTTGCTCATCATTGTGTTCTGTGACGCATATCTTCCCACACTGCGGTGGCTCGCAATGTGTCAATCAATAGAATAACCGCTTCACATTAACACTAGATCCAGTGCAGTCACCAGTGTTCTGTACCGAAGAAGCTCAGCTGCAGTGTGAGAATTACTGATTACGAAGTGCTCATTGAGGCGCAGGTGGGAAAGTTGGCGTTTCAGAAAGCGGAAAGCAACCTGCTGGCAAACACCCTCTTCCGGGACGATCGCCCGGAACGGTAGTGACCGCTTGTCGGTCTTCCCCGAGTAGAATATACCCAGATGAATTCCAGAAGCTTTAAAAGCGAAAGCTTTCTTGGTGGGACTGATGGCGCTCTTGTCAACAAATGCATTCCTTTTCCCATAGAGCGGTTGATCGATGTAAAAGCTTCGATAAGATCTCTGGATCCAGGGTGCGTGTGTTAAACAGGGCTTCCATTGTGTCAACAGCGCACTTGGAAATCGCGAAAAAGGAACGGCTCCAGTTATAACAGTACATGCATCGATCATAAAGAAGGAGTACAATACTATTCCTTCATCTCATAAACCTCCGAATTGCGTAAATTTAAAGCGTTCGTAGATGCGTTTACTTAGTACGCCAAGAAGCGTCGTTTGGGTTCGTTCTTCGTTTGCGATTTGGATTGTTCAGGATTTGAAGGTCGGTTTCAGCCACTTTTAGCCTTCGCCGTTGTCTGAAATGTGTTTAAAAGGGGATGGTAGTTTTTTTATAGCGCCACCATTACTTTCAGAGCCTAATTTATTCCCAATATGCAGAGGTCGCTGCTCGAACTTAGCAGACTTGACCGACACTGGCCTGGAGTTCAATTTAAGCACCACTTTCGGCTATCCGCAAACATTCCTTTAGGCGTTACGTCGAATTCCCCTTCTTTATCTGAAATCAGTTAACTTAGTCCATTGGCTGCAAGGCACTGTATTACATATCAAAAAGCGGCAGTAAAGTGATGAGTCTGGTGACGAAAATAAAAATTTACGGTGATAGCTTACCTGCACAAACTGTCTCGTAAACTGAAAACAAACCGTGGAGCGAAATAAGGGATCAGGACTGTCTTCAATGCATCTAGTAAGCTATATAATATGTGTGGCCAGGTGCGGTACCGAATAGAGGGCATCGGTGTCGATGACCGCTACTGGTGCGTGGTAAAACGCGGTCTGCATTAAGTTTCATGTAAAGTAGCAGCTGTTTATATGCTGCCTCTTGCGTGTGGAGATACGTATAACGCACAAATAGAGCGCTGTGTGAACAAGAGGCTCCGAGAAAACGAGCTCTCTTTGTGCAGTCACTTGCCGTCACTCTTGTCGAAATACTCCCGCGAATGCTGGGAAGGCCGTCGATGTACGCACGAACCAGTGTTTGCGGATATTATTACTGTAGTGACCGGCAGAAAGCAATTAAACAGGGAAATAATAGAAGCCTTCTACATTAGGAGGCTCGACGACGCACGAGGGAACCAGCCGTCGATCGTGGTTACCCAAAAGTAGGCCAATGTATACAATATGGTCATAAAGCTGAAAAGCAACCCCTCCTTGTACACCATTTTTCCAGGCATGAGCGTCCTTGTTCCCTCTCTCCCCTTGTTATCAGGATTTCAGTGCTTTCTATTACCTACGAGCAGTACCACGTGAAGCGTCGTCGCAGCGCCTATGTATGTTTTTTTTTTCAAAAAAAGGGTTATTCATCAGACTGCGTTCGTTTGTGCCCTCTCTTGTCCTCTTTTAGTTGCGCAGTTAGGCTTTACACTGCATTCCTTTCAACTTGCCCAGATGTCTGATTCTCACTCGGATATTTTGACTCGCTGTGGAAGTTTTCACCAAAGCTGCTTAAGGAACAGTAAAGGTTTAAAGGCACGTCTATAGCGCCTGAGAAGAGTCCTGTGAGTACACACGCGTTCGCGCTCCCATCACCTCGTTTCCGCCTGTCGTCTTTAGTATCTCCCAATCCACTATCCGTAACTCCGGGGTAGGAAGCCGGCTGTGCACGTGGGTAGCTCAGCAGCTTTTTCATTCATTTTTACCCTGTTCTCTCTCCACTTTCAGAATGGTTCATATGACGGGTTGCTCTCATAGCCAGATCTCATCACGTAATTAGCATCACCTGACGAAATGTTGATATTCCGAGCGAAAACCAGAAATTCTTCGTTAGTTTTATTTTTACCAGTAAGCTCCGTTTTATATTCGCGATCATAAATCTTCAATAAATTTATGCGCAGTGATCAATCAATACATGCCACGATTTTTTTTCAGTTTCCTCTTTTGAAGTTTTTGAATAGAGAGTTCAAGAAGATTAACCTCACACTGAATGAAAGCGAACCACTGGAAATATACGCTTTGGATTACTACGGCAAAATTGTTAAATTTCTTCAAAAAATGAACGGGTAAGAACTCAGTCCTTCGCGTACCTACTCTTATTCGACCTTCAGTAGAACCGTCTGCATATGACATCATGTTTTGAAACAAATTTCATAATGTCCGTTTAAACTCTTTTAATTACTTTTGCCTAAACTATGAGACGAAATTTCCCACGCCAACACATTAAACGGAGCAAAAGACGAACCGTTAATTGAAAAGACCAAATTCGGAAACTGAAGTGATCTTAGCCAAAGTGTACATTCAATACAAGTTAATGCATTCAGTGTTGAGCATCAATTAAGGTATAGCTGCTCACATTTTGTCGCCGATTTGAGCTCATATATAGCTCTCCTGAGGTGATAATTGAGTGTCCATAAGAACAAGTTCATTAGAGTATTGCTGAATGCCATAGACAACCAAACGCTCACGTCCATGATTTTCGTGCGCATATCGTTGTCTAAATCAGAAGAATGTCTTGTTTTGTGCATTCATTCTTTGTTCTTATGTAGCCATACAGAATGAGGTCCTATAGCAAAGTGCTCAAAGGGGACCTCCTGTATGTAATGATATCAACATTTGTACTTGAAGCATTGACATTACATGATCAAAAATTGACAAATTTGAATACATATTTAAAAATAACGAGGGAATTACGGGTACATAAAACAATTAATCGTGGGTATCTGTTTTTTACTTTAATATAAATGCAAGAAGAGGTTTTATAACGCAAATGACAGAGAAAAAGGTTCACATTGGTTGGCAGGTCATTTCAAACACCAGAGCGAGAAATGCATAGTTTTTTTTTTAAATTCGAGTGCGTGATTTGTAGAATAAAACTATTATTGCAGGGAAGCCTTTGGTGACAAAGAGGTGAAGAAGCATCGGCACTGAATGGGCTCAAAATATGCGAACGGCTTGATTTTGGGTCGGCTGAGTGGCACCAAACGAAAGGGCTGCATGTTACCTCATTTTAGAAGAAACGTAAGGTACTGATACCAAAAAAATTGCACACTTCGGGTAGTACCCTCATACAGTCAGCGATTTAGTTTGTGTAGATGTGAAATATCATTCATGTATTTTATAATTCCTTCAGGAACAACTTCCTGGAACATTCAATAGTTGAGTGCTTAAATTGAGTGACTCAATACTAAGTATTGAGGCATTGTAAGCTGCTGCCGCTTAGAATAAATTATCGTAAACCTCGTTTTAAATCGGTTGATATGTAAATAGTTCTGGCAATGCCACGCCGCTACTTTATCAATGTTAGAGGCAAGTTATGCATTGAGGGATTTATTGCAACTGACTATTGCTAGTCCTGTAGCTTCCTTCCCTTATAAAAAGGGTTCGTAGTTAGAAACAGTCGGGCAAGCCACTGATGTATATTACATTCTTTTGATGATGATGAAGTTGCATTTTTGGGGTTTTTAGATATCCCCGTTCCTATGTAATGCCCGCTTGGGCTCTTAGAGTACTTAATTACTAAAAATAAAAATCCTCAGAAAAGCAGAATGAAACGAGTACTCAACCTTATGACACCTTCCTCGGGCTTTGAAGTTTCGAACGGTTCGGGAGACAGACTGCTAAACTTCCGGGAGATAGATCGCCTTGAATTAGTTGTAGAGCAGGACTTATTACGCCTGTTGCAGCTAGGTACACAAAAAAACTTCTATGATAATGGAATCGGAACCTTTTGTCAGGTAAATGAAAATGGCTTGAGAATAATTTGTAGTAAATATCGCGCGCTTAATTTCGGCCGTTGAAGCAGTAAAACAGATTACCAGCGCAGAAACCGGGCTATGGGTGTGATAAGGTCTTGAACTTTGATTACTACTTGCATAAACGGCGCGCATTGCCTTTATTATGATTTTGCAGAAACCGCATTCCTGACAGGAACGGATAATTAAGAATTACTGTTCAGTAACCTTTCTTGAAGACCGGTGTGGTCTTGCTTTCAAGTGCACTCTAGGGGCTCGAATTGTCGTCGTACCTCGCTCGCTGGACCCAAGTAGAGCCACACAACGTTGTTTCGTCGCAGCCTCTTACACAGGCTTTGAAAGCCAACCGAAACTCGTGAACCGCTGGCGCTTGTCATACATCTTGCCGTTGTTTAGCGCAAACAAAATTGCAGGTACATTTGAGGCAAAATATACGTATTTATCCGGCAGCTACAGCGTTCATTTAGTTAGGAACCCTCGTTGGGTTGATTTTTACGATAGAAAGCGAAAAAAAACTGGCCGTGCAACGCCGGCACGTGCGGGAGGAAAAGCAAACACAAAAAGAACAGAACTCCCGCTGGCGCAGTTTCAGAAGGGGGCGCGCGAGCACTGCGAAGGCGGGAAATCTGAAATGCGTTGGACAAACCTCCGTGGAGTTCATCAGGAGAGGAATGAGACTGGATGGTGAAGAGCGTAATGGGGGGTAACGGTAAGCGGATAACGACGGCAGAGCCCATTATGGTGAATTACGGATCTTCACTTACGACAGCTTCCATATTGAGTGCAACGGCTTTAATGTTATTGGTTGGAACAGTCATACACCTCCTTTGCAAATTAGAATTTATTTTTCGACTACTACTACGGCAATCATATTAACGCTTCATATAGGGTTCGAAGCGTGAATTTGCTTGATGCCTGCGCAGGTAAAGTTTCTCTTTATGACAGGGTTGATGACTTTTTCTTGGGTAATTCGGAACTCACTCTTATAATTGTTGGAATGGCTGTTGGCGCTGTTCGACACTCACAGGCGAGCATCGCATACTAGAACAAAAAAATTCATTTAATGCGGATGCATTGTGTAATGATGGGTGAAAAACTCGTATAATGAAACTGAACCATAAGTTACTCACTATTATGATTCAGAAATCACTTTATCACCTTCCATTGTTTCCTTGCAGTAAATTATGGCAGAAGGTTAAGTAAACCCAAAAACAAAAAAAAACTTTAGTGAAAGACAGGCTTAAGACACTTTGACGATAAAGGAAGCCAAGATCTGAAAAGATGCGGAAGCGCTGTCAATTAGACAAAGTTTGCCAACGTTTTCGGCTCAACGTTTAAATCAGAGCGATGTGTAAATCATGTGGAAGCAATAAAATCGAACTTACTGGAATAATATTTTGTCTTCATATACGACATCAAAGTTGCAGTAAATGCTGAACTACTGTTGTATAAAGACAGAGTAAAGCACATTTATGAGTTTCTCAAAATAGGGTAAATCACACAGCATGATCAGACTTGGTAGTATGACATCGTCTACGCAAGGAACAAATTTTTTTAATGAATGTGCTATATTCTTTGTATACAATTTTCTTTCAAACGTTGCGCGCTTGGTACTGGCTGCAGACAACGCCTCGGAACGTCGTGAAATAGAAACCGGCTGTTGTTGAAAAACTGTTGCAATGATTGATGTAAAGCTACATGACGTATTTGTGGCATTGGCAATTTTCTCGGCGTTTTAAAGGTAAAGATGCCTGTGTTTGCTAAAAAGGCATTGTACCATGTCCATGCTCGGTGATCTAACTGTTGCGGAATGTTTTACAGTCACTCGTACTTTTTAACATATTTGTCGACAATATCAACTTCGTATAACATGAACCTGTTCATGAAGCTGTTCGTAATTATATTTTGTAACCTTGTAAACTTGCTCACTTGTAACCTGTACCTATACTTGTAACCTTTTGTTTTCATCCACCCCTCATGTAAAACCGCGCCCACTGGGGTCTTTGAGGTATTTGTACATAAATAAATAAATAAAATCATTACGGTTTCGTCAACAGAGATTGGCTTCAAGGTGCATAAAGGCATTATCAGTCCTGGTGTAAACAGAACTGCTTAATAACGGGGCCATGGAGACAAAATGCAAGATTGGTTCATTCAAAAAATTCCCACGATAGAATCACTCTGACACCACTTTTAACGTAAACTTCGCTGAAATGGGCTGTATAATTTGGAAAAAATCGAAGCCGACTTGCACTCACGCACAATACTTGAATCGCGGAGCTGTTTTAAGTAAGCATTGACGGACACATAGTTCGTTTCAGTACCGCTCTCTGCCTTTCGCATCGAGGCCTCCCCCTCGCCCATGGGAAATATCCGCGGCGGGGCCATTCCGAGAACTGCGAAGACGCTGCGTGTGTGGTCTCTTGTACGATACTGCGCGCATGCGCAGGACCACGCGAGCTCTCGCGCGAAAGGCTCTGCTACGATACTGAGCGCATGCGTGCGTTCCTCTCGGGTGTTATGGCGGCTGCTATTAACGTCTTACCGATGTCCAGTGGGTATTGCGACATTTGCACGACGCCTCCGCGTTAGCGTTCCACGCGGGGAGTTTCCGGCGCATAGGAACCCCGAACTTACGGCCAGTAACAACAGCTCCGCTGTTACAAAAGGCAATGACCATGCGGCCCACTAGCTCATTTCCCGCAACAGAACCTATGACATCATACCAGCCAGCTCTGCGATTGGAGGAGGCCACAAAAAGCAAACGCAAATTACGCGGAACTTATAGGCTTGCCGAACGAGCTATTTGCGCTTACACTAAGGGCACATTCTTTTATAACACTTAGAATGGTGGGACAAGCAGTGAAAGTTATGAAAGCACACGTAAACAGACAAGTACAGATGCGTACTGCTGTTGGTACTGCTCGCGCTATGCTCCGTTTAGATGCACGGCACAGCGGGGCTTTTGGGTTCTCTCAGACGACACCGGCCGCCTGACGCAAGCGACGGTGTCTTACGTGACCATATTTGTTGAGCGAGCACCATGTTTCACGAAACGATTATTTTCTTCGTGTACAAAACTAGCCAGATTTAAATACGGTCACAAACAAACAAAAGGCAAAAAACCGCTTGCTGTCGTGTGTTGGCGCCATCTAGGTAGACTACGAGTAAGCAAGCCTCCGCTCCACATCAAGTTTATTTAAATGACCGGTTCTTATGATGTCATTGAAACCATCATTCAAACACACCTTTTGGCGCGAGAATCAAAATTTTAGCGTAACTATATAAATTTCGCAGTGAATAAAGCATCGTTTGCTTCCGTACAAGCGCTGGGGACACTATAGAATGCCAAATATTTCCAATATAAAACTTTTGTTGTTTTCATCACCGCTTTGATTGAGTACCTTCCGAAAAGAACTGCTAAAGCTAACACGTTTTCTTATGTTTTGCCTTGGCTGTGGCGCTGTTAAGGTCGCTACTATGCTGTTTGATTTATGCACAAATCTGGATAAAATACTACTTGAAACCCACACGTGAACAACACAAATATTCGTCTCCGAAAGGCGGGTGTAAATTGCTGGGGCACCAGCAACTTTGTTGAGAGCGGTCATTCTTCCTCGTCATCCACCCGAGCTGAATTTGGCAAAAGTTTTTCTTCGTTTTCACACTTTGTATTTTAATTGATGTTGACATCCATAATCCTAATTTTTAAACCCTTCTTCATCAATTCATCGACAAAGGGTGCGCAAGCGCGCTACAAGAGTAATATTTCGTCAACACTAATCGCTGAGCCAACACGAACACTGGAGCTCCTTAAGCTTCTGAATATGCATAAGCTTTCGACTTAACGCCTAGACGAGAATTGGATTTTCGGAAAATTGCATTTATAAAATATTCGACTTCCTTAGGTCAGTCAGCTAATTTCTACGTGTGCCAAGCACCTTCATGGGTTCTTTCAAAGAGAGATCATACGAGCGGCTGCAAAATTCTACAGGTGCTGCACATATCAGTTTCGATCACATCCATATTTTGAAATGATACCGTGTTATGCAGTTACTATTTTGAAAAGGTTAGGATTTGAACATGCCGAATCTGCAATGGGGGTTGTCTCTGTAGCCACTAGCACTGGTACGTTTTACATAACAATCTATTACTCTTTCAATGGAGTCATATTCGTCACTCCAATCAAAGCTTTACACTGAAGTAAAAAGTAAAAGTGAAAGCAAATGCCTGCTGTTTTAGGCCTGCGATAATACAGGGTTTCAATTTATTGAATGCCGTCCCTCCGATGTTCCTTTTTCAGGTTTTGTTCAGCCTTGGTAAAAACTGCGCTGACATATAGGTTGGCATATAAGGGAAAACCTCGTAATCATTCAAGGTTACAACAATTTGTGATTTTTTTATACCAGGGTTTTTTGGGAGATGTTTTGTCCGTTCATGTCTGTAAAATATTGTCTTAAAATTGTTCGTTGCATTCAATGAAGAAACGTCTGTATACATGTTGCAGCTGTGAGTTTAAGGGATATCTGGCGTGACTACAAAGCCATACAATTACACAGCCATTCAGCGATGGCACTTGTAGTGCAAGCATGCTGTCCACGTAGAATGAAATGACCGCAGTGGATTTATGCACGTGCAAATAAATTTGTACGAATAGAGCCGGAAGCCCTTTGCTTAAGGAGCAGCGTAGCCACATAAATTCGGGCCCACTGCCGATACAGTAAGGAAAGTGCTGCAATACCCGGATTGTGTTTGGTATTCTTTGTATTCTTGTGCGTATATTTCGCTTGTGCGCTATGGTGTTGACTTCCGTTTTGTTTTTTTCATGTTATCGCTTTCCCGCTTAAACATGTATTTCGAACATACCTCGTTGTGAATAGTTCGTACGCTTGGTTTTGTTACTCCTATGTTTTGCCTGTATTTTCTGTAACACCTCACTTTTGTAGAACCCCTCAATTTCTTAATTAATTCCCTGCAAAGGGGCATGTAAGGAACTAAAAATAAATCAGTTTTGTCATTTAGTTATACTGGTGATGATGGTGGTGGTGGTGGTAGTAGTGGTGGAGGTTATTGTTTTTGTAGTGGGTGATGATAAAATTGATAATGACGAATACACCAATAAAGACGCTGATGATGATTAGAAAATAATACTGAAACCCACACAGAACCTGCTGTGAAGTTGTTGTACTGTCTAACTAGTTTAAAAATCTTTTTAATCTTTTAAAACGTATTTCTCAACATCTAATAGTGCAGTTAAGTTTAATGAAAAAATGTACTTAGGTCAATTGCGCGGAAAGAAATATTTGTACATATTCAGTGAAATTGTAAAGTTAAATTTCCGTTGACACTAATGCGTCCTGGCGTTTTTACGTTTCAGCACCACGTTTTTCAACTATGTAGGGATGAACACAATGCTATATTGGGCTACGTCTGCATCAAAAAGTATCCGAAACGCCTCCTTTGAACTTACAAAAGCTGTGACTGGAGTTAAACGAGACCTTGAAAGGTGGGAGAAATGCGTCGGTGCCGCGAAGTCAGGAATGCCGGAAGCCGTTGGGAACCTTTACGTGAGACGTAAATTCAGCAAAGAAGCCAAAGTGGAGGTACGTATGCTTAATATTACCAAATTTTTCGGTTTCAGTTCTTCGGGTCAGGTAATCTTAAGCTCGAGTGAAACTCAAGCGCCACACAGCGGGTACGTTCAGCAGGTACGTTCCGCAGCAGGTACGTTGTACAACAGGTACGCAGACGAACGTTGAAACAATTTGTTCGCTTTATTCTTAATTTTGCGAATCTCATAGTTTACGACTATTTTATTTGACATAAAACGTTCCCGCTGTTCCCAAAACTTTTTGGTATAAACGCGCGTATTCCAAATTTTAAACAGTTGAATACCATTGGCGCATTACGGTTTGTTTGGTCCCATATTTGGAATGCTAACATTCACTCACCACACTGATTATTTTAGTTTTTGTACAGTTCTAGTGGCAAACCTCTTACGTGGTGCACAACAACATTGTACAGTGTATTATGTATTATCCCAAATTTCTGGAAACAACGTCTTTCGGGCCAGAATAGGGTAGAACGAGCTACCAAAGTATAGTTAATTCAAAAAAGGTAGATTGTATTTTGTCTTCACTGTACCTTCAAAATAACACATATTGTATTTTGTCTTCACTGTACCTTCAAAATAACACATAAAAAGTAAATTGCACATCTACCAAGCTGAGGAGATTGGAATACAATAAAAGGACGAGCGGAGGTGGTGTCGTAATCTGGTAAAGCTAACGCCTCAGAGAAATGAGTTGTGTTCACTGCTGATTCCTAGACATTAAAAATAACACCACAGCATTTATTGTTTATCTCTTAAAAAGTACAGGGATATAGCATATGTCGTCCCTCTCACAGCAATATAATACTATAAGCCAACAGCACATAAACCGAGTAGTTCTCGCTCCAGTTCTATGCCCTTGGCAACACAACATACTGAAAAAGCCAACAAACCGAGTAGTTCTTGCTCTAGTTCTATGACCTTGGCAACGCAACATACTAAAAACGCCTGTATTCTCGCTAAAGGGGATCATCGGACCTATCTTAAGCTCTGTCGCAAAACGGTGCTAAAGCTGTTTATACTACTCAGCTCATCCTACGCTGTCCCTTCCGATGGTGGAGCCTACGCTTTACGACAAGCTGCGTGCCCACGGATACAAACAGGCGTGCAAATTTTTCCAAATTATGATACTCCGGAAAGCGTGCTCGTACGCTTTTCCTGCAAACCCGAACTGAACGTTTGCGCACGTCAGTTGTAACATGCTTGGTGGAAATAATTCCACGAAGAACGTATATCTGAAAAGAAGGCTAGCGTTCGATTTTTTTTTATCCTTGTAAGTACTCCTCCGGAAAACGGGATCCAAAAATCTAGGCACAGTTTGCTTGGCTGATGCAAACCGCACATGCACGGGAGAAACAGAGGACAGCGGGAGGCCGTGGGGCTGGCTAATCAATACGACGGATCCTACACCAAACATGCGTGGTGCTTCTTCCATAGGCCGATGCGTCGCTGCCCCCGCCTATTGCGCGGGTCGGTTCCCTCTGCTTTAGGCGTGCTTGCGTCGTAGTGTGCGGGCTGCAATTCTCGCGCTAAGGTAAAGAACCGCTCAAATATGTTCTGTTTACTGAGGCGATGTTTGTTAGTTCATATACTGCAATCTAGGTTCAAATGTACGATCGGCACTTTTGTCGTTTTCGCCAGTGTTTGTCTTGTCCGCTACAGACGCGTAGTCTGCTAGGCGTACCGCTCTACGAGCTGGGAGCAGTGGCAGTATCACGAAATGAAGCGTAGCGTGCCTTGATTCCAGCGCCGCCGTACAGGGTGAAGACACCCTTTCAACGGTCCTGTTCCCTAAAAAGGGCGATTGTGGTTTACGGTGCCCACTGCACAGAGTAATGCCCCGCTCAACGCCGTCGGCAGCGCGTCTTACTGTTCGACGCCGCATCCCAAGATTGAGCTGGTTCGAAATGGCTAAGGTTCGATACGAAATCGCGTCACTCATCAGATGTTGCCCGAAAAATATTTTTTGCAGCAAAATAAAATCTAACTACCCGTCTCTTGATATGCGCGAATAACTGTCTTTCAGGTGGAAGACCTCGTAAAAAAGCTGAAAGACGTCTTTAAGAAAACACTGCGGAACGCCAAGTGGATGGACAGGAAGACCAAATATCAAGCGAAGATTAAGGTGCGGTAGTAAATTTCCAATTTTTGTGTAGCAGCTTTTGTAGTAACCAGTTCAATGTCTTACTTGTATCTAACCACTTTGGGGGATCTAATGCCTTCAGAGCCCATATGTGAAGCTGCAATGTTTGTTCGCTCGGCTTATTCGTTATTATATTCATACCAATAAGCTCAACTCTGTAAGGTATTGCAGAATTGAATCAATGCATAAAAAAACTAATGTGCACAAGTTGGCCTAGCGTACAAAACAAATACCGAGAAAGAGTTGTTAAACAATGACAGCAGCTAAACAAACTACATCCATGATTGTGTACTAATTGAAAGGGTAACAAAGAATTTGCAGTACGTTGATGAAGAAACAAGAATTTCTGCAATATTCTCAACAGAACAGGGATAAATGGCTAACTCCAAAAAGTAATTTAGCCGACAATTTCGGCACGTTGACTTCGTGTACGCAGATCAGTATAATTCAGTTTCGAGGGAAAAGAAGGAGTCGATACGGTCATTTGTTTAAAGGTAAAAGAAACTTTCCTGAAGAAGCCCCAACTCTCAGTTCAGAAAAAAAAGCAGTTTTGAATGAGATAAAAAGCAGATTATACATTTTTCAAGAGTAGGTTGGACTAGTCATTTAAAACTAGTAATTTTGTGCAACCCGATGGCATTGTATACAGAGACCTCTTGAGTGAATACAGTGATCCTAGTCGTATGAGTGCTTGGTACAATAAGCAAACGTACGACAAACTGAGAGAAAATTTAGCGATTTTAAAAGCCCTAGGATCCCCAAAATACGATCAGAGTATAAAACCTTAGGATGAGATGCGCGATTGCACGTTTTTGACTTGTAGATTCCAAAGCCACGTTGGCGTCTAAATAGGTCGTTCAAGTTCTTGAGTGGAATAAATTAGGTGGTAAAGGAATACAGCGTGTTTTAGGGGAGGCCAGAGGTTATTTTGAAAAGTAGGCTTTCGGAGGTAAAATTGTTTTCCTTGAGCGAAGGGATCAGGGGCCGTAGCGGGTGCAATAAAATGAATTGCAATTGCTTTTTACGTTACCAACTACCTACAGCTTCTTAATTAAGTTTTTATTTATTTCATTTAACATGTAAATGTAATGTGGAAATTCTAGAGGAATGATTACACCAAACGAAATTCAGCGTTATATTTCCGAAAATATTTCCGAAATTTCCGCCGACAGACCTGTCGGTGGACCACTTCGTCTTCGGGACACACGCAGCTGGAGCTCGACGGATGCAAAGCGTCGCTAAGCCATGCCTCTGCGTTGACGTCACTAATAGGTGTGCACGTCACACGTAAGCGCGCGCTCCCGCTCTGGCCCGGCCGTTGCTACGTGTTGTCTCGAACGGAAAGTAGCCCGGCGTACTTGTGACACGTCCAGCCCTTGAGTGACGTCAACATAGGGGCATTGCTGATTTGATTGACTATTATATTTATCCCGCTGACGCTACAGAGGCTTTGAGGCGAGCCATAGTGGAGGGCTCCGGGTCAATTTCGACTACGTGGGGATCTTTCACGTGCGCCGATAGCTCGAAAACCCGAGCCATCTCACTCTTCCCCTCCATCAACAAAGCGGCCGCCGGGGCCGGGAAATGAACCTGCATCCTTGGGCGCAGCACGGGGGAATGGCTTTGTGGCGCTTTGCAGCTCCCGAGCTCCAGCTGCGCGCGTCCGAAGGACTGAAGTGCTCAGCCCATAGGTCAATGGGTAATTGCATATCCGCAAATGCAACACCGGATTTCTAGTTTGTGACGATCTCCTAAAATTTCCATAATACACCCAGACGCGTATCTTCAATAATTAAAAGTTAATTAACAAGCACTCGTTTATTTTAACATAAATTACAATTGAACTTGTTTTATTGTATAGGGCAAGGGCACTGATCACTTGGAGCAAGAAAAACAATTTTACCCCCAAAATCGTCTTTTTAAAATCACGAAGTCTTCCCTGAAACACCCGGTATATTTCCTAGGGTTTTCTTCGCTGTACAAAGTAATCAAATTGGTCGTTATTTCAACGTAAACGTGACACTACCAGACCTAAGTGAGCCCGTAACTACAACTACATTTTTATCATAACGTATATGACAAAATCTTTCAATTTTCTGCAAAACAAACATGAACATTTTGGAATCCATTTCTTCATACATTATTAAAAACATTAGATACATGTATTGTTTGGCTGTCTGAAGAAACGGGGGCGCGCAAGGCAAGTCTCTCTTTCACTTCGTACCACGTCCACATTGTGTTTCAGTACCAACCGCTCGGTGCGACTCCCTTTATTACGGATGAGCGAAAGACTGATCGCACAGCACTTGCCTCTTTGCGTAATTTCCCTAGTCTACATGGCTTTGCTTTCTTGCTTCCCTAATAAACGCAGCTGTTGCGGTGAAGAGTCGAGCTCGCCCTGCTCTGCGCGGTAACATATCACCAAAGCCAAAACACCCCTGCCGCAGAACGATGCTACTTTACCACTACAGGAAGCTTAGCACTGGTGTAATACCCTTACATCATTTTGCACTTGTGTATGTTCTACGCAGCTTAAAGACAGACGCCATCTCCAATCTTGTGAATTCAGGTGTGTGTGTGGAAGCCTGCGTTCGCGATGTTTCCCTGGGGTTAAGTTGGAATGCTGTAGTTTAGAGTTCCGATGTAAATACTATGTGAGCGGCGTGCCGGGGCCACCGCTCTTGTCCGTGGTGCTATCCAGCGTTTGGCGGACACGGCTTTCGGCTGCGAGGGGGGCGCGTATGATTTGATAAGTAATGTACATCTGTGTAATTGTAAGGACGTTAAAGGGTGCAGGTTTTATTTGGATTCATTTCTTCTCATCCTCTCTTTTACATATCCGCCTTCCAAGAACTTTTGAGAGCCTACCGCAAACTTCAGCTCCCTTCTGGACAAATTTTTCTCTAGGTATAGGGGCCCCTTTCTCAGCGTCCTCTTCAGTTTTTCGAGAGAAACGCTTTTGTGTGGTGGCCTTAGTTACGAGCAAGAATGGTGATCCTTGCTCCAGAGCGTCGTGTTGGCACCGAAGGAAGAAGAACGAACTCAAATTTGTAGGCACCGCACCTTCTAAAATTACGTATTCTTATGTATCTCCCTTCATAGTATTACCGGCTTCGAAGTATTACCGGTGTTACTTTCCGGAAGTCCAAATGCAGGTCTTGTTATTTCCACAATTTTATTGTCACAATGCCGAATGCCATATTTAGGCTGGGGCAAGCTTCTGGATTCGGCCATCTTTTCCTGCTATTTGTGGTGACATATTTTCGCAGACTCTTGTTAACTGCAAGTGATAATTGTGGCTGGAGCAGAAGGTTTGTGTATGCGCAAAATTTTTCATTGAGCAGTATAGTCCCTTCCCGTCAGTATACTTCAACGCATGAAGCACAATTTCCTAGGCACGTTTTGTATGCCTGTGATTAGAAGTCATCTGGTGAAACTGATAATAATTAATAATTAAATAAATGATAATATGTAACCTTTTATGATAAATTGATCAAATAGTTGCGTACAAACTGATTAAAATCAACCAATTGTACAGCACGTTGATAAATACCCCATGTTTCTAGTAATACAAAAAACACGATTTCGGATCAGCTACTGGCCTACTGATTCATTATAATTACTTTCTTACTGTTTCCGGAAACTCTTTTTTGGATGCAAGTTACTGGTCAGTCTTCTAACCGCAACGTTCGTATTAAACACTCTTCTAATTTTCAATAAATACCTAAACAATCACTCACCCAAAAATTACAATACAGCTTCATGTACCACTTCGAGCAATAGAAGCATGTTAATATGCTAAAATAATGTCCCATAATTTTCATGCTCCCGTATCAGAAACAAATGTATAAGATGCCTTTTGTTTACAGTTGAACAAAATGAGAACCAAGATCGCCTACCCGGAGTGGATACTGAATTCGACCTATCTTCAGCTGCTCTACAAGCATGTAAGTTTCTGAGCTAAAAACAATACAGCGCACTCTCGCGCAAGGTTTTGCTTTCAAATAAAAAAAAATGCAAGACAACAGTGAAAGCAACAGAGCTTATGAAAACGATACGTGTCAGTTTTTGCCGGGAGAGAAAAGGTAATAGCATTGTTTCTAAATATGTACCTCAAAAAGGTACACCAAACGTTTCTCGTGCGTATGTCCGCAGGACTGAGCGGGTGAGTGAGTGAGTGAGTGAGTGAGTGAGTGAGTGAGTGAGTGAGTGAAAAATGTATTTTTTCGCTGACACCCTCATTCTCCACGCACAGCGGCGGATTCCACAGTTCAATGTTATAAAGTCGCGATAGAAGTTGCGAAAGAAGACAGTGGGCAAAGAGCAACGCTAAACAGATACGAATCTATTTTGATGTCACTTTTATGCCTCGCGGTAGTAATTTGCCGGACCAATCGATAGAAAGCACAAAACGCTTGATAGACAAAAAAACTATGAGCGGCGCCAAGCCTAATAAAATGCAAAACTGCGCACACGCACTGGACAGTGAGAAAGCTGTGACCAGATGAGTGCTGGACTGTCGTTTTTTTACTGTCCCGCCTTCGTCCACAGTTTCGAGTCCCTCCAACATACTTTACAACCAAACACTTTTTTTGGAATTGCGAACGTAAGCGCTGGATGGAACCCCAGAGATTGCTTATATCAGTTTCGCGTGACCGAAATGGCTTCCAGTCTTGCTACTGCGATCCGCCTTAACGCGTTAGAATGGTTTTGACTAGTGTCACTAGATAACGTTTCCGAGCATCGGCAATCTTTTCGAAACCGCGTGACATTTGTTTGCACTGCGACGGTTTATGGGCAGCGGCAGTTACTTTTTTATGGGTTTGGTCGGTCAACTCTGGTGCAATGAGCTTGTGCGGCCACTTGCGACTGCTGTGCGGCCGCTTGCGACTGACGTCGTTCCGAACGCGATTCAAAGATAACGCGTATAGAAGCAATTCAGGAGGAGTTTGTCCGAAGATGCCGTTTTGCTGAATCTACTGCAGTGTTTTGCTGCATCTACTGCATCTACTGCAGTGCCGCCGCTAACTTCCAACGACCCGGTGGAAGTTAGCGGCGAGGCCGTAGAAGCGGCAATCTTGGAACACTTGTAAACACCAAAATGTCCACCGTTGCTGACTTGCTTGCCTCTGTGGCGCTACTCCGATACCTTATCTAGTGAAACTAGTCTTGACCAGCTTGCTACACGTTGGGCCACCTCTCGTTGCAGCCACGGGGCAATAGTGGAGTAGATGGCAACGGTGGAGTCAGCTCTATGCTTGTTAGCTGCTTCGGCTGCCCTTTTAAATGCAGAACATTTCAGTAACTCACGATGTCACCCGCGTTGACGTCCGTAGTCCGCACCCTCCCTACTATATAAAAAAAATACTATCCGGCGCCGGTTTCGATCCCTCGACCCTGCGGGCGGAACGAAATGTACATGGTGCTCTACCCACTGCGCCACAAAGCCGACACAGAGTGGGACGCTACGAACGCGCCTTATATCGTTGACTCATTCAAATTACTGCTGACGAGCGCCCTCTCGTCAGCAGTTGCCACAAGTGCAACAACATTAACGTAACGATAATTCAAATTACTGCTGACGAGCGTTCTCTCGTCAGCAGTTGCCACAAGTGCAACAACATTAACGTAACGCAAACAACTTAACGTCGTGCGCCCCCGGAAATGCTCTGCATTTGATCGTGCCCCTCGCGAGAGGGATGTTTCACTGCGTCTTCTCTCGGTCGCGGGACCCGTGGCGCCATCTGGCGGAGGCGCGGCACAACTCGTAGCACTTTGAAAAGATGCGGCGCCAGCCAGCTGTTTGTGTGCGTGCCGCACTTGTACAAATTTTTGGCTGTTCTTCGGGCGTCTTTCTTTCCGTGTTCTACCCAAGAGCCTGGAATGAACTGCAGCAGGTGCTATACCGGTCTCCTTTTCTATATATGAATGATTGACGACGGCACTGTGCCATTTCTATGCTCTTTGATACTTTTTCACTCGGAGTATCTTACGCAGCCGTTATTTCTGCCGGTATGGCCAGTCCCCCTTGGTAGGTATGTGTACTCTGTCAATGAGTATGTGGGCGGCGTTTTAAGGGTGGTGCTTTTCTGATGACATCGGCACGAAAATTTGCTTGGGTGGTAGAGGTATGCTATACTGGTGTCCCTTTTGATATATTAAAGCGGGGTGACGTCAGTAGGTGATTTTCCCTGACTTTACCTGCGATGGGTTTGCGTAGACTTTTGCTGGTATCTACCGCAAGGTGTAGGCTGTTGCGATTGAACGCTTCGCCCTTTAAAGCGCCTTGTTCTATGTAATGCTCCACAAGGACGGTTGTTTTGCTAAATTGACCATATAATGTTATTTGATTAATAAACGTAGGCCCCATCAGAGCTGTCGGCTGCGCCACACTGCCGTCAAGGCGTGGTGCTGCCTTTGTGCGCGAGAATTGCCACAAGCAAGAAAAAGATTACAACGAGTTCCCGTTGCGTTTCAGCATACAGCTTGATTGATAAGCGTAACAAAATAATGATTTTATGTTGCATTTCTGAATGTATCTAAATGATGACCTTATATAAAATTATTACGTTGTTAACTTTATTACCAAGAAATATGCACGCAGCAGTTTGCCACAAAATGTGGAGTAAACTCGTTTTCAAGCCGTTTTCCTAGCCCCATGCTGTCGGGGAACAACGTCGTTACATCAATGGCTTTGAAATGATCGCTCCTACATTTTGTGCGGAGTTCCCACAATCTTTGATTATTGCGAGCTTGAGGTTAAATTTGTGCATTCCACGCATTAGAATATCATGTAGGGGCAGTCTGCAAAACGCTGGACCTCCCGCGGAGGCTTAGCTATCTTCAAGGGAGGAGTGCATGACTGGTTTGAATACGGGGAAGTTTTACATAGTTGTTGTTTTTCAGCGAGGGCAAATTCGAGCGGAAGAATACAATCAAAAAGCGTTTTTTTTCTCTCGCTTTGTGCCCTATTCCCGGCACCCCTCCATACAAAAAATTGTTCTTACAATTGCATATATGTCTACAAGCAACGACATCATTCTTTTAAACATTTTATAGGGGCCTCAAGTCTTTTAAATCGCCATCGTTTTGTAGAACCCCGTTACCACCACAGTGTTAGGCTGAACTGCTGCGGAAGCAACAAGAAATATCTGAGGATGGGCGAGACTAAGACGACGGCAAAAAATCCATCTCATGACAAGTGTGTTCACGCCCAAACGAAGCATTATTAAAAATCAGGAAACAGGTGGGATGTAGGCATCAAAAAGTCGTCGGAACAGTGCGTTTTCTCGTAATTTACTCGCAGAGAAGAACAGGCGATTATAATTGTTTCTCTGGGTTCCTCCGTTTACTTTGGTGTCATGAACATATATTTTAAAAGTTTAAACGTGTTAGTTTGCTGAATTTCTTGGTATTGTGGTAGCACGTTGTCGCCTTCTAAGGGCTCCCACTGTTTTTGTTCTTACAGGTGCCAAATTTTAACTTAAGCTCGTCATATCTGACGATGTGGAAAAATGTTACAAGAAACAACTGGTTGATATCGTTGGCAACACTGAGGCACAAATACGACCCGAACGCTGAGTAAGAAAGCCATACTTTTTCACAAACTACCCTGAGCAGCATTACATGCATTTCCCTCTACTTAGCTTCCGCGTACTTTATATACTTGATAAAGGAACCTATTAGTTGCTTATTTTTCTTAACAGTTCAGACTCTAGTTTATGCTATCAATATAAAAAAACGTCATGGACGAGGCATGAGTGAAATTTATAATGCAACATCCCTCATAAAAGAGGCGCAAGCGGCACACACGCTCGCTGCGTTTCGCGTTGAAATGACATCGAAACAAAACATTCAAGTTCACTGGTTAAAAGTTCTGGTGAAATAGCGACGTCATGGGGAAAATATAAAGAGTTCACTTCGGCTATTTTCTGCGACAAATATATTTTAGGCACTTTGATTTACTTTATCACTTTGAGGACATTGCTCAAACATACCATAAATAAATATAATTCTTCCTTCAGTTACAGATTTTGTAGACCTGGATTAACAAAAAGAATCCACGATTCACTTAAGCTCATGTACACTCGGCCAAATATTTAACTCGTGTGCCCGAGGGGCGATTTTTCTGTCGTACGACGCTTTTAGGTGGGAACAGCCCAGCAGATGATGATCCCATCTCAGAGCGGTTTCTGAGCGGGAACCTAAATTACGGCGTGTTTGCGTTTGCAACTTGGCTTCCTTCATACGGCGCCGACGCAAGAAAAGTCGCCCCCCGCGCGCCAGTTGAAGGTTTGACCCGCTGTACACATCAACTTTTTCACAAGACCTTCTGCGGGCAAGGTGTAGACGACGATGCGATCAATCTGTCCGTGGTATAAAAGATGTTATTCAAAAGCGGAAAGCTGACATTGAAATATTTTCTCGTGTAGGTTACAGATGGGGTCAGCAATTGTCAGTTTTGGTGTCAGTTAATAAAATTTCCACTTTCAGTTTTCCGTCCTTCCAACTGTACTGTTGTTATCATTTCTAATCAACTTAGACATTTTGATTTCGCAATAGGATTTTGCTGATACTGGCTAAAAAGTTTTACTATCACGTACGTGCATTATTCGGTCACAAAAACTAATTATTACTGAAACGAACACGTATACATTATGTACAAATTTAATATCTTTATTTTATACTTGCAATTGTTTTCCAAAAAAGTACTATATTTCAAGGATTGTGTAACTGCTGAGCACCCGAATTACCGACTGGTCTATAATTAAATTTGCGTTTGTTCGGCAGAATTTTTTATAGCAACCTGTAAGAGTTTATTTGGTCGAAACATTTTGTGTCGTAAACAAAAACCCCACGAAAAACTTTGCAGATCTCCCCTTACGACGCGGAGAGCACGTGTCAGCCTAATCAGGCATACAGAATAGAACTCGCTATTCGTTTAAAAAAAACCAAGACAAACATCGCAACCACCTTATGAAAGATAACGCACCTGCCAACAATTGCAGCCCCCCAATTATGTGTTCCTAGTAATCATTATGTTTGCAGATTATGTCTGACGGCTAGGAAGGACTAGTGTCACTGTGACTTTCAGTCTAACTAGACTAGTGTCATAGCCTGATGCAGGGCCCAGCATTCCCCGCCAGAGCAGCCGAGCGCAAGCAAAAAGCCGGCCGAGCCGACAAGAAACATTTTTATACCCTGCCCCATCGGCATTAGTAGAGGCTTACAACAGCTTCGCTGGATCTACACTTCTTTAGGGCGATATGGCGACCATTTTTCCCCACGCCTTCATCGCACTAGTTTTAATTATAGAGACGTTTACCATGCGCTGGTTTGGGAGCGTGTTGTTGCGGTTGGCGAGGTTCTGCTTGAAACGTTTAACAATAAACTTACTCTTCAGCCTGCAATGATAAATATTAGGTAAATAAAATTTCGTCTATTTGAAATTTAAAAATGAACGCATGTCTCTTTTTTTTCCTGTGATGTTTTACAATGCCATACGACCACTATACCTGTGATGATACATACCCTTCTATTTTTCATTTCTTCATACAGTTGGAGTGGTGGTCCAGCCGTAGTGAACGCCTTTTACAGTCCAGACGGAAATGAAATGCGTGAGTTATTTTACTTCTGTCGCATGCATAGCACTAATTTTCATTAAGAAATACTAATTCTCTTCAGAACAAAATTTTAACGGAACTAGAATGGCATTGAGGCTACGGATTTTGACCAGTATTTGGTACAGAATAATGAACGCAAACTTTGAATACCAATTGGGTTCCAGAAAACATACTACTAATTGTACGCTGCCTTAAAATAAAATACTTAAAATCACTACAAAATATAATGCATAACTGCTAAAGGAAAGTTTATGTGATGGCTACAAATCATAATTAATGTTCGCAGCATCCAAGTATTACTCAAAGTGTCCCGCTTTCCACTGTAGAAGTGTCCCAGAATCGGCATGTAAAGCAGGTAAAATGACAGCGGTATCCTTTTTTTCTATAGTGTTTCCCTCAGGAATCCTTCAAGGTCCATTCTATCAACGGGGACTGCCACGGTAAGCTAACAATCTAAATTTGAAAATCTTCAGCACCTTCAGCTGAAATTGAAGCTGGTGTGGGTCGAAGTTCCTGGCCAGCGATTTTCCAGAAGTTCCCAATAATACCTGTATAGCGCGCATTTGTGCTTCATATGATTTCAATGTGGATTTTTATACAGATTTTTGGCTATTATCAGCCGGTACCTTTCGGGTATTTTAGTGTTTATAGCTAGCTGTCTTTTGTTTATTTTTCCTCGTATATACATTTACCATGATATCGAACCCAACTGCCGTGCCTCCTGTAATAATGCACACTTGTATAAATGCAAACGGTTAACGCTCGTAGCGTTTTCACCATTTTTCCTTCGCGTTTCCTTCATTATTTATGGAATTTTTTATTCGTCTCTTTCTTTTTGGTCCGGTGTACGAAATGGAATTTCTGATTTCGCAGGTAGAATTAGAGAATTTTTTGTGGTGTTAAAAGTTTCATAAATTTTAGTATTTACAATTTCATTCGAGTACTAAACTTTATATTGTTACTTAACTAGAAATCTGTTGACCTCGCCTAACATGCATTTTTTTGCGGATGAAGGGTGGCTAAGTGGCAGATCTGTTTACACGAAGTTTTACTCGTGTCGCCGTTGTTATTTTTTGGGCTTAGTGATTCAATAATTTCATCAACATTTATGCAGCATTCTCCTTCGCAAGCTCTCCCTATACCTGAATAAGGTCTCGGCGAACCCGCTCAGACTTTTGTTTTTTTGCACAGACTGCTTCATGATATTACTTCATGCTCGGAAATGCTTGAATCAATCCGCTTACGTGTTCCACAGGAAGATACATGGCTTACCGCACACTTTTAACACTGCTAGAGTGCTGAATGGGCGATTACGTGGACGTTTGCATGCATTCAAACAACCCTTGCTAGCACCAGCCATACGTACTAACATGCTTTTTGATAATCCGAGTAGACAACTGGTATTTTTTTCTCTTCAACAATAAAACTAAATGTATGACTTCATAGCTCAACTTGCAGAACCGATCTTGAGTGCTTGTGCAATTTCGCAAGAGATATTAGCTGCTTAACGTATTTTTTTAAAACTCAATAGGCTTTGCAGAGCGGCAAATAGCAGAAACGTCCATGCGACAAGATTTTGGCGTAAGTTAAAGACCCGCAGAGGCTGAAAATAATTTTTGAGCCCTCGACTACGGCGCGACGCATAGCATCGGTCCGTTAAACCCTACTGTTATGAGGGAATGGGCAGGATCGTGCGGAGAGCCATGAGCCGTGTTACGGTTTCCAAGCCAACACACGCGTTCTATTCAAACGACAATCCCAACGGGCACGTACGGAAAGCGGGAAAACAATATTTACAACATCCGGAGAGGAGTAGCGAGGAACTTGTCCACTTGTGTTTGCTGGGGGCACGGAGCAAGAATATGTAGGAGAGGAAACGCCCATTGCGGCCGGCGCAATCGAACGACCGGATAATGCCACAGTGATAACTACAGCGACCTACGGAGTTCCGCAGCTGCGGCGGCGAACAAGTTGACAGCGGCACCTGGTTAAATTTATTAAAATCAATACTGTTGTTTGCAGCACTTGCCACAAGGCGTGAATCCCTATGCGCTCGAGCTTCTGCCCGACGCGGGGACGGAACGCGCGTTTATCTCGGATGTAGCGCGCGCGCGCGTCATACATTGGCCGGTGCACTCAACTCGCTTAGAGCTCATCGCACGCGAGATAAGGCAGTGCATTTACAGGTTTTACATTTTTTTTAAATGCAGAGCATTTCTTTAACTCACGATGTCACCCGACGTTGGCGTGCGTCGTTGTCCGCAACAGCCGTTCCAGGCGCGCCCTCTCCCCCACTCCTCCTCGCCTGCTCTCCGCTGCTCCTGGCGTGTTCTCTGCGTGCTCGGATCGCGTTCAGCAACAGGTGGGGCGCGCATGCGTCGTAGTTTGACGCGGGAGCAACAACAGTTTGGGCGTGATCATGGCGCAGTCGTGACGTGGTCGTGGCGCGGTCGTGCCGTGATGGGGCGGTTCTCGGCGTTCGCTCTCGCTGTCAATTTCTTTCGAACCAGATAAAATGCCGCAAAAGCGGCGCGAAGAACGCCTTTACAAGCGCGCGCACTCCGTGCCAGAAAAAAATAAAAATACAAGACCACTTGCACGCACGAAGTGTCCAGCCTGGAAGCGCTACGCTTTAAAAACAACCAACAGCAACAACTGCAACAACATTAACGTAACCCAACCTACTTAACGTCGTGCGCTCCACGAAAATGCTCTGCATTTGACCGTGCCCCTCGCGAGGTGGATGTTTTTTAGCTGCGCGCCCTCGGAAGACACATAGGCAATAGTTGTTTTTTTGCGTTTGCAGGTTTGTATTTCGGGCTTGGTGCTCGCGCATGATTGCTTACGCATTCAAAGCAAATGCCCCTTTTATTCGGTCGTACCAGTCGGTTTAAATTTGACAGAAAATTATTCGCGAAGGCGGGCTCTTCAACCAACGGAAGCGCAAAAGAGCGCACACACTCTCGCTTCGGCCACGGAATGTTTCGGCGGCCCGGCAAAATACCGACGCGATGCCGCGTCCGGGTTGGACTGGGCGCGCGCGAATAGAACGCGCGCCGGCCGTGGCGATGACGTCGCACTTCCTTCGCTTGCCGCCAGATACCGTAAACTTGACGTTCGGCAAGTGCTTGCGACGTTATCAGACTGCCCCCGGAAGCTCAGTTTCCTCTCCTATTTTATTCTTTCTCCGTGGCTGGGGGCTGGCACGGTGGATCGAGAGGAGACGGGCTGGTGACATTGGCGAGTCGATGGCAAGTGACTGTCCGCTAAGCTGACGAGCTGTGTGCGCCGAGGAGCTTCAAACCGGCGTTACGGTCCCACGGCGAAGAACCTGTAGGAGCCGATCACTAGCGGCGCGAGGAGAGAGCTTAGGCCCGAAACGAGGCCCCGCTGCCTGCGCTCCGCGTCGCCCACACCCCGCGCACTCGTGGACCGTTTATGGGCTTCTCCCGGCGGCGTCCAGGGCTGTCGTCGGGCCTACACAGGATGGTTACTTTGATGGCAGCGCCGGTGTCCGACCTCGAGCCTACACAGGGAGGGCACCGCCTAACTACCCCCTTCTCCGGACCCCTTGCTCCTCATCTCTTTCTTGTTGGTGGTTTATCTTCCGCAAGCGCTCTGCCATTTGTTCAGCGGATTGGCCACGACACTGCACCAGGCACTTCACTACACCTAAGATCAATCAATCAATCAATCAATCAATCAATCAATCAATCAATCAATCAATCAATCAATCAATCAATCAATCAATCAATCAATCGATCAATAAATCAATCAATCAATCAAGGCTCTGCAGAACATCACGAAAACAAAAGTGAAATTATATCAACGGGGAGTTAGGTCCCCCAGACGCACTCTTTTTAGATAGAAAACTCCCCTCTGATAGGTAATAATAGTGGCTGGGAGCAGACAAAGACAACACAACAGCGTAGTTTCCGAAAAATTCTGCGCTTGTGTATTTAATGTGCGATGGCGAAAGAGTTACGAGATTTCGCTATATTTCTTTCCATGCTTGCCCGGTAACGTGGACGTGTCCATGACGTGCCATTGAAAATAAGTCTTAAATGATCACGCGAGCTTCTCTCCGACGACATTACTTGCACCACTTACGCCACATGATGTTTGTTCTATTCTCCAGGTAGCAATAGATGGTTTCGGCAGTAGACAATAGATGGAATGAGCTGATCGCGCGTATACGGGGATACTTATTGACAGGCCTCCCATTTTGTGGCCGTGACGTAGGGAATTTCATTTGCGTGCATCCACTTGTCACGTATGCGTATGAAGTTTTGCATAGCTTGAAGAAGACAGCCTGACAAAATGGAGCAGCCGTCGGGGGGTAGCAACTAATGCGTGATGCATAACCAAATATTGGGAGAGCAATAAAAAAATAAAGACAAAATAGGGTGGACAGCTTCATCTTCAGTACTGTTAAAATTCAAAAATAATATTGCGTGGACAAGTGCCGGCACTATTACATTGTATTTCTCCGTGCTCACTACTCACCGCAGCGTGTTTTTCTTTTCTATATGTGGCATGCGGCACTCGATGTCCATTTCTACACGAGTCGTGAGAAAAATACGACAGAGAGGTTCTCTTTTTGGAAGCTTCCACTTGTTGGTGGTATTACTTTGTTTTTTGATGCAGCCTTGTTATTGCATCATGAACTCAATGCTTTAGTATAATATTGAAGCGGTGAACGTATCCGTGCCTGCAACTTACCGGACCTTGACTATTTTAGGTGAAGCGCAAGCTGCTGAGTGTGCTTTTGTATCTTCTACAGATCTATCAACTACGGAGCCATTGGTACGATCGTCGGACACGAGTTAACACATGGTTTCGACGATACAGGTAAGCACAGTTATAAGTTTTTGCGTCCGACTATATCTAGCCTAACTTATTATCAGTTGAGGAGCTTCAAAATTTGCCATCTTAAGATTTCGAGGCGTGCCACGGGACATTGAACATTTTGATGCTCAGAATTCAAACTTAGAATTATAAAATTTTTTCCTTGGTTATACATTTATTCCGCATTATCATCCATTTTATTTTCAGACTACTTATGCATTCTATCCATGCTTTTTTTCCAGGAAGCCAGTATGATGCATACGGTGGCCTCCGGCAGTGGTGGAGCAACAGCACCCGCAAAAAATTTGACAAGAAGTCTAAATGCTTTATTGAGCAGTACGGAAAAATTTTTGACAAACAGGCCAACATGACGGTAAAAATTCCGCTTTTTGACTCGGCTTGTCAGTACGAAAAAATATGCCACAGTTATCTTACACAACGCATCACAACATACTGAAACAATGGACTTTTATGTAGATCCTCATTCCGAATATTGCGCTTTCGTATATTCTAAAGGCCACAAAGACTTGTCGAATACAGCGCGAACGGAGAACGTAAACTTGATGATTACGATCGTTTTGTCATTTAAAAGGCATTTCTAGGGTACGTGTAAATTTTAGGTCTGTTATTCGACTCCTCTGTGCGACTTGTAAATGTTGTTTAAATGACTGGACGTTGTTTTTCTAATTGCTGTACCAGGTAGCTTCGTCTTAAATCACTTTCAACAAGGTAACGGCAATCCGGGATTTGGTGCTTTTGCACGCGTTAGCTACGCCAGTCAAAAATGCATTTGAAGGTCTATTTTTTTAAGGATACACCAAATAGCGAGCGAAGCACTGCGACATACATTTTGAGCCGTTTTGTTCAAATTCCTCACACAGCAAAAAACAATTGATGTAGTTGTACAGCAAACTTTGATAGCTCCTACCAATGCCTTATCTAAACCGTAATAACAGCAAAAAACAATTACTGTAATCGTAGAGCAAACTTTGACAGCTCCTACCAATGCCTTATCTAAAGTGTACTATCTATCTGCAGCAGAATTCTCAAATCACAACCTGGCGGCTGTGTAGTGTATAATGTCCTAAAAACAGTCTTACTTTAACATATGCACATTTCAATGGATAAGGATGGGAACCAGAGACAAGTTTGGTATTTATTAGGCCCGAAAAAATACCGCTTATACACGACGTAAGAACTCCGTTTGGTCTGTATACAACAGCTCGTACCATCTATAGGAGACTTGCATATATCAATACCTAAAAATTCAATAAAAATACGACATTCAATTTTGGACGCTTTGATGTGTTGACGCGTGTAATGGTTGAATAAGCTCGAGAATGTGATATCTGATAACACAGACCAATTGGTAGACATTTTGTGTAGGCGTAGCAGAAATTCGACGTCCGCCAGAAATGTCGCCATACGGATACAATGGAAGCCTGTAGATTTTTCAAACTAACATCGGAACAACGCCTCCTCGGAGCAGGACAAATATTTAGGAAACGTAGCGCACTGAAATTTACAGGATGTTCACAGAATAAGGGGACAAACGAAACGGTTGATTCGTTTCATTTGTTCTTTTATTCTGTGGTCGTCCTGTAAGCTTCTCCGCTCTACGTTTTCGCATGTCTCGATGCCAACTTGCCCGACACCCAGCTTTCTGGAAACAAATATTTTTTTCACAATGAAAAAGGTCTAGATCTTGCATTTGTAACGCTTTAATGCTTTTCACGTGCATGTCAGCTTTCTTACCTAAAGAGTGTACTCCACTTAGGCTGTATTCTCTTGAGGGATCGTGTGTCTTATATCAAGGTAAGATACACATACAATGAGGTTTAAGAGTTGTAAGTTTAATAGCATTTTGAGTTAGTTTTTTTTTCTCTGGATGGTGTTCAGCCAGCTTGCATACACATTGATCAAAAAAAGATTCGAAGGCGTGTTCTCGTGATTTATGCTAAAGGTGCGCGAAAATATGCCGAAAAAAGTTTTTTTTCGGGCTGGCAGTTTTTACCTGTGTTCTCCAAGATATGGACTTATCGTAAAATGCCGGGAACACCCTGAATTCGAAATGGTGAGGCTCCAGAGGGAATCTTACCTCTTCCACGGTGTCTTCTTTCTTGCAGAGTTTTATTAGGGAGTTACACATTCACTACGTTAGCGAGTAGTTCAATCGACTAGACGATTGGACCGCGAGGAAGATTCGCGTGAACCTAATGCGTTTTTATGGGGATTGCGAAGTAATTGAGGAAAAAAGTAATATATTTTTCTATCGTTACAGCTCAATGGAAAAAACACTGTGGGGGAGAACATAGCTGACAATGGAGGCTTAAAGACGGCATTTGTGGTAAGAACGAAATTTTGTCAATTAGTTGTTGACCTACACCTAATAAAGAATTTATTTTTTATAATAAAATGGATGTTCTTTGCAAGTTTGCAACGAAGACATCTCAGAGTGGCTCTGCGCCCAGAAATTCGGGGGCAAAATGTACAAAGAAATTTACTGAGACAAATAAAATGTAAAACTTTTGCCCACGTATGCTATTTGTAGCGAAGCGATCTAAGGTACAACCAGTTGTGGTAGCTGTAGGTTTGAGAATTGTAGCGTAAAACTCCAATAGGAGCTTTCATATACTAATGCAAAGTCAAACATCCTCTGTATGATGCTACTTTGGGAAAATGCAGGCTGCAAGAATTACAGGACAAGTGATCAGACGGGGTTGGCCAGGACCTGTTTGCTCGAAGGCACGTTCGTTCGGACGCATGCGAATTCGTCGAAATTACTGTTTAAATTTTTATGGATGAATCAATCGACGCATTTTTTCGGTAGTTAGACATTTGGCAGCAACATCTAACTGCAAAAACATTTCTAAAGGCTCTCTGAATACATTCGCTTTTTCAAATGGCCCTAAATAGAAACTTCTTTTGATACTTCGCTCAAGATGGCCTGCGACAATAGCAAAAATTAGAAACATCTCAACACAAAATCCAGAGAGCACGACATATATTTTATTAACCGAAGGTTATTCACACGTGTCTCTGCCGCAGTAGCCAGACGTTATCAATATGCACCTTAGTTAAGTTTTGGCTTCTGAGCTATTTCATAACATTCCAGTCTCACCCAAATCTCAGTGTTCAGAAATACCACTCATTAACATGACCTTCAGAGGCATCACCTAAGTGATCACAAAGTAAAAATTTATAGTGCATCCTAATCTAACAACGTCTCGCCAAAGTTTGAAAGGCTACTAATTGTAGATAAAATCAATTTTGGCATAATAATTTTTTTGGAGTCAATTTTCAAAGTTACCGTTTTCGGGGATCGAAACGTGACAAACATGCGCAGGTTTTTGAGACAGGCTATTGATACGACACATCTAAGCTCTAAGCAGCACCCCAATTCACCCACGTCACATCGGTCACATGTCCCCCGCCATATCGATGACTACTCCTTCTTTTTGCAGAAGCAGCACGATTATCGTCGGGGGGGTTTAGCGAAACAACCTTTTCAATTTATAACTGACCTTCGCAGGTGTTTTGCTTTATTTTAAATTGATATTTGTCCTGGTTAATTAGTAAACGACTTCCATCTCAAATGACATCAACAACTTATCACCAATCTTCCGTACCTCTCCCTCGACCTGCTGACCTTATCTAGTATTGCGTGGTTTCTAACATGCCAACCTCAATTTAATGCATCTGGGTTGCCCATTCGGATGCCACCCGAGTGACCTTTACAGCGCGCAGATCTCGGTCTGCATCTCTATTTAGACTGAATCAATGATCCTCCTCACAAATTTTTTCGTCACTTCGTCTTGTCGCGACGACTGAATCATTTAATTTCGTATATCAACTACCGGAGATATACCATTACTACTTCAACATTTAAAACTACTTGATAACAGGCGCACGAAGTGGATGATAAGCCGCAATACTTCTAAATCCAAATGCTCCAATGCAATTAAAAAACAAATTACCTCCACCTACCATACTGGTATTGCTCGTCGAGTTACATCGACACCTTGGACATTTATTGTAGGCTGACTAAGTCCGTCAGTGAATATTCGAAATATAGCTGCCGATGCCCAAGAAAAGTTTGGCTGTTACAGAACATTTTTAGTTTTGCCACCTGAAATGCTACAAAAAATAGTATAGGAAACCTTTTCTGGCCCAAAAGAGAACACGCATCTGCCACTTTTAGCTATCGCCACATATGCGTATTCTTATTCTTGCACCCTTCAGGAATCATGCTCAGATATTCACTGCATTAAATTTCGTCAAATGGGCATGTATGACTCAGACAAAGTATGCCTGGTCTCTGTTGCGTCAGCTCGCCGCACAATTCCACGTATTCTCTCTATTCCTTAAAACATACTATAACTTTCCTAACCCTCGTGGCTCACTTTTATTTCCCCCTAACCACAAATACTGGCACCTATTAATTTCAAAAATATTGAGCGTATGTTTCACTCTAGAAACGCATTCAGCAGATCGCTCCTAGCTACGACCACAGAATAGTAGAACGTAATGACGAATGCTATTGTTAGTGAACAGGTTTCCTTCAAATATATAAATTTATTACCAGCTACCACTGAATGCAAACCGCTTCCTTTTCAATGTCTTCTATTTTTATTGGTGATTTGATGCTCGCTCGGTGCTACCTTTATGTCTTCATTTTTCAACGAATTTAAAAATCAATGTAGTCGCCATAACAAAGTCCTTCATAATGATTAGAAGAAATGATTTAGTTTAGAAATCGGTTTTAGTGCGATAGTTCGCCTTCTACCCTTTTTAGTATATTTGAGGCATTAACGCATAACCAGGTGCGAAGCAAATGGGAGCAAGGTCAGCGGAAAAATTTAGAATATGCAGTGGCAATAGTTGAGGAGGTATATTGGCGGGACTTGCGTGCAGATACAACCTGAGAAGAATGAACATATTCTTCCGCGAACGAAACAGTGAGAAATCGACATGAAAGTCTTCCAATGGCAAAACAAACATACAAACTTGACTTAATTTTGTATGCGGGACGTAGGTGTTTTAAGCAAGATTCAGTGCGGCGATCATGGGATGGACGGATGAAATAAGTTTGAATCTATAAAGAGAAATAAGGGCTCTTGTAAAAGAAAGAACCCCGACATGGAGTCGGTGAGAGCACAAACGCAGGATTTGCGCTTTTCACCGGGCAACAGGAGAACAGCGTTAACATGCTAAAGGACAGCCTAACAACGGCAACCATAGAGTGGGACCCAACTGTGGGGCAAGAAGCCAATAGAAAACAAGGTGGAAAATTGCCTAACGAAACAAAATAACTAAGTGCCAAACACAAGAAAATTGAACTGTCGAGTACGGCGGATCAGACTGCTTTAGCTGAGCTCTCAAAATTGATTACCACAAGTAACATGAAAGGCATTGGGGCACTGGTGTGCACAACAACATGGGGGTAATCAAAGAGACACTAGAAATATGAGGAAGCTTAAGAGAAACAAAAAAAAAAGCTCGCTATAGGCAAAGATATAATGCACTCACTGAGAGCCATGCTGGGTAACACGCAACTCAGACGAGATAATCCGAATAGCCAAACCATGTTACACCAGTATATACGTCGGCGAGGTTAGACAAGGGGATACTACAAAACGTACAAGCTTAACTTGTGAAGTCCAACTGATAACCGAACACGACGTTGAAAAGGCTTTTAAGGGCATGAAATGATAAAAAGCTGCAGGGTACAATGGCATAACCCTAGGTGTTTTAAAGGAGCAAGGAGATGTTGTACTGGTAAAGCTCGCTTCAGTATTTTCAGAATGTTTAAAGGGGTCATGAAGACAAACTACAATTTTTTTTATTCGAAAGATTTCGCGTTCTATACTGCCCCCAGTGCCTGCCCGGAAGAAAGTGATGCTTTATTCACTGCAAATGTAATTATTTAAGACAAAATCTTGATTTCTGTCACAAAACGTGTGTTAAAACGACGTTTGCAATGACATCATAAGAACAGGTCTTTCAGCTAAACTTGGTGTGGAGCGGCATGACTTACAAGATTCCCCAGCGAGCGAAACGCGAGCGGGAGAATCTCAGAGGCAAAGGAGCCCGGAGCGGAGAATTGCTTACTCTTAGTCAACCTATATGGTGCCACCACACCGCGGCAAGCAATTTTCTGGCTTTGGTTTGCTTGTGACCGTATTTAAACATGGCTTGTTTTTGTTCGTGGAGAAAATATTCGTTTCGTGAAACATGGTGCTCGCTCGAAAATATGCTCACCTAAGACACCGTCGCTTGCGTCAATCGGACAGTGTCATCTGAGACAACCCCAAAGCCCCGTAGTGCTGTGCATATAAATGAAGCAAAGTACGCGCAAAACCAACAGCAGTCCGCATCGGTACTTCTATGTTTACGTGTGCTTTTGTAACTTCCACTGTTTGTCCCACCATTCTTACTGATATAAAAACAATGTGCCCTACATTTAAGTGCAAATAGCTCGTTCGGCAAGCCGATAAGTTCTTTCAAATTTGCGTTTTCTTTTTCCGACCTCCACCAAACGCAGAGCTGGCTGGTATGACATCATATGTTCTGTTGTGGGAAATCAGCTAGTGGGTCGCATGGCCATTCCCTTTTTTCCTAATTATACAGCTTATTTGAGGGACGTTTACGTGAAAAGTGATGTCGGCATGATTCTAACGAGGCAATTTTTTCAATGAGCCAAACTTGCATTTTGTCTTCATCGCCCTTTTAAAGACTCCAAAAGTGCCCATAGCCTGGAAAAATGCCAACATAATTCTTATTTACAAGAAGAGATGCACCAAAAACTTGATGAACTAGAGACCCATAACCTTATTCTAAGTTGTATATAAGCTATCTAAGAAAGTAATAGTTAACCGAATAAGTAGCAGCCTAGATTCAGATCAACTCAGAGAGCAGGCTCGGTTTAGAAAAGAATACGCAACACAGTTAATCCTGTATGTAACGAACGTCTGTGTAATGAATTCCTGGATTTAACGAAGTTTTGTATTTCCCCTTTTTTCCCCCCATCCCCATTGAAGCCCATATGTTTGCGACGTCTATGTAACGAATGAGTTGCGACGGTTATCGATGATGCAACGCATTCACTACACTGATGAGTCAACGTTTTTGTGCGCTTTTTGGAAAATCGACAGGCGAAATGCCCTAATCTAGCGAATTTCGCCCGCACCGCAATCTCCCGTGTGTTTTCCCGTGGGAGTGGGGTGTCGTTTCGGTGATCGGACTGCTTGCCGGCGTGTAGTCGCCCGTCTCCTCTGATATCAGCGATGTCGGTTTGAAGGTGATGAGTTATGCTGCCATAAAAAAAAAAAAGTCATGCGTTTCAAGACAAATTCGATATTCTAAAGGCCTTGTCCGCCCGCGAGAAAGAAGAACGTCACCGCTCTGTACAGTGCCCAAGCTAGCATCCCCTCAACAATTCTGAGTGCAGAAAAGAGCATAATGTTCGCGAAAAGGCGCCCTCTGAGAATAAGTTTGGTTCTTGAAATGCGTTAAGGCACCGGAAACTATCAGAAAGAAAAGGGATACTTAAGTTACAATTGGTAATACGGGGGCGATGTAGTAGCAGCAGGCGCCAATGACGCAGTTTTTCAGTGTGAAATATATCTTTGAACAAGGATGAGTTAAGCATCACTGATGTCTAGCATATTCGTTTCGTTTCTGCGTCATTAACACGAGCTTTAACCTGAAACCTGCATTTAACGAAAACCTGGATGCTAACTAAAAACTGTAAATTTTTCTCAACTTCCTTATATCCAGGTTTAAATGTAATGGATTACATGCACATCGTCAATAAATCATAGAAAACCTACAGAGTATAACAAACCCGTTTACAGGGCTTATGTAGGCTATAAAAAAGAGTTTCATTCAGTGAGCACCGCAAATGTGCTGAAAGCATTTGAGCACCCAGGGACAGCGAGACCTACGTAAGACTCACAGACGACATATGTAAAGGATGTGTCGGCAGGATGATCCTTTACAAGCCAAGGGAGAAATTCACGATCGGTAAAGGCGTACGACAGGGTGATACCATCTCGACAAATTTTTTCGCAGCTTGTCTGTCGGGAGGGGGGGGCGGAAGGGGGATAGCTTCACTGGAAAAAGCTTCAGGAAGCTTGACTGTCACAACACAGTGTTGTAGTAAACGGAGAATCCCTAAGCCATTTGAGGGTCGCATACATCATATTTTTGTAAGCGAGTCCACAGAACACCTGCGAAAATACTCAAGGAATCATAATCAGATAACACGGCAGCGCGGCTAAAAGACTAAGAATAAACATACCGGAGGCGCCCTGTTATTCATATCTAACAAAACAATAGAACTAGAGGATTGTACCTACCTCGGTCAGGTCATCTGTGCTCATCGCAACCACGCGAAATAAATCTGGAGCAGAAGTGTCATAGGCTGAGGTGTACTCGGAGAAGAACCCCAAATATTGAAAAGCAAGGTACCTCAATCACTAACACGATTATATACAACCAATGCGTCCTTCCTGCGATGACTTATGAAGCGCGAACTTGGCACCGTGCTAAACAACTTGAAAGCAAACTTAGGTCGGCTCAGCGGGACACGGAAAGATGCGTGGTAAGAGTAACGTTGAGGGAGAAAAAAACTAGCTTCAACCAGACAAAAAAAAACTAGCGTAGAACATATCATACTTAAAAAAAAAAAGAAATAGAAATGGACTTGGGCTCGACAAGTAGCTAGTCGAACTCAGCCAGTGGACACCCCGGATGACAGAGTAGACACTCAGGGATGAGTCTAGGAGGGGAAAGCCGGCTACTCCGCGGAGAGATTCAACGAGTAATTTCGCAGCGGAAGAATGAACTCGAGCGGTTGGCGGTCGATGGCAGAGGCCTTCGCCCTGCAGTGGACCTAGTGGGCTGTTGTTGATGACGTTAATCAGATATTTCTGTAACATGTACACTCGCTGGGCATTTTGTTGCTCCGCTGTAAGGCTTAGATTTTATACACAGGCTTTTAAAATGATGCTAATCGGTTATCTTGTACTTTTCTCATGAGAAGGTCTGTTTACCTTCTTAAACCACTCTAAATGTTACTCAAAATCTTGATGCTTTAAAATTGTACGAAAACGCTATATTTTGGGCCATTTACATACTGCCAGCAGCCCAGGCTATACTTAGACACCACTTCAGATAGCTGCATGCAAGGTAAGCATAATACTTGCAATTTTTCTTTGCCGGTATGAGTCCCAACGAGGCTCAGCAAAAAGTATGATAACCTCCTCATGTTTCATTATATTGAAAAGCATTGGGTAGCAAATCAGCACTTTTTTCATCAGTACTTCTAGCCGCTATTTACGCGTCAAGGCTCACTCAGTGTCCACGACTGCCCATTTAGGGCCATGTCTTTTTTCGGGCACGTACAATCAATGATGAATCCGAGGGCTATGATGATTATATTGAAAATGCTCCCGTAGTTACTTAGCGTTGTCGAAATAAAAACCACCAGGGCCGAGAGAAAAAGCGTACGTTTATGCTTTTGGAATAACTTGAGGAAGTACTAAAACTGGTACTCTCCACCACGAGCAAAACAACAAAAGTGGTGAGCGGTGCGCAAACGATTCATGCATCTGGACAAATTAGGGAGACTTCATATTAAATACAGCGCAATATAATAGTCTATTATAGCGATGATATACGTACAAAATGAATGCAAGCTTAGATATAACAGGAAAGACGAACTACGTAATATTAAGTTAACGAAAACAAACACATGCCCGGGTCAAGGATCCGATCACGTTGGGGTGAATCAGGGGATTGGTATTTTCGAAATGGATCAATGCAGGGAGCAAAGTTTGAGGATAATACGGATGCTAAACGGCAATAATTAAAGACATGAAACCCAATAAGATATATTTGTTCAAAATAAATTTGTTCAAAAGTCAAAAACACGCAAGTGTGGTGTTACCGACACAGTTAAAGCCCACTAATTTCTCTTTTTTTCAGGCGTTTAAAAATCTTGTAACCGGACGTCGCAAGCATAAGGAAACTCGACTCCAAGGTCTTGAAGAACTGTCCGAGGATAAGCTGTTCTTTATTGCGAACGGAATGGTAAGCTGGGTGTTGTCTGGAAAAATATTTGTAAACCCAGATGGGAGGTGTGCAGAAGATTTGCTTAAAACTGTAAATTCAAGCTGTAAATTTCCGCAATTAAGGTGATTCCGCAATATTCGCCGATATTTGAGGGGATATTTAGAGAACGTAATTTGAAGCTTGCCTTTTTCACCATGCTCGGCGCTTTCCAAGTTGTAAAGCTCCTCAGGAATATAAACATGTGTGTGTGTGTGTGTGTGGGGGGGGGGGGGGGCGGAGGTAGGTGGGGCATTAAACAGGAATAATAAAATGAGATTCACCACGTTGATCTCAAACCAGGTTTCACGTTCTTATGCTTTATTACATGCCCGAAAGCACGTTAGCTCTCGGCTCGATGTCTAACCACGTTTTTTTCTTTCATGTCGCCACAGTATAAAAAAAACCTTCGCTCTACGTTTATCGAGGAATGTACATGGAAGGAAACCCACAGTGGTACATAGAAAATGTTGGGGGCAGTCCCGCGCCTCCACAACCGAAGCCATGGGGAACCTTAGGGTGTTAGACCGACTTATTTAATGAAGCTAACATACCACTGTTATCCTGCTACTGGTTAGCGTGAATGTCGAGTTACGAAGCGTTGTATACCTGACCCTCCGAGCGACCTCTATTCTTCCTGAGGTTACCGCTAGGCAATGGTGGAACATCCGTAATAGGGTGAAGCAGAGTATAACTGGAGTCATTTAATGGCTGGAAGACATTTTGATAACAGCAGTGGTGCGAAAAAGCGACAGTGTAGTTCAGCGAGTTAGTTCAGTAGTATTTTAGCGAGGTAGCGCGGTTCTCCACACATTTCTGCTTGGAGAGGTGAGCGGCTCTTCAGTCAATCCTATATGCGGCCTAAAGAGACGGTTAGAAACCTCACCTTCTACCTGCAGGTGGGAGGTTTCTCCGGCGACGCCGCCGTTATGATGATTCGGCGAAGGCGTCATTAGTGCCCTCCCTGAACAAATCGCTGACGAACCTTGCAATTCGGTATGTTGCCTCCCCGGTACCATGCCACACGTGGGCGACATCTGCCTTCTCATTAAACTCTTGTGCGCGATGACTGAGCAGAGGTAACGTTAAAGTGGGACATTGAGAAAGCCGGAGGCCCGATACAACCCTGGCCGGTGTGATGGCTTGGGTATGCGCTTTCGAGTATGTGTCTTTTTGTTTAAACGCAGGTGGACCACGCTAAGGCGGTCTTTTCTTTATTATGAAGGACCACGTTGAGTTGGCAGAAACATGACAGTGTTTAATACAAAAAACAATGTTTGTACAATAGAAAGGCAGATCTAGATCAGTGTCTATGCTAATATTATCAAGCCACATTATAGTTACCCAAAACCACTTGAATCTTAGCCAGTGCACGCCGTGCTCAATTATTATTTTAAAAAGGCACTGAATAACTGCTAAAATTCTATACTGACCTGAAAAACATTGAAGAATACAATGTGTACACCGTGTTCTCAGTTTGGCAGCTGCTTTTCAAGCCTTTTTTGCGCCCAGATTCAAGCTGCAGTGTCTCGCACTTTCTGCCTTAGAAAGCAATCTCTCGGTCTGACCACTCCACTTCGTTCTCCTCTCCATTTTTCTAATAAACCACCCATGATTTGAAATCAAAACAATTCCCAACTACAACAGCGTGCGCAGCACACTGTAAAAATTTGATAAGCACCATAAACTGGGGAGCATAAATATTTTCATAGCTGAAACATTTTGTAAATATCCTTTTAGGCGCAACCATCCGGGACAAAAATTGATGGCGGCTACGCTCGGCAGCAGCAGCAGTAGGCTATCTCCTCTTTCTCTAGTGAACGTATCCTGGCCTTACGGCCCGTATTCGCCATTTATAATAAATGTGTTAGCTCCCAGGCCAGTTTAACACCCGTTCCTTAAGCATTACTGTCCCCAGTTATAACGTAATTTATAGGAATCACAACTTCTCATCATTCTATATTAAGCTCTTAGTCTCTCAAGTATTAAAGCTTGCGCATTCCATCCCCCCAAAAAAAGCCATTTTATCTAATGTGAATACGTCATCACACGTATCTTCCAAATCAATCCTTGCAATATACCATACCTCTATTTTTAAAGCGAAGCCTCCATCCTCCCAAGGATTAAGCCTATAGTCAAGAAAAACGCGCCCCAAGAAATTGAAAGTTCTCGTATTATAATGATGACCATGGAAGAACTAAAAAATTAAAACGCTCCCCGTGGTCATAATCACAACTTGGTTTTTCGCGTTATAAAGCCGACGTCTATGTGATTGCGACGTCTATGTGATTGCTTGCCCAAGCAGCATGACTTTGGAGAGGGGGCATGGACGAGCTATCTTAGACCGAAAATGCAGCCCTCGGTCTAACAGCAGACGATGGTCTAACGTTACGAGGAGCCAATGAATACCGATATCAGTACAACAATATAGAGTAGAATGCGTTATGTTAATGGTGCGGTAGTGTGATTAGGGCCAATTGTTTCTGGGTTGCTTCGTTTGGTGTTCGACTTGATTTCGACAAGCTTCTCTTTCCCCGACCATTGTCATTTCGACAAAGAGGTTGATTTTTTTATTTCTTCTCTTTTTCTGTCCATTTTTCCTTTCTCCCTCTCTCCTTTTTTCTTTGTCTCTTTCTTTCTTTCCTTCTTTCTTTCTATTGTTCACTCTCTGTAGCTATCCCTTGTATTTTGTTCTTTTTCTATTGTTTTTTTGTTTGCTGTAATTCAGCAGGTCAATATAGGGAGTTGTCTTTAATCATTCTTTACAAATAGTTGTCGAAGAAAATGTGACTTCCTTGTAACGTAACAAGAAAGTAACTGCCACCGTAATGTACATACTTTTGTTCAGGTTTGGTGTGGTTTGGTGCGGCCAGAACTGCTCAAGGATTTAATTCAGTATGACGGCCACAGTCCACTCCAATACAGGTAAGATATGAAAACTTGCATCGTGTTGGAAACGAAATACACGGAATTAGAAGCACCAAGGTCTGTGTGGTCTGTTTTAAAAATTTACGCTTTGAGGGATTTACAGGCGGCTTAAATAAGGTAGAGATATTGCTACAAAACGACTAAACGTTATTTTAATGGGGAGACAGTTTTATAAATTTTGAATCTGCGTGGAGCTCGTTTTTCACTATAGGTTTTGAGGGAACGCTCGTCACCACCGTCAAAACAAATTCCAATTTGTTTTTAGAAAAATAAATGTTTACGTATTTGAGGAGAGTTATGGCAAATACCCACCCACACCTCAAATTTCTACCTGCCGTTGTTTCGAAAGCAAGAATCCTGCGGCAATAACGCTTCTTAGCGGCAACTATGCGCAGCACGCTTGATTTGAATGGCAAATAGCTCGCTTTTATACGAAGCTTTCTAGATCCCACCGATGGCGTAAGTAACGTCAATAATACACTAGCGGAAAGACAACTTTCTTTATGTAGTCTTAGTCAAATGAAAATCCAAAACTCCACGCTGCCAGTGTGCAAACTCCCGGACTACAAAGCCGATGTCCCCATTTAAATCAGTCAAAAGTCCAAAACTAACGTCCCGCAACGAACCCGATGTAAACTCTGAGCGGCACGATTGCGATGATGCCCAATGCCATAAACATCGGATTGATAACGCGAGGAACCAGGTTCGATTTCGGCCACGAGAAGGGTTTTTCTATTGCCAGCATTATGCTGTGCCATCACATTGCAGAAAATGGTATTTTGGGCTGTGCGGTTTCAGTACGAAACGCCATCAGTTAGACGAGGAAAGGTTCGCTTTGGTAAGAGGACAGAAAAACTCTAAGGGGCACGCATATGCCTCTGACAAGGTACTAGGTCATGCTGGTTGCAATAAAGGAATATTTGTAGGTGAGCAACACAGGTATTTGGTGTGGGAATCAGCTGTGTTCTATTCCGCTACATGCCGATGTGAAAATTGTAATGAAAGATACAGTCGCCATCCCGTGTGACAAACAGAACAGCTTAATTTTCCTGTTACTCGATGCAGGCAGGGTAAGGAGTATCTGCTCGTGGTCTCTGACCCTCTATCTTCCTATGACAAAAGGTGTCGTCGGGTCATCACTCTATCGATCAGAGAAGAACAGTACGCGGGACCACCAAAATACACCAACGCTTTATTTATTCGGCACAACCGGAAAGTAGGCCTAACGATTAGGGGAGGTTGTGGAACAATTAGCTTATATGCGTGAGCCACGAAATCAGGGCAGAACTTGTTAGTAAAACAGTGCCAGCTGAGGTAATAATAAGCAAAGATGGGAGCTTTGTTTCGTTTTTTTCCCGTGCATTGAAGGCTACTTGCAGGACATCACACAAGATTTCACGGCTCCACCTAACGTCCAACTGAATCAGGAACTCGGCTACCTAGGTATTCCTAAAGATAAGGTGAACGGGACATTGTACCTTGCTAAAGTGCATTCGGTATTTATACTCCCCTCCCCCCCCGCCCCCGTAGCACCCCAGGTAGGGTCAAATCAACAGTGAACGTTCAGCTGCAAAGGCTTGAACATGCTGTCCTGGAATATCCCCTGACTACGACAACGGCAGCTGGGTTGCGGTATTCCTACGCCCAGTGAGGACACGTGGATGTAACTTTCATTCCATAACCTAGTAAACCCCTGAAACCCATCAAACAGAAGACCCATTTTCCTAACTCCATGTGTCATTAAACTGTTGGAAAACAAGGTCCGCAAACGGGCGTTGCTCCACGTGAAGAGAACGGCTACTCACCGTAGATTAGGTACAATTTCCGCCACCATTATCGCAGGCTTTGCGTCTCAGAAATTTGAACAGAGGCACCATATACACTGATAAAGTTGCGGCTCCAAAGAGTGGCACCTTTGGTTTCAATGACAGAATATTTCCGACATCAGCGCGACAGAGTTCTAAATTGCCAGCGGAAAGCCAAAACACAAGGGCGAGTGGAAGCAATGCGAAATAAAATAGCTCACAGAGCACCCGCTGCTATGGGCGGGTCTATAACGCTAGAACATAGTAGGAGCTATGTTTTCATCTTTTGACCGTTTATAATGTGTAAATCCAACAATCCATTATGTTTCCTTTCCATATTCTTCAGAGATATATCCGTTTTCAGTATTTAACAAAAAATATTGCATTTTACCGTCGTCCCGAAGCGCACCTATGCGAATGCTCTGTAGGACCACATCTCAAGTTTTGCGTTCAAGAAAAGTGCTGTACCTGTCACCGAAAACCAGTCTTTAGAACAGCCACAACAAGAACAATGGGCGCGAAGTATGGGTTTGTTTCTTCAAATGTTCAACCAGGCCTAGTACTTTTCTCAAAGCCTTCCTGATTCCATATCAGTCGCAATTGTTCTGCTTGCTCCCTTCTACTCTGTGGCTATTGTATATTTGAGCTGCCTGTGTAGAAGAAATATGTGCGGTACAAGCGGCCGTCATATCTCGTGCAAACTGTGCAAATGCGTTTGCGAAACCCATTTCCAATCTGCAAAAACGCAGAATGCGTGATTTTTAGGGAAAAAGTAGGCTTTAAGCCCGCCTCGATGTACTCAAAGCAGCAAAAGTCCTGCAGAATTTACATTTGTCATGATTTTATTTGTCAACTGCCAAGATTGCAACCACAATAATGGTATACCTTTAATATACAAAGCTTAAGTGATCTGTATAGCCGCTGATATACAAAGTTTTAATAAAGATATGTTAAATCGCACACTTCATGCACAAGAACATTTTTCTGACCGTCTCATCAGCACCATCATCCTGTCCCTCTTGAAATTGGTCATAGAGAGTCATGAGTTCTTAGTCAACGCTTTCCCTTCTTCAGTTCATAGATCTAGAGTCATTACCGCTTGAAGACCAACTGAATATTTCTCTTATGGCACGTAGTTTATAGCTTAAGAAAAAAAGTACTTTTCTCTAAGCAGCTAAATAAACCTATATAGTCACATGTCGGTAGTAACGGCAATGTTTGTCACCCTGTACGTAGATAAGGAAGATTTTATGGCTTCCGGTCTACATGTTCTGATTGAACGTCTTCCTGTAGTCGGCGAAATTCTCCTAAAGGGTCACACAGCCAAAAGTGGACAGTCCTATTTTGTTGTATAGCCAGCTGCAGGGGATTTTAAAGGTGAGGCTCTAGCTGTAGGGCAAACGCTGTGCTGTAGCGTGCAGAAGGGCTGAATTGTCTATGTCCGCAGACCCAGAACTATCCCCAGCCCTATAGGCGGACAAAGGCGCTTAGATCAAAGGGTCTATAGAAATAAAATCGTAAGTAATATATTGTTCATTTTGCTAAAGTAGTCCGAAGAGCTGTATGTTCCCAGCTTGGACACAATAGAATATGATATATCTACTCAATGAAAGTTTTGCGGTTTAGTGTCCTCAGCCTGCGATGCATAAAGAATTAGACATATGCCCTTTTATGCATATGCATATGCATATGCATATGGGCAAATGTATATGCCCATTAAAAATATGCCCTTTTATAGAAGGCCTTAAGAATCCGTAAATGACAGTAGCTGACCATAAACTTTTCATAGGCACCCATTGAATATTTTTGTGGGCTGCTTTCCAGAATACCAAATAACACTTGCGAACCATCACTTTGCCTTGATGGTCAAGTTGTCCGGCTCTAGTTTAGCGCTCTGGCCCACCGCCGACAAGTGATTACCTCAGTACTCACTTGAAAATAAATGTCCCAACACGCCATTGACTAACATCGTCTACCCTAATTCCGACGAAGAGGAGGAGTGTGATTCCGCTGCTATTAATAAACAGCTACGTCTTCTCCACATTTATCTTGTTTCAATTTTTTCCAAACTGAAGGTGGCGCGATTGTCACTACCCTCGAGAGGGCGCAAGGCGTTTCACTGCAGCCTTCACTAACGGGAAATAGGGTAGAAATGGCTTTGGGATATACCGCCCCTAATGTTCAGCAGGAAGAGGCGACACCTGGGATGCTGAAATTTCCGCTGATGTCCACGCACGCGGAAAGCTTTTATGGCGGTGCCCTAACAACGCTTCCGCGGCTAAAAATTTGCAGATTGACTATAAAAAGGATACCACAATGAATGCGCCAAATGGCGTATGTATTAGAACAAAACGCAGTGCAAAAAATATAACAAATTGATGGGCAATCCAAAGTATTATTAATGTTCTCCATACGCTATATTTTTCTTAGTTACTTTATCAGAGATTTTGAGAATACACTTTTTCAGACGTGCTGTCGAATGTTCTGGCCCCCAATCGGAGGCTAAACACGGGCAGATTGCATGTTCCGACGATGTCGCTTTTCTTTAGAGGCTGCTGTTGACCTCGCACGAATTTTTTGACGTTACATCATTTAAACTGGTTCAACCTTATACAACTTCTATTAAAGGTATATGGTATAATCAAATGTATTCCACCATTTACTTACAGGGTCAATATACCGATGAAGAACAATCCCCACTTTGCCAAAGTATTCAACTGCCCCCCTGGTTCGCCCATGAACCCAAGACGCAATGAAACGTGTTCTTTGTGGTGATTACTCGTTTATGATGGCGAATAATTGAGACATCTCTTTTACAATACAGAAAATACTTCTAATGAGCAGATATAGTAAATAAACAATGTGACTCCGCACTCGGCATTCGTATTTTTTTCTGCGCATGAAAATGTTCTCCCATTTCCTGAACCCAATAATGTGACACCTCCCATATGCAGAGGAAAAAGAATAGGTATATCAATATCAATTGCATTTAGCGGTACAGCCAGTGCTGACGAAAGAGGGAGTACCCTTCACTGCTTCTCCGCCACGCTGCGAGACCATCAGAACACCTTGCCAAAGCCCATGCTTATAACTTAACAACGTGAGGGTTCGAGCTAGTTGGTACTCCCTGTGTCATTCGCCTTGTGTCTAAATTTGTTGCGCTTTAAATTTGCACCATGCATATAGTCTCAGCAAAAAGTTTTGTAAACGCTGCAAGGCGCAGCTGATCTCATAAATACTGAGTACGAACCAGTTTCTTGAATGGGAATTACACTAGTGTGCGAATTCTGCCTCTAAATAATATTAGGATAAACGTGCTCGAAGCTACTACTACGCTTTGAGGCAGAGGCATCCTGGCGCTCGCCGACGGGGTTTGTTTTTTGTACGACTCCATAAGAGAATTGCCACTGCCTTGCAAGAATTACAGTCATACCTGTTAACGAGTACCGCCGTGCCACAGCCACTCAGCCACGCTGCCGAGTGGCCCGAATCGTACCTTCTCTCAAATTCATAATGAGGAAAGGCTGAAATGTTCCTAATTAGAGGGCTTGAGCTTCCAATGGAAGTACTAGTTACTGAAGTAAAGAAATGTGGACTCTTAACTGCACACAAAAAGGCTAAAAAATGCCTATACCTATACAAACAAATTAAAGCGCAAGCGTGCTGTAAGCCTCAAATAGGAAGAAACATTGATTGATTATGAAGTTTAAGGCGCCGACGCTACACACGCGAAGATGAACACCATAGTCGAGGGCTCCGCATTAAATTTGACCACCTTGGGATATTTAGCGTTCGCCGAAATCACGAACACACGGCGTTTTCTCCTTTGGCTTCCTAATGAAAAGCGGCCGCCTCAGTCGAGAATCAAACCCGCATTCTTGGAAATAGCAGCACAAGTTCTCAGCCACTGAGCCACCGCGGCGGTTTAGGACTAAACATTTATAAAAGCAAAGGGGGAACAAGGTCGTTTTGACGGACTTACATGAACAATAATAAGCGTATTCTACAAAAACTAAGCAAACCATAGAACAGCCAACAACGTACACTTACCCACTTTTGAAAAAAATCGCGGTAGACCCGATTGGTTTAGAAATCAAGGAGGGGAACCTTTCTTAAACAACGCTGTTTACTACACAGTGGTTCCTGTAACCGTCGATTCAGCTGGCCTTCAAACGAATGCAGCTACACGGAAAATGTTTCCTTGTAATAACATGTGCTAGAACTAGGAGGAATCATTCTTTTGAAATATGCGTTTGTCATTACGCGGCCTGATATTGTGCCTGCCTCTGCCTCCCATGCCGTTCCAGGAAGGCCTCAATTGTGTTGTCTGTACTAGGTCCTTAAGAATGCCTGTACTGCTGAACTCGCCCCTGCTTTTTTCAAAATTTTTGCGTTGTCTTCTTTCACATGTGACCACTCTCTTCTTAGCTCGTAGAGCGTTTATTCTAAAAACATGAAGTGCGAGAGATTCTTCATAAAATCATAGTCCGCGCTTGCAACTGCCTTCTATTGGAATGACATGCGACATTGGTGTGATTCCAAGCCAATAAATATTTCACATACCAGAGCTACGAAATGGAAAGCAGCGACATCTCTGACAGTGACCGCAGAAGTGAGTGCCCGTGGGTGCGTCGACGCAGCACGCCCCGTCGCAACATACGTTAGAACTGAATCCTACTTATGGCAAATGCAAAAAAGAAAGTTTCGAATGGGTTGTTCAACAGGTAAAAGATTTCCAAACAACTTATCCGGCGGCATATTTGAGTATTTGAGTATTTGATTTTTATTTCTTGGCAAAACCAAGGGGAGGCTGAGACTAAAGGCGGATGTTGCCTGACAGGGACCGAAGTCACCCGATTTAGAGCGTACTTAATAACACGTCTGTTCATAAATTTAAGCATAATAGCAGAATCGTAATAGATAAATAGCACAAAGAAAAGTCATTACTACATTTCCTATGTAATATACAAAGCATAATTCTAAAATTCACAGAAGGATCACAGTGTACACACGAACGCAGTAATTTATACGCATGAAGTTTTATCAGTTACACTACTATGTCACAATTACTAATGAATGTATTTTTGTTTGTAATTGTTTTCAATTTATACCTTTTGTTCTACATTGTTTCTACATTGTTCAGAAATACAAACATATATTTCTTGCAAAACATGGACACGTAACTGATAGTTCCGGTATGCTTTTCATAAAAAAAATAGATGTGGGCTAACTTGTACGATAGCAGAAAACGAAAAGGCGGTAAAATACCATTTTAATCAGAAAATACAAAAGCGGCTCACGCTCGAGCCCAAAGCTTATGTCATGTGCACGAAACTCATTTCACTAGCCCAAGGTTCTACAGATGGCACGTGTGGAGTGCGAATGCGGGAAACTTGTATTGAATTCGGGTTACCTAGATTTCGTTTGTCAAGGTAGGATCGAGACAGAGGAAAATTGCGTGAGAGGTGAGCGAGAGATAGAGTAGGGGCAGTTACCTTCAGAGGCAGCGGAAGAATATAGCCTTTCGATGACATTTGCAGCAAAAGGAGAGAATATGCTGCAATATTTTGTATTACACATCCTGATCTATAATTAAAGTTAGTGGCACCTAAACAATGAATATGCGAACCATCAAAAACAGCCGTTAAGACTGGCTCAGTATAATCTCCGAACTTTCTCAAGGTAGAGACAGTGTGCCCTTACGGGCTTCAACATATAACAAGTACGTTACGGTCCATATCTCTTGTTAACAAGGAAACTCGGGAATAAAAATAACCTCCCCATATATCACTTTCTTCGGAAATGTAACAGCTGGAGTTTGCAAAGTATTGTTTGAGTGCAGGGAGGAAGACTCTAGAACATAAAAACATAAACGCGACAGCAATCATCCCGTTTTCTCTTTTCTTTAGACTGCGGCTCGTTGCGCATGTCAAATTAGGCTCATAAATTTTGGTTCATTTCTACAACCCTAACTTCCGAGTAATTTGGCAGTAAAGAAAGTATAGGTGTCGTAAATGAAAACACTGGTGGCGCGCCACTAAAACTTCATTGTTTAACTATTTTTCTGCTACTCGTTTCTGGGAGTTGATTCATCATGGCCTAATGTGGCTTCTTCTAGAGGCACGATTAACCTCCCGCAAAGGGCCTAGCGGCATACTTTGGCAAAGTCTGTCTGACACATTGTCCGGCCGACGCTTTTTCCAGGTACTCATGTGGTTTATGGATACCCTGCGACCTATTATATTTCATCCTCATCATCACCAGCCCATCTACGCCCACTGCAGGGCAAAGGCCTTTCCCATTAATCTCCAATTACCCTGGTCCTGTGCTAACTGCGACCAATTTATCCCCGCAAACTTCTTGATCTCTTCTGCCCATCTAACGTTCTGCTGCCGCACCCGGCAACTTTTGCCTTCTCTAGAGATCCACTCTGTTACCCTTAATGGCCAACGGTTGTCTTCCCTTCGCATTACATGCCCTGCCCACGTCCATTTCTTCTTCTTAATTTCTACTAAGATGTCTTTAACACGCGTTTGTTCCCTGACCCACTCCGCTCTCTTCTTGCCCCTAATATTACACCTATCATCTTACGCTCCATTGCCCGCTGAGTCGTTCTCAATTTAAGTTGAACCCTCTTAGTGAGCCTCCACGTTTCTGCCCCGTAGGTGAGTACCGGTAAGGCGCAGCTGTCATACTTCTATATTTACTTATTTACAAATACCTCCACAAAGGCCGTATAAACTAGGTAACCGGGGGAGACCTTCCCATGTCCGGGCAACAAAAATTAGGAAGAAAAAGGCCACAACAAACACCCACGTGCTATAAAATAGTGTGCATTTATATTACAAAGAGAACATGACGCGCATTAGAGGAAGCGCTGCTATGCACTGCACTAGGAACCAAGAATGCATCACTCCAATCTCACACTTTTTGTAAATTGTTCCTGCAAAAAAACATTTGTTACCATAGTGTAGAAAATTTCCAAACATTTTTCATATCTTTGTTGGCAGCGAAAGTCTGCACCAAGATACTTGAATTCGCAATTGTACGCATCATTTGTAAAAAAACTAAATTGATAAACGACCATTTAGTCACTGAACTTGAAAAGAATGATCACGGTGCCAAAAATATATAGAGAGGAAATTTGATGATCGTGTATTGCAAGCTTGCGGTAATTTAATATTATTGGACGAGTAAGAAACAAGTATATTTATGGCAGAGACACAAACCTTTAATCTGGAATTATTTGTAATGTGGCCAGGGAGCAGTGGAGATGACAATCCTATAGAATAGACTAGGAGAACGGTTTTCCTGAGATAATTACTAGACATTGTGAAGTGGCGGTTGAAAGAGAAGATTCACTGAATTCGTTGATTTCAGTGTTCTTTTTTACATCTATGCATTGCGGTGAAGAAAACTTCCACTCATGTGGGATGTTTGGTGCCTGCTCTCACTTTCTACATCGGGAGTAACTGGTTTTCGTGGAATGTACAGTTCTAACTAAAGCATGTGGACAACGAGTTTGACTTCTCGTCGACAAGAAGAGAACACGTGTTTTTTCTTCGGATGTTTGATGTGCGACATGAACACCGGCCCTTGTGGCGTCGACAACAGTGTGTAGAGTTTACGAAGTATGCCAAATGCTCGATTACGGCGCCCAACGCAACAGCCGTGTATCCGGCTAGTAGGAGATTAAGCCGCTGACATTTTTGATAGCTAGTCTGTGAAAACTTAAAGACTGCCCCGCTTCAAGTGAACCAGACTCGGTCTTTTCGTTGGCACGCTGAACGAAGTTATTGTGGAATCTTTCTGGAAGGCCGGACTCGATTATCCAGCGTTTGCTGTAAAGAACAGAACACCAGGGTGTTAGGGTCGGACGTTTAACACACGCAGAGCAAGCATAGAAATGCCGTGAACACTTCATGTTAATTTCACTACTATAAGCAGCGTATAATAGTAAAACCAATATCAGTGAGTTCGTGCTCACACCAGCATGAAGAGTTTGCAGACTCCAAAGGATTGGGAACACAATTCTCCGGGAAGTAATAACATTCAACTTTGTGCAATTACCTGTATGTTGTATTTATCAAAAATCTTTTTCGTATACGCAACCGCACTGCACCCGCAAGGTAGAAACGTCTTCCTTTTGAATTTTTTATCAGAGTCTCTGCATCCTCGGCACTTTTTTAGCTAAATATGATCTGTATCATTAATCAGTTCATTTATACACTCCAGATGTGGCTAGTGACTGACGACATTTTATCGAAAAGGAACTGAATGAACTATAAGCGAAAATCTCGTAAACTCTATGGAGCTTTAGGAACGCAAAGAAGTAGAGCCAGCAATCACTAGGACACCCTGTCTGCGTTACTAGAAAACGCAGAGGCACGTTTACACTTCCTTAGCTTCTGTCCGCCAGATGCTGCGGCCCTGGTATGCCGTCTGTAAAAGCCGTGTTTCTCTTCAGCTTTCCAGGTGTGCTACGGTAACAAAGACGACGACAATTTCCAGCTACTCACCAGGAGGCTTCCTCCCACTGCGCGTTAATCTTAATTAACTAGAGGAAAGTACGCTAGTTTATGTAACGTTAAAGTATTATTATGATAATTTGCCTCAAATCAGCCATATGATTGACAACAATTTTGACAGCCAAGCAAGTGGCTAAAGAACAGTATCTCAACTGGATGTTTATTTGCCTAGGCACCCTTGTAAGCCCATTTCAGCAATCCAGTAACAAGCAAAGGCACCTCTTGAGACAGCCGCACGTGTACTTCCATGCGGATCCTCAATAACCAAATCTTCGGTCGATCACTCGTTAATAAAAATATCATAATATGAATATTCAACAACAATACTACGCCAACCAGGAACATTCCACTACACTGCGTACGCCCATGGCTGCTGTTTCATTCAGCAGTATGCCGTGATGACCTCCCTAAACCTTCTACCCTCTTATCCGGATATCCAGCGGCGCACAAGAAAATTGTCTGTCCCTTCATCTAGTGATCATGATAGTTGATCATGAAGACTTTAACTAACAGACAGTTCGTACTTTCAATTGATCAGCTTTGAGTAGAACTCGGACGCAGTTTGGAGTTTTGATCGCGGTGGCTTTACCTTTGACCCATCGCCATTTGATTTCACTATAAGAAAGCTTCGCGTTCAACTATCGTCATCATTAGACGCAGGGATGCATAATTCTTTTCTGGGTTTGCACGTCCATGTCTTTCTTGGTCGCCAGAGCTGCCGATGTCGCCACCCGGCACAAGCCAGCGGCCACAACCGTCCCTTGAGCCACATGAAGCTCAATAAAAATGTTTTCTCTCTCTCTCTCTCTCTCCCCGAATTCTAACTACTTCAACTGTGTCGAAATGGCGCAGTTTGGTAGACTTCGGCATTGTAATGGGAGGAACTAAAGTTCGAGTTAAAGGAACCCAATCGTTTTTTTTCTTTTACTTCCCTCCTGATCATCATCACCGTGAGAAAAAATTGGCTTTCCTGCAGTGCGTATCCGGCGCAACATACGCCGTCACTGCGGCAACAACGCTTCGGTCTAAAATGGCACCTTCTGAGAAAGTACGGTGAATAATATTCTCAGTTGTTCTTGATGAGTTCGGCGAAAAGCGAAAAGTGAAACCCAATGCCACTTAGCTTCCACGAACACTTTTTCTGGTCTGATCTCTACGCAGAAACAAAATTTGCACCTATGACTCATGCCTGCATAGTAACTACTATCCTTAAAAGACTAAAAATGTGCAACAACTGCTTTTTATTTTATTTTCTGCAGCCACCTGATTGCGAGGTTGAGCATGCGTTTGTTTATGCGTGGAGGCGTATTAATCGCGTGGCGATGGGCTGCGTACATAATCAGATTTTTCAATATAATCTTCAGTGGCAAATAGCGCTTCTGTGACATTTGTGGGTGTTCGAAGTTCTTACCATTTGGGTTTATCTACTTGTATACCTTAAACATGTAAACCCACTGGGCCAAGATCACTTGCGCAAGCGACATTAACGTGGTTGAAAAAATTACTACTCAAGCTTTGCACACTCTCGCTTGTCACGATCTCTCTTTTGCAAGCGCAGGCACGTTCGGTTCACGCTGTAACTCTTCTTACGTTGGAATAGCTCTTTCCGTGTTTTTTATCAATAGCAACGAATCTTCGCAAGTTTTTGAACTCGTTTGTGTATATAAAATGGCGATATAGCAGGTCTCCTAATAGTACGGAAGCAATTTCACACGCGCATACGTAATTTGTCTTCTGCTTATCATTCGAAACAGCACTTTAAACGGAACCAATGCGTTTGCACAGATTTACGCTGACTAATCTGACGAAATGATCCGCAGTGATGGGGTGCTTGAGTAAGTGCGTCAGCAAATTATGGTTACGCCATGCGAGGTGGACAGTTGAGGTGCTGGTTTTCAGCTTTCCCAGAGGCTATTCCATGCACCTTAGGGTGTCAGCCTACGAGGCTATTCGGCAGAACGAACCCGGTTCGCTAATGCAAAGGTTACTCCAATGCGCGTATCACTGTCCGTGTTTCGTCTTGCTTTACAATGGTCTGCGCTTTCCCTCCGCAATGGCGGCGCAAAAAGCAAGCGGTCCATCGACAAACGTGTTAAACCACATTAAACCACAGTAATTCTTTATTCTTTATTCATTCCTATGCCCCTTTACCTATGCAAGTAGCTGCTTTTCTTAGATTACAATACTAGAGACATTGAAATATTTTATTCTTCATACAGACCTCGCTTTTCCTCTGTGTCACTCAGCGTGTCGCGATTTATTTAAATCTGGATTTATATCTATCTTTTTTCGTCCACCCCCATCCCCCCGCCTTTCCTATATATAGACTTATAAACGACTCACTTGAACCGCATCGCTTTGATGAGCAGACTGGACAAGTATCCCGAGAAGCCAGTCAATTTAGGTGGTCCATTGGGCTGCAAGACGATGTTGGAAAACGGGGACATGTGCGGTTGTTACCCAATGATCAGTATGTCTCCGCGAAACTGCACCAGGGTCACTCAACGCATACATACCATTTCCTATTCGCTGAACGACATCCTTGTTGCCAGCAAATCGTTTCGTTGTTATGAAAGCCTGCCTGTTTTTCTGAAGCTCTGGTAAATACAGAGCAACCACTTCGTGGAGGTGAGTCCATCGCCCCGTTTTAAATCATTTCCGATCCCAATTGCCCTATATACGGTGGTGAACGCCCTATCTGAGGGATATGCCTCTGTACTAAACAGATATAAAGCATGGTTATTATTGCTCACACAATGCATTTCCTTGATTTTAAGGTATACCTTGTTCTGATAAAGCAGCATGGTAGCAAGCTACAATACCTGTGACGTATTGGAGCGATAGGGCTTATCTAAATCCTGTTCGAGAAGTATTCTGGCGCGAGTTGTGGCGCCAAAATTTTATTGGTATTGCGGCTTAAAAACTATTTTAAGCAACTACGATGACATTTAGTAAATGCCTTAAACTGACCATGCAACACTTTCGATAAACGCTTTCACTCTTTCGTTAGCGTCTGGAAGCACTGCGAAAACGATAGTTATCGCCAGCACGTAGCGGCACTACGTGATTTGCTCGTAGCAGCAGATACACCTTCCCTTTATGTTTTTTTTTGTGGTGTTATTTTAAAGTTGTTATCGAACGTGTCCATTGCTACAACTGAAGGAAAACGGGCCAACAGCCGCTACAAGGCCATAATAACGTATTTCGAGCGGTCGAAGAATGCCAAATCCGGAAAAAGACAACAATCTTATGAGCGAGTTTCGAAGTTATCTGATGGGCATAGAGCCGTAAGTTTTGGCTGAGGTACTTCACGGCCCCCCAATCTAAGTACTGGGCGTGTTGGGCGACTACATTCTGCAAGCATTGAAGATTCTAAAAGTTGAAAAAGGTTTGCAGGGTCCTTTTAAGACCACATAGTCAGATTCTACAACATCTGACTGTTTGGCGGGAGCGGATGAACGTTCCTTGGGGATCGTAGGAAGGAGAAGCAGCACATTATTTTTTTCTCTGATTCCGCTATGTTCACTTTTGTTGACGCAGCAACACAAAGCGAGCCCCAGAATCAAAGCTCTGTTTTAGAGCGCAATTTTTCGTCCACTTTTTTTCATATATATTTTATTTTTTATTTATTTTATTATTTTTATCATTTTATGATTATTTAGGGTGCCTGCATGTTCTCCCTGGTCAACTGAACGAAGTTTTTGCACCTCTCGATACCAGCGAAGAAAACTTATTTTAAGGAATAGACAATGTAACAGGCAAAAGTGCCGACCAACAATAGATTCTTTTCAAAGGGTTTGCAAATGCCACCAGGGAGTGTTTTTGCTGCTGAGCTAGGCATGACACGGATCGAGATATCTTTTTTACATCCGCGAAAAAAACTGGACGCCCGACATGTAACTAGTACTTATCTCCATACACATAAGGGGGAATGAACTAGAATTATTGAAGGCTTTGCAAAATAACCTTCTGTGGGACTGTCACAGAGGTATCTAAAGGGGTCACGCCCTATGTTAAGGATGGCGTCACCCGGTTGAATGATTCGAAGAGCAGAGTGCCCGGGGCATTGTCGTGGTGTTCCAGTGATGCTATGGGGACGTCAGATGCTGCCGGGATCCCATGTCGTGATTCCACAACAGCAGCGGCCGAAATGCAGTGCAGCGCCACCCTGCGAAATTGTGTCTGCTGCCGAGATATGACTCTGCGGCTTATTTTTTTCTGCATGCATCTTCATACGCTCGCACGAGATGATACGCAATTGGTAGACAAGGGGACCAAGTGGCGTCGCTTGGGCTGTGCACGTGTGGTGCCAATTTAACGCATTCTAGCTGTGTCATACTCAGCGTTGAAATTTCCGTACACGGATGCGGTGTACGAATGTTCCATTCTGTTGTTCCTTATAACGACCTCAAAAGCACGCAACAGGCTTCATTAAAACAAGACCCGGGCATTTAGTGGTGTGAGTTTAAGGTGCACACTCCGACTGCTTAGGAAGCACAACAATGAACACAAACCCGTCACGGTGGTGCAGTGACTCAGGCGTTGCGCTGCTGAGCACGAGGAAGCGGGTTCGTTTCCCGGCCGCAGCGGCCGCTTTTCTGATTAAGGCGGAAAGCAAAAACGCCCGTGTGTACGGGATTTCGGCGCACAATGGAGATCCCCAGGTGGTCAAAATAAATCCGGAGCCCTCCACTACCGCGCACCTTATCGCCTGCGTTTCATTGGCGCGTTAAACCCTACAATCAATCAATCAACAATGAAGGCAAGGAGTAACAGAAAAATTAAAAATACAAAGTGAGGCGTAACGCACCCAGAGCAAGCTGGTGCAGTTTCATCCGCTCCAGTGTCACAACTTTGGAAAGACGCTCAACCTGTGCAGCTCACGCGACGTCATTTCGTCTTTGTGTTTACCTACAGCGCACGAACTCACGCGAACAACAAAAAATGCTTGCAGTAAGAATAGGCCGCACGGCCAGATCAGCGGGTGTGATTTCGCCGGGGGGCGCTGCAATGCTTTTCGTACCCTGCACATGCGAAATGCAGACGTTTTCTCACGACAGTGCAGTTAGACTCCAAAATAGCTGCGCTCCAACAAAGAGCACAGAAGGAATCAAACAGCAACGTGATAGACGTGCTACTGTGTCAAGAGCGCCCAGATAGTCGGACAGAAGGCGTAGTATACTCCCTTCTTGTACGTCGGTAACTGCAGTGTGCATGTCTCCAAACAAGACAAAGCGTGATCGTCCACAGATGGTTTCGCAAGCACCTAAATAACATTACCACAATATAACCGCTGTAGATAGGTTATGTATAGACCTATGTACAGTTTTTTAAAACATCTCGCGGAAACACCAAATGAACGACTCAGTTACGTCACAATAAAAGTCGTTATCACACGCGTTTTCATATAAGGAAATAAACGTCTGTGCAGTCACCTGTAACTAGGTCAAGCTTATGTGTTGTTCCTAAATCTTTCGCTGGTCATTTATATTCGCAGATCCAAATGGCTCCTCTATGACATAAGTTTTAACCGTATATTCAAAAAACGCACTGCTCAATTCCAATACTTGAAGGCACACAATATATAGAGGCAGTACAGAACTTCTATTCACTTTGTACGTGTAGGAGAGCGTGCTTTATTAACACGGATAGGCGGGCTAGTTGGTTTGACATCATAACGGTAACTTTTGCGCACACTATACGGGGTTATGTACTGCGCTTGTGTTCGTGTCACCTTTTTCTGTGTTCCCCTATCGAGTGCGCAACAGTTACCGTTAAGAGGGCGTGCTGCCCCTCGCTTCCCACTTAATGTCAGTTCTTTTCTTTGTGCTCTTGCATATGTATATCTAGTGACAGTCCCGTTAACGGGATATTCTAAACACTGTAAAATGTAGTGTACGGCGCAGCTGAATATCATCAAGATCCGTAAACGCTCGACAAATAAAAATCGAAGGAGCTTGTAAAGGACTTTCGTATTTCCATGCACTCGAAAGCTGGCGTTACCCGCATGGAGTGGTTAAAACACAAAATTGAAATGCCGTATATAGAAGCGGCTTCAATTAGGTATTCTGCAGACTGGCGAGAGAATAAACACATCCGGGGCAAAGAGCTTAGCAGAAGAGTTGTTGAGAGGGGTCATTGGAGTTTTTTTGTAAAGGCCCGCAAGGAAGATTTTCAGTGTCTCAAATATTGAGGTGAGTAAAGTGTATCATGCGATTCTAATAGGCCTACACTTTTAGTCCGAGTGCTTATGTCTTAGCGTCTGGTATTTCCCCGTCCTTGTTTTATTCCACTACTCAAAGAATAAATTGCAACTATCCTGACACCATTACCACTCACTGGCAATTTTGTGTTTTGTCCTAACGTATCCAAAAGTGTGATGTTTCCGTCCATCAAACTTACCGTTTACTGGCCAAGAACGTATTATGCCTACGGACAGAACTTGAGAAAATCTTCCGCTCTCTCGTTGAATTCGAAAACATTTTCCACCGCATATTTCTCATTAGACATTACAAAGAATTCGCATCTCTTCGAAACAGGACAGCGGTTAAGCAATGATTCGCTCCTCCGGGCGGAAGGGACAACGAACATAATGTTTCCCTTCCTGGTGGCCAGTGATGCGGATTGTTATGTTCTCGAAGCTTCCACGAGAGACAGCCATTTCATTCCAGACGACATTTTGTGTCCTGTTTGGAGCTTGAAAAAGTGAGGTGGTCCACTCAGATTCCACCGTTGCGGCTTTCCCAATTTTACATTATTTCCACTCCGGACATGGAACTTCCTGTAGCTACGTTTACATCCCTAGTTCAATCTGCCACCATGAATACATCATCCTGTCACAGTTACAAAACATATTGTTTTGCTTCTGTTTGTTCGGTGAACATTGTGTTTAGGTGTAAAAATAAAACGTACGAATTTTCCCAGCACGAAAGTCACTGAGTTGCGATATTCGCAAACGCTATGTTTATGGACTGTGCCGCTAAATGGTCCAGAGACGAATCACAAATATACACATAATATTCTCCACGGGGACGCGCTAAGAACGACACCGATGTTTCACAGTGTAGGGAAGCTGCTGGTTTGGATAGGTGTTCTTACACTCGTTCTCAACCTAGCAAACACTCACACTTTTGAAATTTAATAACCAGCCAGAATTGAAACTCAAAGCGATGGCACACACAAAATTCACTAATGAAGTTGCCACTCCGTGTTAACCTCGCTGCCGTGATTGCGTGTCTATCGGTGGTACACCACATCTTCTGTTTTTTTTTTCAAAGTCAAAGTCAAGTTTATTTCAACATTGGATGTGCTGAGGACTCAGGCAAAAAGCCATCTTGGGCTTCACGAGGCCAGTGCCCCTTATACAGTTCAAACAGCAGTTGCAATTTTCACTCATAAACAGTAAAGAAACAATTTGGAAGGTTAATTTAAAGAAGAGAAAAGGGAATGTTTTAATACACGAGCAATTTTATAGCACACGTTGCCACGTAGCATCCGTATAAGTATCTTCCACATAATCATGAGTCATGCGAGCACGCTTCTTCGGGCTCTCGTCCAACGTTTATATGAAATAAGCCATTTTACAGGATGGTTTTAGTAGAAGACACGAGTAGGATCACACAAATATGAATCCGCATTTAAATCTCTCATTCATTCGTGAAGAGGATGGTAAGCCAATCTCAGCGTGAAGAAGGCGCCTAACGCTGCGGAATGTAAGAAAAAAGGGACAAGCTTATCAGCTCGTGATGAATGTGCGCAGGTAAGGAGCATGTTACATGGGCGCCCACAGTTACCTGCACGTATTTCTAGAATGGGTCCCCGCACACCAGCGAATTGTAGAGAATGAAAAGGGCTCACGCCCTTGCTCATGCAAATCGAAACCCGAACGACCCGCAACCCTAGCGCCAGGACTACAGCCCTAAGGAAGAACGCGCCGCCCATCGCAAGGCCCGGAGGCAACAGCTTAAGGACCTTCCCAGTTCTCGCCGCAATCTTCCTCCTCCCACTTCCGACCTCACACGCCGCGAAGGGACTTGCATCCGCCAGGCACAGTCTCTCTCCCTCCCTTGTGACCTAGTTCTTCACTATATAAGGATCAGAGATGGCACGCCCCACTGTCATGTATGTGGTGCCTATCCCGACGTTAAACGCACCTACTGGACTTGTCCTCGCGCCAGGGGATCACCTCGCTTTCTTCATCCACACCTTTTACCATCCCACACTCCATACTCATGGGAAAGCTGGGCCGCTCCCCTGGCTGATCTTCGCCCCATCCTTTGGCCTCGCCTCGCCCGGCACACTGCCCACGTGCGGGGCCCTGACACCTGCGGAATTCCCGCCTAAACGTATTCCAGGCCCACCAGAACCCCATTTTCGGCAGCCCGGACATACGCTGCTTTAAACAAAATCTGATCTCTCTCTCTCTCTCTAACGCCTATAATTGCCAATTGAAATTATGTTTTCCATAGACTGATTGTTAACGTGTTCGGAAAGAGATTGTGCACGTTGCTGAAGCAGCTGTACATTATTTGGCAGTTGAAAGCTTCCGTAAAACCCTTACTAGCAATTAGCGATGTGTTCGTCATTCAAAAGGCCTCGTAATATCTTTTTTCTTTTTTGTGTGTACAAACGTCGACAGTCGCGGAAATCTTGTGATTGGCCACTTAAAACGGTATTTCTTTGAAGTGTTTACAAGTGACGGTTTTGCTTGTTACGAAATGACGGCATGCACGCGAATCCATTAAAGGGAAATGAGCATTACTTTTCCTCGAGCTTTGCAAAGTTTGTATATTGGAATCAGAGACATTTCGCCTCCTCCGATGTAGCCAGATGCGCAGCTCCACACTAGAAGCAGTGCAAGTGCATGTTCCAAGCTACTCTATGTTTCCCTAATGATACCTACAGTTGATGATGGAGGATAAATGCGAACACGCCCGTATGTTCGAGATATCGTTGCACGTTAAAGATTCCTAGCCGGTCAAAATAATGTGGAGCCTTCTACTAGGGCGTGCCTCATTGCCTGTGCAGCCTGGGGTCGTTAAACCTCATAATAAATAAATAAATAAGTAAACCGTTGACCCAACCATTGAAAACATCCTCTATTCTTCAGCGCTGCCTCCTCTAGCCGTTGTCCAGCTACGTATCGAACACCCGGCCGCATAAGTTATCATGGCAGCGTAAACTTCGGGGTGCGCACCTTATACCCTGCGAGTATCATATCAACACAGTTCATTTTCAAGGTGAAAATTGGTGGCATCGATAAAGCAGGCGCGGCGCGTCTGCCCAATGGTCACGCAATACCGGATATCGTTTGGTAGGCAGTACCTTTGAGAGCAACACAACACTCTCTGCATATAATCATTGGGCTGCGTGTTCCTACGAACAGCGATACCGACGGCGCATGCTGTGTTTACTCCTTGCTCAATTTTGCTTCGCTCTCTTAATACGGACTTGCGCACGACTTAAGGCATTCGAAAGTAAAACGCGTGTGCGTTCGCACGCAAGTGCGTCTTCCTGCGCCTTTTCGCCTCGTATCCAAGCGTGAGAACCAGTAGCAGAAATTAACACGCCGCTTGAAGACAGAGTAAATTTTACCGAGTTATTTCAAGAATTTGTGGGTTTTTGGAGCGAAAGCTGCATCACTCTGTAAAGTAGCATAGCATTTATTCCTCCTACTTAGAGCGCACTTCATCAGCTGCCCCTAGCGTGGTCTGTACGCCGTGCTCCCGAGTAGTTGAATGCACAGGAAGAGCACTTGCGCAGCTTAACGTTCTCTGACACGCTCACCGCCGGCTTCGGGGATTTGATTACCCGATATGCCGGCTGTGCGTTACTGATTTCATCGTCGGCGGCCCCTTTAAGATATGCCGATGTGGTCGTCGCCACAAGTTCAAGTGCAAAAACAGAAAACGCCTCGTTCCATCTGTGTTTCTATGTGATCTTGCAAGCTCAGCGAGGTCAAGCCGGTGTCTCGTGTGGCTGCGCAGTGAAAGCGACTAGTCCCTCGTTTGTTCCAGACGGCAGCGCGTGAGGGCGTGCCGAGAAGAGAATCGATTAAAGAGTAAGCGCGCGTGCCGTAAAAGGAGGCCCCGACTCCATTCAAGGGTACTACGCGTGCGTTCTACCACGGCGACTACGTCAAGCACCGTGTGTAATTTTCGCTGATGAAATTCGGTGAGCGTACTCTGTGCGCTCTCGGCACAAAAACCGAGCTTTCTCTCGATGAACTTGGTTTAACATTGGTTTGTCCTCACTAGATGTGTCAGCATCACTTAAAATGACAGTGAAAAAACCGAAATCACCTACGCGGCGCACCACATTGTGCCTACGTTTACGTTCTCTTTTTGCGCGCTGAACGGTTCCGCCTGATTTTAGCACTAGCACATTTGACGCCATTGCAGGTACAGCCCAGCTGAAGCCACTCGCAGTAACGAGACCGCTGAGCAGACGCGCACTTTGTCGTCGCTTGTTTCATACATTTTTGGAGTTGTGAGTCGTTAATACATCCCATAGGGTACACTTTCTTGATGTAATGAAAGTATGTTTCATAGCTTCAAAAATTACTCCTGATCTTGCCTTGCCGTTACCCAAAATGTTCGCTGATGGAGCACTTAACACACGCCTTTGATTCAGGCTATATCAGTTCGTTTTAAAGGCCTATCTCTGACCCCTTAAAGGCCAACTGCACTCAAATTTCACCTCGGCCAAATTTACTTTCGACGTACAGTTGGTACTACCAAACAAACTGCGACATGACTTGAACCCCGTAAAATACGTGGTTAATTTTTTAGAAGCGTTTCATATAGATTAGCAGCAGGCGACGCTCCACCTGCCGGTGGATCGCGCAAACAGACATGAAGAGGAAGTGACACTGTGGCCGGCCCTGCGCTTTTCCTTACGGCCAGCCAGTAGAACCGGTCGAGCTCCGCTCGGCTGGCATCTACTGCTCTCCTAGAGCGGCGGCAAGGGCTGGGCGTTGCGCCCAGGTTTGCTCCGGCCAGCCGGCTGCACTTCAGCTGCGCTTCAGCCTGGCCGTAATGGTCGCGCTCGTCTCAATTCCGGTTGCAAAATCTCCGTTTTTTGATGGACGTTGGCGCCGCAGTTACGAGTATTTGAACTGTCGTATTTTGTGTCTTAAAGTATTTTTAGTCTCAGTATAGGAAAATAAACTTTTCGAGAGTTCTAAATTTCTTGTGCAGTTGGGCTTTAATACAATAACCAGTACAAACAGAGATCTACTAATCATACCAATATTGTAGAAACTTTGTAATCATCATTGCGGCACCGATGCGAATATCATCATCGGTGCCCGTAATCTCTCGTGAGCAGCTCTAGCTCGAGCTGCTTCATCTTTCTCCATCCGCCATCTTGTAAATAGAACACCATCGCATCATCGGGACGTCGCGGCTATTGGTCTCTCCTTTTATTCTATATTTTGGTGCCGAAACCCGGGACACTTTTCCTCGGAAAAAGAAACGACAAGATAAAAGATGAATATTTGTCATAAGCAGGAAAACAATGCCCGAAACTGAAGATAGAGATACTGACATTTTCCAGAGACATCCTAAGATTGCCCCTACGCGAACACGACGCATTCTAGAGACAGCAGTAGACGGCAGACATCATCCGAAGGAAAAAAAAGGCATCTGGCAGCAGTCGAACCTCGACACTACAGAGACTGAGAAAGGACCGGCAGCATTCCAGACACTGTTTTCAGGGCGCAGTGGAAAAACCCGAAGAGCTTACATCAGGGTACAAGACCGTTCAAGACGGGCTTCGAATTTCGACATGGCTAAGTGGACTGCGCCGACAGACTCGGCGCTTGCTCAGAAAACGGCCACACCGAGTGTTTCGCCGTCGGACTGCCACACTGTATCGAACTGGAATGAACATATGTCCTCAACGGACACGGACTGACAAGAGATTCTTTGTGGCCGGGGAAGAGAGGCCTTAGACCAGGGAGGGAGCGACCGAGCGGTCGGAAGGTTTAATTGCGACTCTCGTCCTCAGTGGCTAAAGAATCCCACAAATATTTTTATAACATATGTTTTGTGCGGGAAAGTTCCGTGTTTTTTTTTTCAGACCATAATTTTTGTGTGAAAGATTTCCGCTGAAGAAAGTACGTGTTATTCTACAGAACGTTTTCGGAATAGGTGATACTAAAATTGTGCTCGAAACATGCAACGCGTCACCCAGGTTATCTGCATATCACAGACGACTCAAATTAATTTCTCGATTTCCTCATGGCACAACTAGTAATATAATAAGTATTTTTTTACATCAGTGACAAAAGGTTGATACTTTTCAAAGAAGGACCACCAGGAAACACTTCATTGAATTCGGAGACAAGATTGCTGAATGCTGGTAGCATTACCACTCGACATCTTATTGCGGAAAGTTCCGGGGCTCGAACAGTTTTTCCCCTGCTCTCCAGAACACACCAGTGTAAGCCACCATATTTCCCTTTGAACTTCCCAAAGATTTCCTCTTTGTTGGCGTGTTTAGAGGTTCCAGCATTGAGTTGTACGAACTAGTGGCGGATTTTTATTGCGCCAAGTAGCTATTCTTGAAAAGCCTTGAGTGTGTTGAGTTCTAAAAAGAAGGACGTAGTTATGTCTTTAAGGGAAATTCCGGAATACGGGGCCACCGTGTCTGAGGGCTGGCTATAACTCTCTCACATTTTTCGAAAAATTAGACAACTGAGTGAATTGGCGTCTGAATGTGGAATACGGCTACAGCAAAATGCTAACTGAGAGTCATTGCCTGTACCAAGCCTATCTTTGGGTGCGGCTAACTGAGGCTCTGCCAAAGGCTAATTGAGTAATTTGAGCGTTCTACTTGCCACAACATAGAAGTGCGCTCATGCAAATAGCGTTAAAGTGGATTAACAGAGCAATTGGTCAAACTTCTGAGTCATGGTAGGAGAGAATAAGAAGACATGGCGCCATCGGAAAAGGTTCAAGAGGTGCTAATGAGAAGACTCAATCGCGTGATCATGCGACATCTTTTGAAGTGTCGGTGCTCTCTCTGCAGAAATTCACTCTGAAGCGTCTACCTCAGCGGCAGCTCAGAATCGTGGTCGCTAACGAAAGCACGCCTAAAAAACGCTAGAAGAGAAAACTAAAATTTCACACGGCGAACGAAAACGCACGGACCACCTGGATATAACACCACCAGCAGACGACCAACACCAACAGTTACGATGCGAATAATACACTCCAGACAAAAATCCCCCCCACTCTTGATACACTTTCGCCCGCCCAGGTGGCTCAGTGGCTAAGGCGTTGTGCATCTGAGCACGTGGACTCGTGTTTGATTCCCGGCCGGGGCGGCCGCTTTTCTGATGGAGGCGAAACGCCAAAGTGCCGTGTTTGCAGATTTTGGCCCACGTTAAAGATCCCCAGGTGGTCAAACTGAACCCGGAGCACTCCACTACAGCGCGCCTAATTGCCTGCGTTGCGTCGACGTGTTATACCATGCCAAAAGAAGATGCCATATTAACGACAGGCCTTCGATTATTCATCCGAGCCCTATAACTTAAAACAAAATTTCATGCTATCGTATTCCCTCATGTAAACAGTTTAGTTTTTAAATTTGTAGGCTGACTCAAATTTAACGTTTGAAAATGAAGCGACGTCTGAAAGTATGAAAGTGTGAATGTTGCATGAGGCGTTAGAGTTCATTATATGCTTGCGGAAAGAGTATCCTAGATTTTTTTGTGATTGAATATAATCTGCAACCACATAATTTGCCTGACAATCAGGATTTACAGGTATTTTATGCCAGGTTGCAAAGAAGGCGCCCATCGCTTTTTAAATCCGTATTGACTGTTAATATCTCTTTTGACAACAGTTAGATAATCGCAATGTTTGATATTATTCTTCAGCCCCCAACCATCCTATTCAATATCATCTGGTTGGAAGGTATACTGGAAAATCACCCTATATGCAGGAAGCACCGAGGTTGAACGAGAGGCTTCCAATGAACGTTGAATAAAGCCTATGTTATATGCAGTCCACCAGCGCAAGTCATTCGAAAGAAGTATTCGTCCTCACCTTATAATTTTATTTTTGGCTGAACCAGGTTTTCTCCTTTCGATGTGCCTTGTCTAAGGAATCACTTCTGAAATAGGAGCACGACTGCTTGAAGAACAGCCAGCTCTCCTCCTTCGTGTTATATAGCTTTACCTTCCTTGCACAATGCGGATAAAAGTTTGATCACGATACAAAACATTAGCATTATTACCATAAACTGCATGCGCTATGTAACCCTTCGATTAAAAGCAGTGCCCACAATGTCTACAAAAGCGTATAATTAGAGTTTATTGTAGACATACCTAAATTGTTTTAACGAAAAAAAAACAAAATTAGTTTTTTCTTGTCGATTATGAACAGATCGAAAGTTGATGTCCACACGCCGATGTCTCCGGTGTTGACGTGGGAGGCTACATCTTCATGTCACAGGACTAGTAAGTGCTATGTCATGTTCAGGGTTGATTTTCTGAGAGTATGTAATACCGTCGAGAGCAATTACAGCAGAAAAATGCGCGCTCGAGAATATATATATATATATGTGTGCGTGTGTGTGTGTGTGTTTGTGTGTGTGTGTGTGTGTGTGTGTATTCCTAGGTTTTTAAGTGCTGCGGCCGAAATCACCCAAAAAGAAATTCCACGAAGTGACCAAGTGCATTTGAAGACGCGTACCACCGCAACACCAAAAGTGCATTTGCAATGAAATGATGATTAGTCCACGAGTAATAAAATAATGAAGGTAAAACGATGACTTTTAAAGTATGTTTAGAATTTGTGCAGTACGTCTGGCAAGAGTGTGCGTCAAAAAAGTACTTTAATGCGCGCGTTATCGAGCTGATTGCAGCTACATATCAAAAGTATAATCACTTTTTTAAGACGGTGAAGGTATTTGTTACCACAGCAACAATTCATTGATCGCTGTGAACAGCGAATATATGAGCATTCATATAAATTGGCAAGCCTCTGTTTTCTGACGCAACCAGGCTGCTTTCAAAGAGATAGGTTGCGCAGGGGCTGCGTGCAAAATAAATTTTCTTTATTGTCCAACAATTCAGGGCCCGCCATGAAAATGTTCAAAGATACTTTCGAGTTGTTCAAACAACATATGCGTTTGGCATGCCCGGGAAATGCGTAAAGCTAGATTATCAGAAAAATCAATACGCGACGCTCCATAATTCAGGTTCCTGGATCACTGGTACACTCTGTTCTAAGTATACTAGCTCCTTGCGTAAACAGTAGATGCGTTTTTTACACATCTTGCAAATTTCGTAGAAACTAGGGCATTCAAAAAACATATTACAGAGGCTCCACAAAGCCGATTGCAGGCTAACCAATACAATGTTTTGAGTGCGCAAAGCATTCGATTCTGAAGATTTGTAGCCGTAGAACTTATCATTCTGATTTTCATTTGACACGAAACGAACTCCTCCGATCTTCTTAAAAGGCCTGCTTCGAGGCATTTCTAGTTGCAACTAAAAAAATCTGTAACGAATTCACTGATTGCAAAGCTCCAGGGGGAACATTTCAGTTAAATCTTCCATGGTTTGGAAAACTCGCACAGCGGATTGATCAAAACAAAGCTTAAAAAGCGATTTCCCCTATAAATTGACTGCCTGCCGTTGTTGATGTTTCAAATCAATTTAAAATAACCTATGGCGTTATATGGGCATTGATACAATGAAGCGCGCTTAGACGCGTTGTAACAGACAGTCGCTCTGTCAACTTGCGAACATATTTGTGTCATTTTATTATTCAGGAAAATAATAAAGTTTATAAAGTCCACTCGAGGCTCCAAAAGTTTTACTGTTGTAAAGTAGTGCTGAAGATCCCATCTAAGGTGCAATAGCCTAGACAGTTTGTAGCTGCTCACGGAAGCCTCTGGTCGCTTTGACTTTGTAGACATATTTTCTCATCCCATGTCTGGCTATCAGCAAGGTCCCCAAGCGTTTCTGCAAAAATCAAATAAGAACACCTCGACTTGTTGAAGCACGACATCCATTGAACAGCCCAGTGTTACCATCTCCATGATCGCTCAGCGTCTTTTAAGGTGCCACTATTCTGAGACGTGCTCCAGCGACTTACCAGTAGTTCGATCATCCGTCCTATATTTGCCAAAGATCGGAGGCACCGACGCGTTTCTCTGCGTTTGCGTGGTACCGTGCGTCTGTGCTGTTGTCTTCGTCTCAAATCCCCTGGTTTCTCTGGTTGCGTACAATGTGAAGACCCCACGTTGAAGCGAATGCCTTGCCGTAGCAAGAGAGCCGAAATGCCACGTCTGGTAGGTGTGATACTTTTATACGTCACAGTAGTGGCGGAGTCTTGCAGACGTAGCCCAAAATATCAACACAAGGTTTCTTAATGACACTAGGCAAGACAAAACCAAGAGTACCGCAGCTCTACCAAAAGAACTGTACATACCGGCGGCGGCAGCGTAGAACACGGTGCCAGCTCGTGGGGAGCGTGTGAGGTTGAGGATCATAAGGTGTTTTGGTCGCCTATAATAAAAAGATCTACTACAAATTCTTAATAACGCCCTTGCAGCTTTCAAAAGCTTTCTCGAGTATCAAACCATTGCTGCTTTGAATGAAAGGGGCAGTTTCTCCCAGCTACTAATAGTCGCGTTTTTCTTTTCAAACTTGCACGGGCAATGCATTGCGGCGGGATGCTCCAACTCATTTGTGCGCCTTCTAGGTATTTTGTGCTTTGGAATATGCAGCGTCCGAACACATAAAGAATCTTATCCTACATATTCAATGTCAACATCGACAGAACGAGTATGTTTTTAAATTGTTTGTACCAGTTATTTCATTATGGCTCCATCTACGAACATCGAGCAGCAGGTTTTTAATGCTTCAATCAGTTGTGCTACAGCACACTACATCAAACCAGGCCATTAAGCAATGGCTCGCCATTCTGTCCTGACCAAAATGCAGTAAGGGCGCGTCTGCAGAACATACTGTTGCGTACTGATTGTTGTAGGCGTAAACCCTTGAGCGATGACAGGCGGGAAGAACCTGTTTATTTGGTGAAGCGGATGGTGGAATGCAGGGACCAGGCAGACCGGTCGTTTGGAATGCGGCTAAGAAAAATGGCAGACAAATGCAAACATGCGAGCGCAGGGGCTGCATCCCTAACGCCCTCGACTTCAGGCTATATCGCTGTCCATCGCAAAAAGCTCATGTGTGTTCTAAGTATGTGGCAAAATAGAAACTATCTCTCGCTCTCTCTAAAGTATGTATTAGAAACAAAAGTTCTGCAAAGATCTTAAAAGTGTGTGGAGAAGCAAAGTGCTACCACTGTTCTTCCTATGCTCTAGCTTTTTTGTAGTTACTCCGTCAGAGATTTCGAAAAATACACGTTTTGAAACGAGCCATCGAACGCTCTGGACGCCTGTCGTAGTCTGAAAAACGGGCTGACTGGGTGTTCCGAAAATGCAATTTTTCTTTAGTGGTTTTTATCGTACAATTCCCGCAAGAAGGAAATTGTACGAGGTTAAAAACCTTGACAAGGGGCGATACGCGCGGCAAAAAGGCGATTGTACCGGTGTCTTTTGGACAATGCTGTAAAGACATAATTACAGATGTTCCTAGGACGGCATGAATGTATTTATTTCTAGCAACCCTAAAATACACTCAACTACGAACAGCATCATCGTTCAACATTGCACAAACAATAAAACTACGTGGCCAAAATGTCAGTTCAATAAAAAAGCACCTCGTTACCAAACCGGCAATATATTTTCCCTCCAGAAAAAATTTTGTACTCATTTATATTATGACTTTGCCTCAGGTGAAAGAATAGCGGCACTGAACTAACAAATCTACGAACCTTCGGAAATAGCCATAAGTGCTTATCTTTTTATAGCTGCGAACTTTCTCATTCACAAGAAAATGTTCACTTATAGCTGCTCTTCTAGATGTGAGAACAATATCCACCACAAGTAGGTTTTGATAGCCTATACTACGAGTTTAAGGAAAACCCCACACTAAAAGCACCATCGGCGTATATTACGTCATTACATCACAAAATTAATTGGGAAGTGAGGAAGTGTTTATGACTACATGCATTGCGGAAGAGGTAAATCTCGGGAAAATAAAAATATGCGAGTGACCTTTACCGCTTTCTCCTCCTTCTCTAGTGCGGTTCGTTGCGCGAAAAACCATGTGCACATGTTGTCACTTTATTTCAGTATCGCGGAGATACGAGGAATATAAGTATTGACAAAATTGCCGGCTTCTAAGCGACATCATAGATAAAACGATGGTAAAAATGACTTTTTCAAACACTTTACTTCAACTGATTCTCTGGAGTTATTCCAACATGAGCTCAAGCGGCATCTAGTACCATCAGGACAAAACTGCCGCTAGGGGCCAAGTGGTAGGTTAGAAGAAGTTACATACAATGAGCGCCCTACGATCAATCTCGGCGTTTCTGGCTAGTCATATTTAATTATAACAATAGAGAGCCCCAGGAATGTTGTTTAACTCTATAGGACGACGGGGCAAGCAGTACGATACTACGGGAATAGAAGCAAGAACACAAATGAAAAACACAATACAATAGCACAGGAAACACTCGCAAGCAACAAAATGGAGATCTACTGATGTATCTACGTTACGAATCAAAGCAGGGGAATAAATGCAGGTGGTGCTTAAATTTACTGGAACTAACATACACGAATACGCCCTAAATTTTCTTACTTTATTTAGCGGACAAATACAGATCGATTGATTGATTGATTGATTGATTGATTGATTGATTGATTGATTAATTGATTGTTTGATTGATTGATTGATTGATTGATTGATTGATTGATTGATTGATTGATTGATTGATTGATTGATTGATTGATTGATTGATTGATTGATTGATTGATTGATTGAGCATGAGGTTTAACATGCCGACGCTACACAGGCGATGAGGCGCGCCCTAGTGGAGGGCTCCGGACTAATTTTGTCCACGTGGAGATCTTTAACGTGTGCTGAAATAATCTCGTACACATGGGCGTTTTCGCTGTTGGCCGCCTTTATAAAAGCGGCCGCCACGGCCGGGAAGCGATCCTGCATCCTCGGGGTAAGGCGCGCAAGGCCTTAGCCACCGAGCCACCGCGGCGGGTAGTCGGTATACCAAACCATGTTTCCACCTCAGCTCTATAGAGCTCAATTTTAACACGAAAGTATTTCATGCCGGGGTACCCAAAACCTCCCCGACGTCATATTTGCCACGGAAATGACTTCACCATAAAAAGTTGTAGGATTCGAGCACAAGATCGGTCTGGCAGCGACGGAAAGTGAGATACACACTGGCAACTGCTTTATACGTTTTACCTCGTAACCCAGTGTGTTTCCAAGTCAATTGATTCCAGAGAAATACACCGGATAAATGCAAGTGCGATATACATTAAAAGTAACGGCAGGCGCTTTATTTGGAATGAATAGTAACAATGGAGAACTTTGTCTCACAAGGGTGCGTGATTTTGAAAGTTCTAGACTACGAATAAACCAGTATATTCACAATACAGACGCAAATAGTTTATTATAGCATGATCATTCAACTTGGTGGCGCTTGAATGGGGATAAAATTAGCAGGCAATGTGCAAGCTAGGTTTTCAATAACTTTTTTGAGTAGACTGCCAAGACATATTGAACAAGCCGCTCGGTTTTCGTGAGGCCTTTTTTAAAGATAATGTCAACAAGACGACAAGCTCAGTACAGTACTTGAATTCAGAGCTTCCCTTTGGGAAGCTATACCCTTCGGTGAAGGCAACTTCTATACAAGTGGAAGAGTCTGTGGCTGCTATCACGTTTGTGCACTAGGAGGAACTTTCTTTCGCACCAATTACTATAGAAACAAAGCCATTTAGAGGACGACTTTACGAATCTTCGGGGATAGATTGTGTACCATCGCTTTTTTGTTTTTGTGGTTTGATTGATAACTCAAATGTGGCGTCTAAAACAGCGGCTGGAGCTAACAAAATGCGCGAACTGCTCAATTACTGCGCCCACTACAGCGGTTCCGTATCCAGCCAGTAGGAGGTAGAACAGGCCGCTGACATCCTCTACTCGCAGCGTGTGGAAACTGAAAGACTGCCCGGCATCAAGTGGGCCCGACTCGCTCTTGTGCTTGGCACGCTCGACGAAATTCTTGTGGAACCTCTCTGGAAGGCCGGACTCGATTATCCAGCGGGTGCTGAGAAAGAAAAACACGGAAGTGCGTTAGGCTCACAAACTAAACGCTCGCGATTCAGTAAGAGACAATATATATCCACCTGATGCAGTTGAAATAAAAGGTATTGAGCGTGTAATCCTAACAATGTCAAGTGCGTGGAAGCACAAAGACGACTGGTACAAACTGCTCCACAGGGAATGACGGGTATTCAATTTGTTGCGATACACTGCTGATTTGTACTTATCAAGTATCTTTTGGTAGGACCAACAGCCTCATTACCCAAATCGTCGACACGACAGCCTTTCTAAGATTTTCCCTATCTCAAAGCATCCTGGGCGAGTTTCTTACACATTAGTGCAACATATGTGACTAAATGTATGCATTGTTATTCTGGTATCTTTATATAACTACTACGGAAGGTTTAGTGAATTGCTGCTGGTAATGCCATCAGTGAAAACCTTGACTACACAGTTGACTGTTGGGGTCGCAAGGATGCCAAGTCAGAGAAGCATAGGGTACCCTGTTTACATTCCTAGTCAACGACGGGGCACGTTTGCGCCTTGTTGGACTCCCTCCGCTCGCTGCTGTGGCCCTCGTGGGCTAATTGTAAAACACGGTACACCTCCCGCTTTTTAAGCTTGCTGTCGTAGCTGCTCACCAAGTGGAAACTGCGCGCTGAACGCTAAGCTGGAATTTTTCTGCGCGAAACGAAGTTCAACTCCTTCATCTACTATATCTGGTTATTATCGGACATTCCTTCTGTATGAGATGCGTTTTTCTCCGTTAACTAGAAAAGTAAAACCGTTTCAAAGCAAACGACAAAATGCAGCTCCACTAGTGGTGCAAGGGAGCAGAAACATCAGAACTGGCGGCGCCACGCACTTCGTCGTAGGCCCAGCCGTTGCACCTAACATGGATGTCCGAAGTTGCCGCTCAAAGGCCTCCGTAACTGCCCAGCCCGGTTCGTTTTGTCCCCAGGCTTTCATATCCCTCTCTCAGTGGACCGCGCTAGCGCACGCTAAAACCGGCAGCATCCGGCTTTGCGAATACGGCGTGAGTTTACAAAGCGCAGAGCACGCGAGAGATCACGCCACAAACGCTGTGCAGAGTGTTCTCTAAGGTAGAGTTGGAAGATGCCGGGCCCTCGTTACGAGGCGCAGGCTCAAGTGCGCTCGGTAGTTTAACAGCAGAGCTGTTTACGTCGATACAAATCCGTTCGGCGCAGGCAGGAACACCCGCGCAAATGTGAGCACGTGCCTTGCGGCGACGGCCATTCGTTCCCGGCGTAAAGCGGTACGACTTTCGCGAGTGGCTTTAGCAAAAAAACAAAAACTCGAGTGCGCGTGAGCGTGTGCTTCCGGGCGACCACTCTGCGTCATCCAGGCTTGCGCGTGCCCACATGCCAATTGAAATCTCCCCCCCTTCATCGTCTTCATCATGTAGCGACCAGCACGCCATAGGTCCACCGTGCCGAAGACGATGATGCCGAATCTGTCAAGCCATCCCTTCACAATGCACACGTGGAGACGGCCACCGGACCAGCTGCCGAAGAGGTGAAGGGCTACCGACACCAGGACTCGCTGTAAGACGGCACAGCGCTATATGCGGCTGTGCCGTTGGAAGACGACGACAAAAGGGATGACAACCATTGCTACTGAATGAAACACTGAACATACTTTACTGGCGTTTGCTTTACAGGGCCGTCCAAAACGGCTTTACACTGCAGGAAACCGCTGTTCTCTCTCTCCTAGGATGCGCTTTGAGTGGAGGGATGAGCTAGCTCGAACCCAGCTGTGTGGTGCTCCAGTCTTGCACCACTATGCACTCTGCGACCGTTTATTTTAAACAACAGTGTTTTATGCTCGGGTACACCAAGATCCCATCAGCGTCATATCCGTCTCGGAGGTGACATCGCCACAAAAAGTTATATTAACGCGGCTCCGCCCAGATTAGAGCCAAGAATTCTCCCGCCGCAACGGGAGTACACGGAGCTATGCCCACTGCGGTATGAACTAAAGCGCCAGTAGGCCTATGAACTCGCCTTACGTTTTCCCACTACCTCATTCATTCGTTCAGATGGTGCTGTCGCCTAACAGAAGCGAAGCGAAGTAGTTCATGATGACGCTATTGAGCGGCGGCAGTTGGCGCCAAAATGCCAGCGTCTTCGTGTACACAGGACGCGGGTGAATTGAGGCACCCTGCCACCTACGGCTTTCGGTTTCGGTTTCGGTTCGGTTTCGTTCGCACGTTTTTCAAAGTAGTGTGATTTCACTCGGATTTACGCTATGTTCCGGCGCGTACAATCCAGTTTAGAACGTCCATGCTTCTAACGGTGCCATACCGACGTCATATACCGGTGCCACACCGACGTCTAACGTTCCAGGTGCTGGCATGCTGGCTCCCCGTCAGCACTGCCCCATCCCTGGATCTACAGCCGCTGACTGGACCCTGCGACTTCGAAAGCCCTTACCTCGTCGAAGCGGAGCAGCCAGAACCCCCAAATCTGGCTCGCACTGGTACCTTCGCCTGGCAACCGCCGTCGTCAACAACGTCACAAGTCACGAGGCCCGAGCGCTGCGCATATAATCTGTGCGACATCATCTCCAACTCGGGGCACGACATCGTCAGTCGCACCATGTTCACCCTTCTAACGTTCCAGGTTAGTTACCTCAACCGTGCTAAAGAATATCGCTCTAGTAATCGCTGTGTTATTGCGGTGTCGTGCCCCATCGCCCTGTACTTCCCATGTATCGATTGTGCCTGTTCTCGCATGCTCATGCAAAGCCTACTGAGCCAGCTCTTGTTGCTACTCAGTGGAGACGTAGAGCTTAACCCCGGCCCCACTAAGGAAATCGCAGCTATTTTAAACACAATCAAAGAGCTTCAGGACCAACAGACTGCCTTCCGCGAAGAATTCCAAAAACTAAAAGAAGCCCATGAAACGCAGGAAGGTTTAATTTCAACACTATCTTGCAGGGTGTCTAAGCTAGAGGCCTTTCACGAACTTCCTGACGCCGCACCCATCACTGTGGAATCGGGCATTCTAAAACAAGACATCGCAGCTCTCAAGGTTGCAAGTGTAGATGTGAGCAACCGATTGCGCAGAAACAATTTGCTCTTCCTTGGAATCGACGATAACGACAAGGAAACGTGGAAAGACGCGGAAGATAAAGTTTTGGTGTTCTGCAAAGAAAAACTGTCTTTTGAAATATTTCCAAACAGTATCGAGAGAGCACATCGCATCGGAACACCTTCCCCTGAAAAAAAGCGGCCCATAATAGTTAAATTTATGAACTTTAAGACCAAAGAAGAAATTCTGTCTTGCGGCCCCAAACTGAAAAACACAAACTTTGCGATAAGAGAGGACTTCGCCTCTCCCACGCGTCTTGCTCGTTCAAAGCTTCTCAAATTTATCAGGCCTGCGCAATGTGCATTTAAACTTCGTCTTGACAAACTGCAGGTTGGCAAAAAATGCTATTATTACGATGCCGCCTCCAACTCCGTCCTAGAATGTACGAGACCACTTGATAATGTAGCAGAAATCAACGATTCAACCACTCAACCTATCGAAAACAGTAAATGACTTGATTCTCCCCGCGTCAACCCTAACGACACCCCTCGGCATTTGTCCTACCTGAAATTTAGCATTGCATTCACTAATATACGCAGTCTAATACCAAAGCGCGACCATCTAGACAGTTTCATATGTGACACAAATGCAGACATAGTCATCCTAACCGAAACGTGGCTGCATGATGACATTCTTGACCTCGAAATCTTTCCGCTTAATCCAAACTTCACTCTGTATCGCCGAGACCGAATCGGTCGTAGAGGGGGAGGGATTCTGACCGCTGTAAAAAACACCATAGACTCATCCCTTATATGTCACGACGACACAATCGAACTAACCTGGGTACAAATTCATTCGCACGGAGTAAAATCCATTATCGGGGTATCCTACAGACCACCTGACTGTGAACCGACTTTTTGCGACCTACTCAGCCACTCCCTAACCGCTATCTCTAAGACGTATCCCGATGCTCCTATCTTCCTTTTTGGAGACTTTAATTTCCCTCTCATTAATTGGCCTCAGCTCTCCACTCCTATAAGATCCCCATCGAACGAAGCTAACCATTTTGTCAAGCTGGCACTCGATTTCAACCTTCAACAAGTAATAACCTGTCCGACTAGAGGTAATAATACGCTAGATTTGCTGTTGACAACGCGCCCCGACGACGTTACAAGCGTGACGTCATTACCCGGTTTGAGTGACCACGCTTTACTCCATATTAACATAGCTCTACCATTAGGAAAGAAACTCCCAACAAAAAAAGTAATAACGGATTATAAAAAAGGGAACTATAATGCCATTAACGATGAGCTTGCCCGTTTTTACGGCGACTTTTATGACTCATATTTAGCCCGCTCCGTGAACGCTAATTGGGAGTTGTACAAAAACAAACTTCTTGAAGTACAGAAAAAATTCATCCCAACTCTAACCGTAACCAGCGACTCGAACAATCAGTGGTTCAGTAGGCTTCTGAAATCCATTCTAAACCGGAAAAAACGCCTCTACAGACTAGCGAATCAAAAACACAACCCGGCCACATGGGATAAATACCACACGTGTGCCAAACAGTACATTACAGCACTTACCGAAGCTAAACATAAATTTTTTTCTTCTAATCTACTATCAATTCTTAAAACAAATCCTAACAAATTTTGGCGCATTCTATCACCCAAGTCTAGATACGAACAACTTCAACTAACAAGTGCCGATGGTGAACCCATACACAGCAATCAATGTGCAACCGTCCTTAACAATTATTTTACCTCCGTGTTTACCGCTAGCTCTGATACCATCCCACAACTAGAACCACCTTCATGTGAGAGCTTCCCTGATATACTGATCAGCCCTGAGGGAATAACCACCTTAATTCGTAACCTGAAGCTGTCATCGTCGGCAGGCTGGGACAAGATTAACAGCAAACTGTTAAAAAACACCGAATACTTCTCTACCTTAATCCTCTGTTTATTATTTACCCAGTCATTGCAATCAGGCGTCGTACCAGACGACTGGAAGATTGCCCAGATTGTGCCTATCTTCAAAGCTGGCAACCGATCACTACCAACCAACTACCGCCCCATTTCCCTAACGAGTATTCCTTCCAAGCTGCTTGAGCATATCATAACTTCTAATCTAATGGCTCACCTCGAATCTGTTAATTATTTTTACCCGCACCAGCACGGCTTTCGCAAACACTACTCATGTGAAACACAGCTTGCAGAATTCACCCACGACTTACTACAACAAATGGACAATAACCTTCAAGTAGACGCTGTCTTTTTAGACTTCTCAAAAGCCTTCGACCGTGTTAGCCATATTCATTTACTCGCAAAACTATCTGCCTTAAACATCCCTTGTAACTTACTCTCATGGATCGAACACTTTCTGAAAGGACGCACACAATATACCTGTGCTAATCATCACGAGTCCGACCTAACCAACGTAACATCCGGCGTTCCGCAGGGGGCGAGTCTATCGCCTCTACTTTTCTTAATTTATATAAATGATTTGCCCTTAAACATCACATCGAAACTCCGACTTTTTGCAGACGATTGCGTTTTGTACTCAACTATTGCCGCCACTAACGATCATAATACCCTGCAAACTGATTTAGACTATATCTCTCTCTGGTGCAACCAATGGCACATGCCATTAAACTTAACAAAGTGCAAATCACTGTCATTCACACGGAAACATGTCACATCTCAACACACCTATCATATCAACTCTGTTCCAATCAGCTCAGTCCTTTCTTACAAATACCTCGGCGTGCACTTGACCTCATCGCTAAGTTGGGCAACGCATATCGATACCATTTGCTCCGAAGCCTCTCGCACGCTCGGGTACCTTCGGCGCAATCTAAAACTTGCTTCTCCTGAAATTAAAAAACTAGCTTACCTAACCTTCGTACGACCGAAATTGGAATACGCCTCAGCCATCTGGCATCCATCACAAACATATCTAACCCTTCAGATTGAAGCAATTCAAAACCGTGCCGCTCGCTTTATCTCCTCGAAGTATTCCAGCCATATCAGTGTCACCGCGCTCAAGCTATCTCTCTCCCTCCCAACTCTTCATTCACGCCGCGTCATCGCCCGCTTATGCCTCATCCACAAATTCTTTCACTGGCCACAATCTAGGCACTCTTTACTGAGGCCACCTTTCAGAATTTCCTCCCGTTTAAATCACAGTCGTCCAATAGCCCCCATTACCGGCAGTACATCAGCATTTAGTTCATCCTTTTTTCCTAACGCTGTATCACTATGGAACACGTTGCCCGACGACATCGTCACATTCACTGATAATAAACGTTTTAGAGATAAACTAGAAGAAAATATTATCACCCAAGAATAACCTTCCAGTTCTACTGCTGTAACACAAATTTTGTATAATATGTATTGTTGAACTTAATCAGTGTTTGCTTCTTCTACCTATTGTTAACTCAGTAAAATTATGTCACACTTATTTTGCGATGTTCCTAACTTAGCCAATGCTTTGAACTCTGGTGCTTTAGAACTTTTGTGTTTTTGCGTGTTTTTGTGTTTTTACCAATATCTTGGTTCATTTGTATTTCTGTAAACAATGTTTCACGACCCTCCCCTTATGTAATGCCTTCGGGCCTTTAAGGGTATAATAAATGAAATAAATGAAATATAAATGACGATGTTCAACTCTCATGGATGCACAAGAAACATTCAAATGCTCCCCTGAAGGCACATTTCACTTTTCTGTTTTACCGATTTCTATGAAAAAGGAATCAACCACGTTTTTTCTCTTTTCTTTTTGAGAGCCCCTCACATGGCGCAACCCCAAGGACAAGCGTGGACGACGCCGGGCGCTCCTCACGAGACGCACCATAACGTGCTCTCGGTATTTTATTCGTTCTGTATTTTTCTTTTCCTCTTATGCTACCTTGGCATCAATAATAAAAAAAACATATCTTCACTAACGGTCACAAAAAAATAGGCTAACCATTCCCCTATGCCTCCTTTGGCGTTGTAGGCTGCCGGCATTTCTTTCTGTATTTACTAACGAGCCCCTCATTTCCAAATCATATAATCCTGCGAAAGCTTAGCGAGGGCCTCAGTTCCGGCAGCCTTGATGCTAAGGTAGTATAAGAGGGTTTCCCACCAGTCACCCGCTCATGACAGGCTGTAGACGTTCAAGGCACGCCCCGGGGTTCGAAAAGAAGGTCCCCTTCTCCCTGTATTAAAGAAACATGACAAACACACGTCATTCGGTACTTTTAAATATCTCGGAAACAGCCGAATAGCACTGGCAATGACGACTGCAACCTTGATATATGTCCTTACTGAGTCCCTCGTCCCGCCTGTTCTGCTATATATATATAAATATATATCTATCTATATATATATATATATATATATATATATATATATATATAACGTACGTAGAGACAAAGACACAAGGGAGCAACATTAAAAAGATAACAGTTTACTGACGTTTCAGGCAGAGGAATTCCTTTCTTCAGAGCACTGAAAAGGTTGGTTTCGAGGTTATATGTCTTGTTATTCGTTTTTTCCCCTCTTCCACTTCTCTCATTTTTTTCGCTGCCCAGCAACAATTATACCATTGTACAAACTCTCCTATCCCTTGCCATGCTTTCGCCCTTGCTACCTTCTCTCTCTCTCTCTCTCTCTCTCTCTCTCTCTCGATTTATTTTTATATATATATAACCTTGAAACCAGCTGTCTCTGTACTCTGAAGAAAGGAAGGCGTCTTCCTTAAACGCCAGTAAACTTTTATCTTTTTCATGTTTTTCTCGTGTGTCTCTGTCTCCACTTACCCCACATTCTCGCGCTCTATCCTGTTTTTATGATTCCAGACTGTATGTATATGCATATATATATATATATAGAATAAGGGTTCGTAGTCAAGAAAACCTCGGAAAGCAAAGGGAGGAATGCGGTAGGTCATAGAAACAGGTGAATTTTTTGAGTAAGAAAGAAAGTAGTGAAAAAATGCCCGCTGGGTGGGATCCAGACCCACGCCCTCCAGAATACCGGTCTGGTGCGATGACCGCTACGCTACCGGCGGGGCTGTTTCCCCCTCCCCCCAGTTTAATGCGTATTTATGTTTAGGTAGCTTTGCTTCCTGTACTTGGGGGTGGTAGCCGCCGCCCCTCGGACTACTCGGGGTGAAGGGGACCTTCTCTTTAACACCCGGGACGTGATTCGAGCGGCTACAACATGTCGAGAGTGGTCGACCAGCGTTGAACCCTCTTAAGCGCCCTTTGGCACCACGACTGCCAGAACAGAGGCCCTCGCTATGCATGGTGCGAATCAAAAATGGGAAATGAGGGGCTCGGTGAATTAAGAAAGAACAAGGGTTGGCAGTCAAGAAAACCTCGGAAAGCAAAGAGGAGGTTGTGGTGGGTCATAGAAACAGACGAAGAATTTTTTGACAAAAAAAATTTAGAAAAAATGCCCGCCCAGTGAGATCGTATATATATATATATATATATATATATATATATATATATATATATATATATATATATATATATATATATATATATATTATAGACGGTTAGATAGATATACATATAGATATAGGATAAATTGCCACAACAGAGGCCCTCGCTATGCATATAGCGAATCATAATAGTCTGCATAGTGAGTGAACGAGAGCTGGTCATACAGAACATGGATTGCTCGTGCCATTGCTGCTCGTCTGCCTTGTTATAGGTGGGATGCAGGCACGTCGGATTGGAGGCACTCTGGTGCATTGTCGAATGGGCCCAGGAATGTGTGTCTTCTCGCGTTGCTGTTGTTGGGTCCAATACCCTAGTCGGCGGAGGGTCGCTCTTCGCCTGGTGGTGAGTTGAAGGTATGTGAATTGGGAATTCGAAGAGCTTATTAGATTTCTCAGCACGCACTGTGGACGCCCAGTTTCAGTAACTTTTTTGTCGCCGTTTCGGGGAAAAATCCTGCTGCGGTTTTGTAGGCTTGCCGTATAACGCTGTTCAGTTTGTTTTCTTCGGAGGGTTTTATGGCTAGGTACGGAGCACTGTATGCAGTCCGGCTGACAAACATGGCTTGGATTATGCGCAGAGTATCTGATTCCTGGAGGTCAAATCTTCGGGGCGAGACTCGACGGATGAGGTGAATTAATTGTGACAGAGTGCTTTTGAGTGGTAGGATTGTTTGTGCACCCAAGCCGTCTTTTGCAATATTGATCCCCAAAATTCTGAGGTTGGAGACGCTAGGAATGGGTGGATTATTGATGCTGAGATCAGGATCCGGTGTAGAGTTGGTGGGCTATTTAGGTGTTTGTTTGCGCATTGTAAGCAGAGCGGATTTTTGGGTGCACATTCCTACCCCGGCATTGCAGGTATTGTGCTTTTTGGATGGCACTTTGGAGGGCGTCTTGTTGTTCCTCTATGTAGCCCATTGTAGCCCGTAGTGTGATATCATCGGCGTATAAGGCGTGTCGTAAGTAGGGGATAGTTGCCAACAAAGGAGGTAGCTCTTTCATGCCGATGTTGAACAGCAGTGTAGACATCACTGCGCCTTGTTGGCTTACATTAGGTATAGTTCGGAAAGTATCGGAACGGAGGTGCCAGATTCTCACTGTAGCAGTGCGATTGGGTAGGATAGAGGCAATGTAGTCGTAGAGACGTTAGGCGCAGTTAGTGAAAGCGGGACCTTTAATGCCTGGAGCTAGGATCCAGAATTTGTGGTGATTTGTAAGACGCACGGCGCCGATCAACATACGTCTGATAAAAAAAACTGCTGGAGATTTTGGCGTCGTGCTGTACCAAACATAGAACATGCACTACACAAGCGCTAAGCAATAAAGCCTGTCTGACATTTTCTACTACTTTGTTCTCGCAAAGAGCAGGAGAGCATGCTTGTTTTTAACTGAAATATAGCTTCATTCTACGTAAAAACAGTTGTTGTCAAAATTTGTTCATTCCCAAACACGGTAGTTTAACCTCGTGACACTAAGGTCGTATGTATAGAATGTTGGAATGGGTTCGAACCCACTTTGCAGGTGGACAACATTTAGCAATTTGGGAAGAATTGTGGAGAGGAGCGACTGTACAATACTGTACGCCCGTGGTGTACGTCACCATAGCACAAAATACGACCCATCAAGCAGCGAACACCTTTATATCGGAAGCGGAAGAAGGAACACCACTAATAAATTAATCGGGCGCTACGCGAAGCCGCAGTGTAATGTAGAATTTTACGTACGTGCGTCATTGATAAATTAAACATAATGGCGAATAGAAGAAATCATCTAACTGCTTGGCAGCGTAGATAGGACAAAGCTAATATTAGAGTTTTGGCTGGAAGGCAAACCCTGGTTTTCTATCAGCACGAGTACAAGAGCGAAAGCGATAAACCCATGTCCTAGCATTTTGGGCAAGGCAAAATTGACAGAACATCTTCCTACACCCACAGCTTGTTTGGGGACACAAAATGGCTGTTTTAACACCGGAGCTGTTTAAACTTTAGTTCCATGGAACCTTGCCGGGCGCCACTCAAAAATCAGCGCATTCAAGTAGAGGGTTGGAAAACGCTAGGGAAAGAGGTGTGAGGGGAAATAGGGAGCAATTCCGCAAGTTGGGTTAGTTGGTGCATGATTGAAAACTTCAAAGTGATAAAATAACGGGGAACCAGAGGAGCGACACACACAAGTAGAGGTGATGCAGCTAGCCGGCGACCAGGTGTGGGGAAGGCGCGTCAGGGAGCACATTTTCGGTTGCGGAGGCGCGCGTCAGCGATTGGCTGCGAAAAGTGATGGGATGAGGTCTGACGTGTAGGTATTCTCCTAGTTAAGAGCGATGTCGTGCGCTCGGCAGCATGCGTGTCCGATGTACCGGTAAGATGGTTCCTCCCACCCCATCACAACGATATGCTTTTTTATAGTCGGACTGATGCTACAGCTCGTATTGCAGACCACCACTAGCGGTGTTTCCTACGTTTTCGCATCTCATTTATTTATTTATTTACAAATACTGCTGTCTCAACGAGAGACATAGCAGGAGTGGAAAAGTTACATAAAATACACATATACGACAGATACAAGTAATAAAGACTGTAAAATGTACACGTGTACACGTCTGCGAAGTTGCAGAATTTTTTTAAAGCTATGCTTGCTAGCTCTACCCTCCCATGATTTTGTCATGGTGTGTGTCACAAGAAACTCCCAACTATGCTAAATAAAAGCTAATGGTACCACCAGGGATACAACGTGGGCCCGAAGTGAAGTGTAGCGAGAGCCCGTTGTCTTGGCGACTGAGCTAGGCCGACACGTGGAGACGCTGAGACAGACCCTGGTTTTGATTTAGAGGCTGGGGAGTCGCACGCGCTTTTGGAGGCGACACATGAAACAAGAATGACGGGGGGGGGGGGCAGTAAGAGAGATAAAGGAGCCCCGCATACGGCCCTCCTTCTCATCCTTCAATAGACGCCCCACCGGCAAGAGCCGGCAGTGGCGGCCAATCAGAGTGCTTTATTGCCGAAGACAGTTTTGTTTTATTTCGCTCCTTGTTTCTATCCCCTCTCCCATCCAGTTAATGGCGAAAGAAGTCTTCGAGACTCACCCACCAACGCCAACACGTGGACACGGGTAGGGAGACGCTGGTTTTGAATAAGCGGATAGAGAGGGAAGGGCGCTTTTTAGAACCGATACAAGAAACAAGAGAGCGGGGTAGGCATTGAGAGAGATGGCGCAGAAACATCGCGTGCCGCGCTCCTCCTCACCCTTCGAAAGACACTGCTTTCCATTTTCTTTCTGCCGATGCGCGGCCGTGCTGCAGGAGCCACGTCCGCCGCTCTAGACTGGCAGCGGCCGGCGCTGCTGCGTTCGGGACGACGCTCCCGCGAATCACAGGTAACGGCTAGCGGAATTTCAGGTTTCAATATTTGTACAGCCACTTGTGCGAATTCAAGTGACGTCGCATGAACAATTGTTGTGGGTGTCGTTTGCAGATTCGCTTTCCAACCACCTTCATAGACTGTATTAAGCCAATTTTTGACCGAAAGTGTTTTATGCCGAGGTACACACACCTCACCGACGTCATATCTGTCACGAAATGACATCACCAGAAAAAGTTCATCGGCGAAGCGGAGTTAGGTTTCGAGCCCACGACCACTCTGGCCGCACCGGGAGGTGCGAAACGCTCTACTGACACAGCCTTGAAGTGGTTCCCGGGTAGCCGCACAAACGCGCCCTATGTCCTTCCCTCCAACTTATCCATTCAGATGGTGCTGCCGTCTATGAGAGGTGAAGCGAAGTAGTGCGTCATGACACTAATGAGTGCTGATAGTTGGCGCCTCGATATGGCAGTGTGTAGCAGCGGAAGCTGCTGTGTTTACCCGTCCGCCGCTATGAGAAACGCCGCTGAGCTTCTGGAACGCCGCCGCCGCGTTTCACAAGGTGAGCTCATGGCAACGCAAGCGCATGGCATGCACGCCACGTAGCAGGACCAATGTGTTTGCACCTTTGCCTAAGTGACCCGCCAGCAGGTCGTAACTCGCCAAGCACACCCACAAGACTGCTGCCGAACAGCAAAGCATGCTCCTTTCGCTGTAGCGTAGTGTGACTTCACCAAACAATTCGCTGACAACTCGTTCGGTTTCATTCGCACGGTTTGCGAGCGCCTGCGTTTCAACCGTATTTACGCAATGATCCGGTGCGTGTAATCGAGTGTCTAATATTGATGCGTCTAACGGTGCCATACCGGCGAAATATAAATAGCGATGTGCACATTCATATTGATGCACAATAAATATTCAAATGGCTCCTGTGAAGGCCCATTTCATTTTCGTGTTTTACCGATTCCAACGCAAGAAGTTTCAACCATATTTTTTATATTTCATGTACCGTTTGTTACACTGCCAAAACGTGGTTTTTCAGGGCTGCAAGAAGAACCTCTGTGCAGAAGATGTAATCGTTAATAATGACAGTCGTTGTCTAATTTCGGCCTTAAAATTTATGCCTTTCGTGGCAATTGATTACAATAGTAATGTTAATCTACTAAACCTCCACACTTCACAATGAAGATCGGTTACAATGCTTGAATTCCAGACATTAGTTTTCATCCTTGCTTATCTTCACACCTCGCACAAAGTGTTTCTTGGTGTGGTAAAAAACCTTGCCGCCACCTTTTTCAATTAGTTAACAAATAATTGTTATCAAATATCCGCATAGGCGAGGGTCTTAGCCATTTTACGGTAGCTATCATACCCAATAGAACAGCCCTAGTTTCAGAGCCTTGCCTGTTGTACCATGGTTCGGCAAGGAGTACATTGCTTCCTACAACTCCTGGAACACTTGTCTTCAAGCTCAAATTCAGGTTTTGGTAAATTTTAATGTCGCCGTTGTTTTTCAGGACCACCGATCACACGCTAGCCACACGAGCATGAGGCAGCAACAGCATCCCTCATGGCATCGGCAAAAAAGGCAAAAACAGGAATACTAGTCACAAATGTCTTACTATTTATGACTTTGAATGCATGTAATCCTGCTTTTGATTCCTATCTTGATTCCTATCTCAGTAGTGCAAAAAAAACAATTTTGTTAGTTTGCACGCCATTATCCTCGCCGGTTTGTGCGCGTTTTGTGTAATAGTAAAGACATATTTATTCAAGAAAAGTTTCATTCGGTTTTTGGTCAAGATTTCTGTGGCAGCCGCTTTATTGAGAGCGAAAGCTCCGCTCTTCCTGACCCAGACTGAGTGATTGCCTGGTTCATTGTGGTGCCCATCTGACCTTCAAGATAAGTCAATATAGAGCCAGCCCATCGTACAATTACTGAGCTCAGGCGGGTAGTTGCTCGTTTCTGCACGACGAAGGGCTCGAGAGGAAAATAGTTGAGGTAAGGGCTCGTTTGATCATAAAATGATAGAAGTAGGCACTGTTTGCATCTATGTTCTAGAGTTCCTGTATATAGCTTTCCTAGAGGATCAGAGTTACAGTGAACTAGAATGCAGCAGAGGTGCGCGTCCTTATGCCATTTTGGGTTCCAAAGTCGTCCCGGAAAGCCTCCAGTGACGAATGAAGGAGCCGCCGCTGAACTGCCGCGCCAGTGGCAGCGGCGTGGAGAATTCGGTGCATGCGCGCGGCAGCAAATTCTAAGCAGCGAGGCTGCGGGGGTACGTCGCTGCCTATCAGGTGAGCGGCCACTGCGACCACTACCGCCGCCGCTAACTTGAGCAGAACTGACTGAAAGGGGGTCTGGAGGGGAACACTGCAAGCGGTCTTTCGTTTTGTTGGGTTGAACTCACAGCATGTTGAAATCGCACACTAAACTCTGGCTCTACGGGATATACGGGAACTCTACCAAGTTCGTGCGTGTTCTGCCAACTTTCCCAAGCAGAGCTTGTTTTGTCTTGCGGTGCAATTGCGTGCGCGTTCACTGCTGGCCGTCGGCGGAAAACAAAGACGGTTTACAAATTTGGCTTAAGTACGTCAACCCCTTAAAATATTATTCACAATGCCTGCTTGTAACAGGTTCGCTTCAGTACGGTCCGCTTACCGCACGTGAAGCTCTCGACGGAGGCTCGCAGGCAGGCCTGTGTTCACCCACATGCCCATGGTGAAGTTCTTCACAAGCTCTCTGGCCATGTAGAAATGTCCCTTTGGTGGTTCCTTGTACAAATGCATGAGTGCATTGTAGAATAGCGCTTCGTCAAGAAACATCACCTGCAAGGTTTCGCCAACGCACATAATTAGGTTTGCTTATTGCGGGAATGGTGAGAAATCCATACCTACGAGAGCACTGCTACGTCTTCATAAAGACAACATACCACTTGCTCCACTTTTAAGATATGTTTTCGCAAAATTCAGGTCATGTAATTTTCAAGCACTCGAACATCAATTTCGGCCGTAATCGGTACCCTCTGTCTCCGTTGCTTGTTCCTACTGTGTTTGTCCGTGTGAGCGCGTGAAATAGAGTTCTCAAGGAAAGGTTTTACCCCAAAAATATGGTTGTGTGAGGTGTCTTTCTAAACAAGTCCTCAGCTAACCGTCCGACCACTGAACATCACAATAATTGTCCACAGAAAAAGTGTGCCCAAACCCCTGATAAGGGAGAACTTACTATAGGTCGGAATGCACAATTGCTGCATTTTTGCTATTATAAAACGGGCAAGCTTGACAAGCAACCCAAGCAGCACTTAACCTAATAAAATGGGGCTAAAATGAGTGTCGATAGTTTTGACCAATATTATTTAATCTGAAGCTGGCGGCGCCTTCTTTTAAACGTCATATGCCATTGTTTTAAAAATTGCGTTTATTCAATCACACACGTAAGACACTGGGTGCAAAAGTCGTTCAAGTATCGCGCTCAAGATAAATAATGTATCGGGTCTTGTTTTATTATTGACACGGAAGTAGTGCAACACCAAAACCTTTTGTAGGATGGGTGCTTACTACATTTACGATAAAACCAGTGCGGTTTAATTAATATTTTAGCTGCCAATCGACGCGGTACGCATTAGGTGTAAGAAATGTCGTTGCAAACTCATCTTCAATACTACTATGTATAATTCGTAGACGGAGGAGGCGCAGAGTACATCATAGAAAAACGCAATCGACGTTCCCCGCAACGAAAACTACGACCACGCCTTGATACGCACCGTATTCGAAAGCAACTGAAAACTTAAAACACTCTGCCATTCCGTCGTCTTTCGAAATTTCGTCATCTTGGAAAACTGAATTCACAGATGAAATGGACAAGCGCTGGTAGACAAATAATTAGACTATTTTGAAAGCACTCATTAGTGGCCACTCCACTAATCCAGTAAGAAGTCATGGCACTGGTTCCTGTAGCTGGAAGAGAACCACTATCGGGTACTTCAATAATAGGAGCTTTAGGCAATGGCTACGCAATCTAATGTAAATTTTCTCTTCAATTAGTATACCGAATGGGGATACCAATTAGGCTAAGTATGCTGGTGTGTGCTGCCCTATTTTATGTTTCCATCTGTTGATGTTTCCACACCCATGCCGTCAACCTCCCTGCTCTACCAAAAATCAAGAATAGGATCTACTCAAAAGATAATGTGGCAAGTACCGCCAGTGGCGTTTCACAAGATGAGGGAAAGGGCTAAATTGCTGAACTTCATGAAGGTTTCGTGCGGATGTTTTCACGCTGAAGTAGAGAACAAATTTTACCTATTTAAACCCGTTTTAAAAATGACAACCAACAGTTTTGAGACCACCAGTTGTCACATTGTCCTTTTTACAATCTCAGATCCCGTCAGCGTGCGCTGGAAATCGTGTCACGTTAGACAAGTGCCCTACGTGCTTACTTATCCCTGTCAAACAAACCTCTCGAGTTTCTGCAACAAAATCAGGACAAACAAAAATCTTGACGTGGTTTGTGTACTAAACACTCCCGAACGAACCATGAGCACACATGCAAAGTATTCTTTCCATTCATGGTTGGTAACAGCAGTCGAGAAGCACACACCCAACCATTGCGTTGAAAGAAGTAAGCCCGAATTAGGTTTTGGAACAATCCGTAGCCCTACGTGCTTGAGTAACGTCTTGAATGAATAGCATTTTCATCGCCTTCAGTGGAGCACTTGAGGTCGACGTTTCCCGGCTTTCACACTATGGTAATCCAGAGAACCTCATTATAGAAGTCTCCAAGGTTGCCCCTCAAGATTGAAGTTGATTCTTGATGAAGAAGTAACAATTGCACCTGAAAGCCAAGAATGGTTCCTGACACAGTTGCACCGTATCGGTATGATGTGTGCAAACACGGTAACAGAACTTAGGGATTGAGTTTATATGGTCTTGTTTGCATCACTGAGGGTTGCCCTGCTTGACCGAGGCTCGTGCGCAGTCAAAATGCTTTGGGGCCACTTAAGTCTGCTTACGTGCTTTAAGACCGAACCAGGCTTCTTCACTATTACATCTGTTTGGGGTCGGTTGCTTCGCTTTCAGGTGTTCCCGTTCGGGCGAAAATTACTGCTACAGGATTATTTGCTACATCGTTGTATTTGCGTACCTTTCTTCGCTTTTCCTGGTCATTTGGAGTTTAATACTTCAACAAGCAGGCTTGACACTGGCGCCTCGGCTTCAAAAGAATGAATTTGTTTGCGTATGTCGTGCATCTTCAATCACGCGCCGCTATGTTCACTCGTATGCGGTACGCCGTAGGCAAACCTTTGTTCTCGTGCTGGCAATGGGTGGGGATAATGCTGGCAAGTGCTTGTGCGGGAAAGTGTGCTGATAATGGTGATAATGCGCGCGGCTTTACAATGAAGAGCCGGATTGAAATCCTTGCGATTGAAATGTGCTATTTTTGGCTCTTTGCAGAGCCAGGCACTTCCTACACTATGCAGAAACAACACCAAAACCTACGCCTGTTTTAGCCAATGGTACCTTTGGGCTGTCGCCTTACAAGGAAACGACTGGCTGTGGTGTCACACCACATATACGCTGGCCGCGCTAGCGGGTTATGCACGGGGCTCCCGTCGCCAGCGAGAAAACGTGTCTTGGGCCGATGGCTAAGTTCAATTCTTCTGGACTACAACAGCACCCCACTAAAATTCAAAAGGCCCATGTCAGCACCTCTAGAATCTGTAAAGGGAGTAATGCTGCCGGATTGGATTGGATAAACCTTATTTAAGCGTGCAGAACGACGTTTTTACGCACCGCGACGGGGCCTCTGCGTCGGCCTGGTGGCTAGCTACTACTCAGCCAAGACTCAAGCTCGCTGTTGCCGGCTCGCGAGCCTCAAGCCTTTTGACCTCCCGCAGGACCTCCTGGACGGCCCATTGATGATGCTCGTGGGTGTGGGTATTTTCGGCTTCTTCTAGCCATAGAGGGATAGTTTTTGAAGCCCCTTATAGGTTCATACCAGTCCCAGGAGACGTGCTTCTGGTCTGCAATCTTCTGGCAGCAGAGTTGGCGCTTGCCGGTCGGCACGTCTCCACACACATTCGGTGCATCTGACCAGGGGTAGGTAGGGGGACTCGGTCTGAAGCTGTTTTAGTAGCACGCCCTCCGACCGGCTCAACCGCGGATCGAGGGGTCGGAGAGGTCTACGAGCTTTGCGGTAGGACGATGATTTCTCCATAATTCCTAATTCGGTACTCGGCACCAAAACTCGTTGGACGATCATTTGCGGGGGCTCGGTTGATTAGGGCTCGCGCCTCCTGGTGTCTCATTGTGGTTTGCGTTGTTACTGGACGCCTCTTTGCCCGCACGATGCGGAAGCCACTTGACTCGAACAGTTCTTCAGCCTTCTAGATGTGCATTGCGTAGCACCTGCAATTCTTCTTTGCAGGTGCCTCCCTTGGCGTAGTTTCAAATTTCCGCCCTTGAGTCGCTATCACCGACTAACAGCGTGCGTCGGAAATGGCCAGGGCGATGGTCACCTCCTCTGCGTATTCTGCCTCGGTGCACTTCGCGCATACCCCAGTCACAGCGTCTCCGGTGGTTTCCTCTATGACAGCTGCCGCGAAGACTACATGTTTATATGCCGCCGCATCTAAGAAGAAAGCGTGCTTATCCTTGGCGAGTAATTTTGACGAGGGCTGTAGCCCTTGCTGAATTTCTTTCATGGTTGTAGTATGGCTTCATGTTGATCGGTGAGATCCACCCTGATACAGCAGCGTATCTTGTCCGGGATGATGCGTTTGTCGTCACCTCTGCTGCAGGGTACAAATCCTAGGTCCTCTAGGATCTTTCTTCCATTCTTCGTTGTAGATAGACGTTCTCCTTGAGCATATTTTGAACACGTTCTCATTGAGCGTATTATATTGTAGATAGACGAACTCCTCGAGCGTATTATGAACACCTAACTTCAGAAAGAGCGGTGTGCTTGTAGTTTCAAACAGGCATAGCCCGGACTTGTAGGCCTTCTGTATACGATGGCGTTTACCTTGTTACTCTCGTGCTGTGACCAGGTGTGGTAGGCCGCGACATAAGTGGTGCGGCTTATCACAAAGGAGTGGACTAAATTGATTAGACGGTCCTTCATGCCATCTTTTCTTGACGTGACTTCTCGGATCAGCCTCGTCGCGTCTGCGGTCATGGTTGTGTACGAGCGATTGTCTCGCCGTTTGTTCGGTGCCATCCAATGATCATGCCAACTACTGTTATCTTGCTGACTTCGGGAACAACTTGACCGGACCACGTAGTGATCCTGATCGGGCCTTGTTGCCTGTCTCTGGTGTTACCGCTCCCTGGTGGTATAACTAGGAGTTCCGATTTGCTTGGAGAGTAAAGAAGCCCACACCCATCTATTGGCGTGTTCTCGTGTTAGTTCGTCTTGAAAACGTCCGTTTTGCGTCCGTTTTATTGTGACGAACTTCCAGTTTTAGGCGGGCTTTGGTTTGACTTTAGCGTTACTGTTCTGGTAAACACGTTTTAAACTGTAAACCTAATATAAACTATCTTTTATGTGTTTATTGTTTCACCAGCGAACCAACAACAAAGCTACAAAAAATTGTATGCTCCAGATTGTCTGCCCCGAGAAGCCGCGTCTCGTAGCTCCGCCGTGCTGGCTGAGCTTCTCATTCCGGTGCGCGCTGAAAACTTACAGTTTTGCAAGGGACACAAAACGGAAAAAACACAGAAATACCGCCCCAGATATTCTCCAATGGCGTCGACTGTACTTAATAAACTACTTGAGAAGTAAATTAGCACAGAACGCAGTAGTGTCAATACGATTCTGCAAGCCCTGTTGTAGGTGGGCTTCTTCTCCTATTTTTTTTTCTTTTTTTTCTTTTTTGGAGTTACATTTCAAAGTGAAAACTATATGCGGACTGCGAAGAACGGCATTAATATTTTCATGTATTTTTATTCTTTTTTTCGCAGAGCTATGACATGTGTCCTTCCTTTATACAATGTACGTCCAGGTGTGCACTTGTAAATATGTCGGTTTCAATAAAGGCATTTTGGTGTTTATAGTACTTGTAATTTTCTTTTCTCCTACAGTGTTTCTTATTGTGTGTGTGCGACGTGTTCGCGATGTACCAATGTTTGTGTTCAAGATCTCGCTGTCTGGCATGTAAAACAGGGACTGGGGTCTCCTCAAGTGACATCAAGTCGCTTTTTTCCCGGGCCTACCTTCATCTATGTGAAGAAAAGAAATAAACTGAAGCTGAAACTGAATTGTACTTTGGTCTCCACGTGAACGTCGCTACACATGTTTATCCACAGTGTAATATAATCAGCATAGATTTTGTGCCGGGTCTCCACTCTGCTGAGCCTGTGGGGTACTCTAATCCTTTCGAGATTGAATAGTAATGGCGAAATCACGAACCTTTGCAGAGTGCCAGTGCTGCCAAGCTTCTTATCATGTAGTTGTAAATCACCTGCTCTTAGCTGAGCGGTTCTATTCGTTGCGAAGTCTTTGATGTATTTGTAGCTCAGTTCACTCATGTTGAGCATAGAAGGTTGTAATAATATTGCAGTGCGCTTAACGTTATGGAAAGCACTCTGGAAATCATGACCTATAGGGGCGCCTTCTCGTTTTTTCAGGCGCCGGAGTCATTATGTTTCGTGCTTCAAATGAAGCATCGCATCTTGGGTCCTTAATCTCTCTAAGAAGCCGATAATTGCGGTTACGTATTTGCCCCTTCTCTAGATAATCATGAGGACTTGCTCCAGCACATTGCCTACACACCACGTAAGCGATATTTAGCCTGCATTTGTCTGTGTCCAGCGGTTTGCGCGGCCTAGGGATGAAGATGGTCTTGGCTGGTTTCCACTGTCGCGGCCACGATGCTGTTTTCCAACACATAAATTTCGTTAGGTTTCCAATTGAGGGGTCACCTAGGTTCCTGAGGGTCTTCTTCATTAATTGGTCCGGACCTGCTGCAGATTTGCTGTATAAGTTGTGCAGTGCTACTCGAACTTCTTCAACACCGTTTTCCCAATCGAGCCTTTCGTTCGTCAGTCTTTGGTGCGCGTCATGTTGCACAACTGGGGTAGGTGGTAAGTATACTTGTCATCGATTTTCGTGCGTGGTGTTCTCTTTTTCAGCGTGTTTCTGTGTGGCGCGGTGAATAAGCTTGATTAGTCAATCACGTTGATGGGACTCAGATTTAGTTACATTCAAGAGATGGCGTAAGAGGTTCTAGTTCCTGCCGCAATGCGTCCATCCGCTGCATTGCAGATCTCGTTCCACTGTTGCATGTAGACCACGTGGCAGTGCTCTTCGATTGCCTTTGAGCTCAGCCACCTTCTTCCGGAATCCCCGATTCAGCTGTTCTTTCTTCCAACGTTGTAGGAAGGGCCGTTTAGCTTTATTGAGCTGTACTAGTCTGCTGTTCATTAGCTCAATTAATGCATCGGGCTCAATGGTTTCCGTCGTTTCTCGTATATCATTGGTAAACTCCCTCAACCGTGTTTCTGTGTCCTCGATTTCACAGTGTCCCTTGGGGCTAAGAGTATTTCCACAATTCAAAAAAAAAATCGCGCCAATCCACCCTGTGAATGTGATGGGAAAGCAAAGCTGTAAACAGCACCCAAAACGATTACCCATGCGACTTCACTTGAATTCACTCACGTCGCTCTACATTACTGAAACCATAGAAAAATGAAATGCACTTAACCACACACTTTATTAGTTCAAAGAGATATTCTTGGTAAGGTTAAATCAATGCATGATGCATGAACGGTGGTTGGTTGAGTTGTATTGGTGAAGGGCATGAGTGGAAACGTTTTTCTATGAAATAAAAGGCAGCTAAAACCAGGTGTTATACGATCTCACTTCTCCGTCGCTGCCGCTGGAGACGGAGGCGACAAGATCGGGGGCATATAGGAAGGAGGTGGAGCAGGAGCAGGAGGGGAAAACACTTCTATTCGGATTTCTAAATGGCCGAGAGCGCTGCCCAGGGGAGTGGTTCCTTCTTCACTAGAGCCCATATGCAGTCCGCGCCGCCTGTGCTCTATCCACCAGGTGAAGCTGGGTAGGCAGAGAGGGGCTGGGCAGCAGAATCTGCCATTACTCTTGTTGGGTAGTTTACGGAAAGAGAGGAGGGTTCTGAGGGCTAAAGTTGCACACCCCGATTACGTACCGGAGTGTTTCTACTTCAGAGAAAAATTTACATTCAGCGTTGTAGCGGTTCTTATGCATTAAGTAAAGATGCGCCGGGTGTGGGAAGGAGCTGGATTGTATAAGCCGTAGGGTAGCTTGTTGTTCTGTGCAAAGGTCAGTGCAAGGTGAAGGAGGGTAGTTCTGGAGTTCACCACGATGATGGCGTACCGCTGACCTCGATGTAAGGAGGTGTCTGTGTAGATAACTGCATGATCCCTAGCGAGGGTGATGTTGATCGTGTGAGCCCGTGTTTGTCGGCGACCCTCGTCGTGTGAGGGGTTCATATTTCTAAGCAAAGGGAGCATCTTTAGTTCTTGTCGCCAAGAGTCCGGAGGTACATCAAGCGGAGTGACATTCTGTGCTGCCCGGCCAGTCTAGTAAAGGATGCGGCGACCCGACTCAGTTATGCTCAGTCGTAACTTCTTGTTAGAAAGATGGCCCTCTACCAGCTCTTCCACTGTATTGTGGAGCCCCGTGCTAAGCAGGCTCTCTGTGGACGTATTCATGGGAAGACGAACGGCCTGCTCAACGGCCTTTCTAATCATTCTATAAAGCATCTTTACGTCCTCCTCGCCGAGAATAAGACAAGGGTTGACGCAAGTGATTCTCGAGAGGACAAAAGCTTTAATTTAATCGAAAGGTATCGGATTCCTTGAGGCCTTGCTTCTTGGTGGCAACTCGCCTGATAATGTGCATGATTTGATTGATGCTGTGTTTGAGGCGCTGCAACGATACGCCACGCTTGGTGTTGGCCGGGAGATGTAGGCCCAGGATCTTGATGCTGGGGCGTGGAGTGGTGGCATGGCCATGAAAGGGTATTCTAACGTGTTCCTTGGTGTGTCGTTTGGCGCGAGGGCGTATGACAAGGAGCTGTGATTTTTTACGTGAACAGTCGAGGCCACAGGCTTTAGCACATTGGCGTACTAGAAGAGAGATGCCATGCGTTGGCTTAGCTTCCATTATTTTTGTAACTCCTAGCACATGCGCAATCCGCGTACAGGGCCGCTAGACGTGCCGTGGGAGGAGTGCGCAGCAGCGCGAGATGTCGCGTGAGGCTATCACGTTGCATTTACCGAGAATGTAGGGGGTAAACACGTTGGTGTGCTTGGTGAGTGCACCTCATTTCTTCCCCATTTCTGCGTGGGCTCGTAGCTAAACCGGTAAAACAACGGGCTCTCGCTTTGTTATACCCGTAGTTCGAGGTTCGATTCCTGGCGGTGCCAGTGAATTCTTTTATTTGTTCGTGGGAGTTTTGTGGTGACACCGACGGTCGCGAAAGAACCCCTGGGGGGTAGAGGTAGAAAGCTTTGCTTTAAAACTTTAGTACTAGGTTCCGTGCTCAGTAAAAGTGACTCCTTGTGAAAAAGAAGTGACGGAAGTTCAAAAAATAAAACGATATTAAAGCGAATCTTTCAGCCTCCACTTCTCATGAACTTCCGCAAAAGCACACTGCTGGAAAGCCAAATTTCTCTGGCAATGATGATGATCATGGTTTAAGTGTTGACAAATTAATGGCCTTCCTGGAGAACTTTGGCGACCGCTCCATTACGACGCCTCCCCTAAAGGCTAATCTGCCGCAGAGAGAAGTGACGCAGGCGTGCGACGGTGCGATGTATATAGGCCTAACGTCACGTTGTGATGTGAACATCGACAATCGTTATCTACAGTTCGACATGCGATAAGAGTGATTTTGCTGTGCAGACCGTAAAGTACTTGATCACGGGATGTTAGATTTTACTCCGCATTTTGAGGACAAGGACGCTAAGATTAACGTCAAAATGATAGGTTTAACACCTTGAACCGGCATTCAGTGGAGGAAATACTCACTGTACACTAAGGAGCAGGTACCGATTCTCGCCGTAGACCCCAAACCCAAATGCTGGCCAATGGAGGGCATACGCGACAGTTTCTGCGGTTATTCTAGACGAGTGATGCATGCCTTCAAAGTAGAACATATGGCAGTGTCAGATGTCCACTCAAGGAATGCATCACGAGAAAGCTTGACGTTTAGCCATCGTCGGGGTTGGCCGGGGGGTGCAAGATTTTAGTTGAGTCAGTGCGATATGGATGAATTTGACGAAGAAAGATGTAGCTGTTATGAAAAGCTTCTGGTCGCAGTATTGACTGGCGTGCGTGTAGTCGTATCATCTGTTCCGTCTATTTCAAAACACTCTTTACTTTTTGTCTCGGTGGGCCAGATGTTTTTGCCTTGCTTTTCGAAAGAGAGGGGCAGTGCCGCACTATAAACGGTAATTACCGCCGCAATGGTATTTGCCGACTGTGAGAAAACCGCCACATCCAGTAGGCGGATCCACCAGCCTCGTTAGAGGAAGAAGAAGTTCTGCCTTGTTGCTCACTGCCCCGTGTGCTTTCTACTGTTAAAACCTAGTCTTGTGTCCACGAAAACCAAGACCATCTGCCTCTCTCATGACAGTGTGGTGGCGCTGGTTATAACAGCAGATCTATTTAAGCTCTTTGGTGCACCGTACATACGCAGAAAAACAATCAGTAAAATGTCGACAATCACATACCCACGTTGTTACTTGGCCACGAATCGGATGTAAGGAAGAATAATGCACCCGCTAGGAAAAATTGTGGATTGAAAACTTAAGCATTTGAATAAAGAAGGAGCATATAATCACCAGCGAGAATTCGTAAAAATTTTGGGATTAGTGTTTCAAACAACCGAACGAGCTTTCTGGGTACGAAGAGAATAAAAGCTAACGGGGAGGGAGCCTAGACTCAGATATGTATCCGGACTAACGCATGGGCTTGCGCTGCGGCAGAGTCTCACAAAAAGAAAAGACCGGCGTGAAGAAACCACCAGGTCATAAGGAGGAACAATTGGTCTACTACACAACACTATAATTTAGAAACCTATGTATTTGGTTGAAGAAAGAGCTCTTATCCCAAGCGCGAATTGGGAGAAAGTTCGAAGTAGTACTTGGAACAAAGGAATAAGCTTTTTGAACTGGAAAAGAATAAAAGATAACAGGGCAGGTCCTATTCTCAGATATGTATCCGGGCTTGCCCGGGATCTTTGCCACGTGAGGGGCTAGCAATCAGCAAAAAACCGAGCGTACGTGCCAGTTGGCGTCTGGCACGTACTGTGCGCCGCACATAGAGAATGGTCAACCAAAGAAGATCCGGACACCCAAAGAAGAGGCGGCTTATCAGGAAGCGGGCGGCGGTGTCAGGCGAGAATGCGACAGACCAGAAGAATAACGGAAAATAAGTAGTGCAGGTCTTCAACACCGACAGACCACTACACGAAGGCTTTGCGGCGGTGGACGATGAAGTATAATATGAAGTCCGCACTGTACAAATATCGCACATATATTCTTTACTTGGCGTTTCATTTCGTCTTGTGCTGACGAGCGCCATATATACGTACGGGGTAAAGCGTTTCTTTCTCAGTAACCTATATGGCGATCGTCCAGTTTAGCTTAGTCAGACGAACACAGCTCTGCTTTGACATCAGGCTTGTACCGTTTTGCAGGCTGGCTTTGATTGTTTCTTGCCTTCTTTTTGCACGCTTGCTGGTTATTGTAATATACGTTAGGTACGAGAAAATTAAAACGTAGTTTAACCTTGTACACTGTTACCTTTTCTGTGCGCTAAACCTACGTGAGTAGGAATACAAACATGCCCGAAACCGAGCCCACGGTAGCGCACCCACCGTACCATTGTGGCTCAAAAATTACATATTCGCGTGTACTGTGAGAACACGTAAGGAAAAACAGAATTCTTGGGCTACAAGACTTTGGCGTGCGCTGGGGAGAAGTTTGGGAGATTTCGTTACCTAGGTCAATTTGAGAGCTCGTATTGAACATCGAAATGATTGGGAGATGCAGAAGAATCTGTTGATTATGCTTGGTTTCAAATAGAAATAATGGACAATATTGGCTTTTTAAAGGTTATTGTGGCGTTGATTTGTGCGCTTGCTGCACCGATCATTCATGTTCCAAATGAAAGAATTCATGTAAGGTTTTTTTTGGTTTTGTGTACGTCTTAAAGCTTTTGTCTCTCTCTAAAATTCCAGTTTCTGAGCGAGATGGTTGCTCACATAAATGAAAAGCGCCGAGCGCTAGCAAACGTTGTTGAAGTGAGACTCACGCAGTAAATACGATGGCCTGCTTCCAACAACCGCAAGTTGCTGCCATTACGGGTCTCCACATACCGGGTTCATGCAGGACTATGTAAACCCTGTAATTTAGATCTGCCAAGCTCGTTATCATCTGTATCAGCTATAAAAATACCCCTGTATCACTGGTCAGTCTCTATGCTGGTGGCTGACTTACCGAGAATTGGTCGATTAATGGCTACCAAAAGTTCGATTACACACCAGTGTATCGCGGATTTCAAATTACTAATTGGTCAGTAATCTTTAGTCACCCTTCAAGGCCCAGTGGCGACCGACAGCTGACTCATGGACGTACATTAGAAGCTCACCAACAGAGTCGGCGTGACCGCAGAGAAATACCACCATCAGCTACACTATTCTGCGGCACCTGCACCTTTCCAACTTGGTTGCGGGTGTCGCTGTGCTATTGCACATGGTAGCCACATGGAGAGTTTGAATCTAAATGTGAACTCCTTGAAGGTATTCAGAACAAAATCAGCAGTAGAATTAAAAATAAGGTCATTACCTCTCCGGGGTTGCGCAATCACTACTGTTATTTTTACATTATTTGAAGCGAAGCTGTCACAGCATATCGAGCCAGCGTTTGGAGTGTCCCTTGCGTACTCACTATATCCCCTAAAAATCTTTGTGCTTTAATTAGTACTCATTACTTTCCGGGGTGAATTCATTTATATATTTTGGGAAGAATATTATTCGCGTAGACTCGAATCTGTGTAAACAATGCTGTTCTCGTGTTTAACTGCTCATTTTCTGGGTTGTGGTGCGAGAAAAATCCTTTTTATCTAAGTTTGCTTTCATGTCAAGAACAGTGATAACCTCCAGAGACACGGCATGGCCATGAAACCTCTATTTTTGTGAACGCTCTCCTCACGTCTTGCACGTGCGGGCAGCATCTTTCTGGTACCGTTTTATACCCCAGACAAGAGCAGTTAAATAGCACACGTGAATTCAAATACCTTCTTTGAGTGGAGTACATCCTCGTATACTTCGCGGGTGAACACTTGTTTCGGTGGTATAATGGAACCAAGCCGGTTCGCTCTTTCCCAGGTAAGTCGTTGCATCCGATCCGGGGAGCTCTGTAGAAAAGACAAAATTATATTTCAAGAAATCTGGAGTGGAAATGTGGCAAGTTTTATTTGTGTAAGCCTGAGCTTGGTCATAGAAAATCCTGAAGCGTAGCTCAATGATCACGGCATTAGCTTGCACTAGCCATATCCGTCAACCCACATTTCCGGCTTTGCCTTTATGCCGCGTAAATGGATGCTTTGTTTGACTGTTATGCCAGGTTTGGAGAGTACTGATACTACCGCTGCTGCTGCTATATGGCGTACGATCCCGCTGGGTTTCATCTAACTAGGGAGAATCCTACATAGCATTCACAAATTGGGCCCGCGGTGGCTGGAATGTGAATTCGGGGGATGGTACCGGCTGCTAAGTCGCCCGCAATAAATCTCGCTGCCTAGTACCGCGAGCGAAGATTCGGTGAGACAAGTGACTAACGGACACAGGAGAACCCTGGAGAAGCTCCAGCTCCGGCGTGTATCAAGTTCTCTCCGCGTGTAGCTCGTGGAATCTACGCTAGAAAGATTGAACCTGCACGTTGCTCTTACATCACGCGTTTCTCTAACAACTGGGCATATGTTACCATACTAGAAAATGAGCAACTACGCGAATCAGAACCTCAAAATAATTGCCACAAGTCACTTCATTGAAACCTAGCCATGGCAATGTAGCGACTGGTTTTGTTCTGCCTGCAACAATAACGTATTCGGTCAGGCAATGAAGTACTCGAGGACGCTTGAAGTTTGTGGTTAACTTGTTCAATTACGGCCTCGGCGACCACTTTTCTGATGTAGGCGAAAAGCAAAAATGTCCGTGTGTACGAGATTACGCGCACGTGAAAGTTTCCAAGGTCGTCAAAATTATTCTGGAGCCCTCCACTACGGCGCGCCTCATCACCTGCGTTGCATCGGCGCGTTAAACACTACAATCAATCAATCAATCAATCAATCAATCAATCAATCAATCAATCAATCAATCAATCAATCAATCAATCAATCAATCAATCAATCAATCGATCGATCGATCAATCAATCAATCAATCAATGTTTAATTAACGTCGGTTGACATTTGGTTACATTTCGAAGCCGACAATTTAAATGCTACATACTATTTACACGAAAAGAGAAAATCCGGGCATCGGTCCTTGTCCTTTCTTGTTTGCTCGACTGACCCCTTTCCCCAGCTTCTGATGTCTTGCTTCCGTAAAACGCCAAGCACTTCACTTCTATTGCAGAACAATCCACGCCTCTAAGGACGTGTTGCGTAGGCGAATGAGGGGAACACACATTATGCATCTGGTTGACCGTAACCACCAATCATAGGTGTGGGCGCAAAATACCTGTGACTCAACTCTCCTCTCTTAGGCTGTCGCTCCGAGCTGTTCACACAACACGCCAACGGACAAACAACAAGAAAATATAACTGAAAAACTCGCACCCGTAAGCATTCAGAACTCGGGGGTACGCACCATCCGTGAAACGAATGCGGGACTACCATTTGTCTTTGTTAGTGCCCTCCCGCATTCTCGGGATCGCGCTGAAACTGCAACATTGCAAAATCGTCTTCCCGTCGATGTATCCGACACACAGTGGCTACGCAAACCGTCCCGATTATAATTGAAAGCACACCCCCTAACATTGAGAAGTATAGCCGGTTATGCTTACAGGCGCACTCCCCGAATTATACTTCGACCCTTCTTATGACGTCGCTGCTAGTGTAACTGAACCGACAAGATTCCACCTGGTCTCACGCGCTTTAAAGTGGTAATTAGCCCCGACAACTAAAGAGACAATCCGCCTGGGTTACAATGGGAACCTCCACCTGACCGAATAGTTTCCCTCGACGCCTCTAGGATCCCTGGGATGCATTCACTGGGACAAACCCTCTCAACCCATAACGATACACCCTTTACACAGCGCATGCCTTGGCGCAGCCTTGTTAGATGGTGTGACGTAACTCGGCATTGCTAGCCTGCAAGAACGTGTTTCTCGCGATGCCTTCTATCGGGCGCCGCGGCGCCCGATAGAAGCGGCTTTTTTGGCGATTTGTTGAAGTATGTTCGAGGGATCGCTGCGCATGAAAACTTATCGGACGAATAGATATTGTGTGGCAGCCTTCAGAGACTACTTGGTACCAAAAAATGGCACATACCGCTTTTTTAAAGTGGTTTTTGAAATTGCTTACATGGCCTAAGCTCCTGTTCACGCGCTTGTTAGCTGATCGACGGAATAGCTGTTGGGCGGCATTGCCGCAAAATATATGTCGGGGAAACAGGTCGTTGCGTAAAGGGCTACAACCTTCATAAGGTTGTCAAGGTCAACTTGGGCATTAATTGCCGCGATTGCGGTTGTACAGTTCTTTTTGAGAGCAGTGCCGTCATTGCTCAACACACCAACCAGGACACTAGGGAAATAATTGAGGCGGCCGAAATAGCACGCCTCGGGGACGTCTGCGTGTGGCACCGTCCATGGCCTGGTCTGATAAGAAGATTGTCTATCTAAAAGGGGGTGGGTTCTACCTTAGTCAACGCTTCTGTGCTTCCTTTTGTCGACGTCACATCGCTGTGCGAATAATTTTGTGTGCAAATTTCATGATGCCTTCTGGTGTTCGTTTCCTTGCTTGTTTACGATAATATCCCGCTTTCTTGTTTATATTCGCGTATTTTTGTGTTTTTTTTTTCGCGTACCTTGTCCGTTTTTTGCTCTGCATGACGTCAGTCATTTTTTTTTCTATTTCTATGTACAGAGCCACCATGTATATTTCGGGTCAGCAACCGGCGGCCCCCCGGGATGGATAACGCGGCCTCTGGCACGACGTCCCAACCCCCCTCCCTTTATCACTTCATATCTAGCTAAAGGCTGACATGGCAATTTTAACTGCAAATGTTGTTAGACATTAATAAAACAACATCGCTTGCAGTAGTCATTGCACTCTTCTTATCAGTTAGCCAGATCCCGTCTTGACTTCCTTTCTTGTTCCGTTTGCTCCCCTGGTCTTTCTCGGGAGCCGATCTGCAGTGCGACCCTGCTATGTCGGCTTCATGCCTTTCGGTACTCCACCTCGAAAAGATGCAGACTCCTGATGTAAAAAAACGGCTTTATCCGCGGGTTGGCCTACTTTTATCTCAAGAGCATGTAGGGGTTCGTTCGCTCACGGAATATCGACAGAGGTCGAAATAACGCCGAACGTCCAGCCTGCGGCGCGCTAATACTGCCGCTACAACTTAGCTGCGGTTGAGGCACCTTGCGTAATAGAGGCCTACAGTGCGGCGAAACACAAGCAGTGCTTAGCGAAGCCAGGTTTCAGCACTCGTTAAGAGTAGGAAGGATAGTTTAGCGGCAGCGCCCAACTGCGGCCCCCCGCAGACGCCGGTGGTGCGAAAAAAGGTGCTTGGTGCACTTTCACTAACTTCAGGTTAGATATTGTACTCAGTGGAGATGCTGATATGCGGTGGGAAAACTAGAAAATAGTCTGGGAGCCATTCCTCCGTGAGGCCTAAACAGCGAGGTTGATTGGGTTAGTTGCGACGAGTTGCACTCAACCCGTAATCACAGCAGTAGGCTTGGCTTAGAACATGCGTGCCGAGGCATATTGTTGTGCGCTACACGACGCTTGCTGACAACGTTTCCTTAAGCTCAGAAATAGTGAGCCTAGTAAATTTTGCCGGAAGCTAATTCTCTCAGTTGGAGAGTGGCGATATAGCCCAGCCGGAGCTTCGTGTCGCGCTCACCATGGGGGAAGCGGTGCATTGCGGAGGATCGCACGCACACGCGCGGACAGTCTGTGAAGTTGCGGCCAGTGAGACTCACTTGAAAATTCGTCCCGCACCTTGAGGTCACGATCGCAGTCGCTGCATGGGACTACGGCACAAATTTTGCGCCGTGGCTTCAACATTTTCAAACTGCGCATATCACAGGGCACCATGGCAGACTACGGCGGAAATCGAAACCTTCCCGTGCTACATGCTAGCCATGGCGGGTGCGCCACTAGCGACACCTGTTACGGTTAGCCCAGCTACTAGTTGTAAACGCTCCTGCCTAAAAAAAGAAGTTCCCGATACATTTACTGACTGGCTAGTTCATCGAAGTCCAACCAAAACATCTATACCGGGAGACTCAAAATTTCGGAAATAAGCCGCTATCACGGCGTAGGGGCTAACTAAGGCGACATTTTCAGAAATTTGCGCCTGCAACGGGCGAAAAGGAGTAAATTTTGCTACCGTGAATTTTTGAGTATCTCTCACACACCCGCTCATATCCAAGTGGGGTTCTATAATTTAAGCAGCCCTGAAGAATGTCTAAAAAGTAGGCTTGGGATTTCGTCCTCTCCAACACTACCTATACGAATCTGCATTTCGGATGAACTTCCGTGTTTGTAAACGTTGCCTATATATGTTTCAGTGATTGACATATCTAACGCTGTTTCGCGCGTTAGTTTTACTTATATGAAAGCACAAAAACAATTTTAGGTGTTTTTGCCTTGTGACGCGCCAAAAGGGCGGAAAAGGGTCCCTGACAAACGCAAACAGCCTACCGCGTGATGTCCACGCGCAATCTGTTGTTTCAAAGAGCTTAATATTTCAGCAGTGTTCTGCAATTATCGTGTAGGAACTTCGTAACGCTTACTTCTTACAAAAAAACCTACCTAAAAAACTGCAAAGAGATCAACATTTTTTTCAAAATCTAGTCTTTTTCCCAGGCCAGGTGAGATATTCAACAGGTTTTTGTTTATACACGTAAGCAATACTATGTCAAAAGCTGTTCCAGAAGATTTTGTTTACAACCGCATAATAAGGATGATCAGGACATCGGGAAATTACGTGTTGTAACAGATTTCCCAATTGCTATTCCGCCTTTTATATCATCCCATTTCTTTTTGCTTAAAAATCCTGCTAATACAATTCTCCACAAACCAATTAACCGATCTTGACCTAAGAAGATAATAAAGACGCGATAGGGATTTTCCTATTGCACCATTGCGGGTGTAGAATTCGGATGAATTTTTTCTCGTTCGCTTTGCACCTTCCACCTTTTAGGACCATCTGCGTCACAGTCCTTCCTTAGAAGCTAATCCTATTTTTTATAAATCTGTGTATAATGGTTAACCATCACAACTACCTCGGATAACACATGGGTTTGCGTAAAAAGTCATTTTAGTCAAATATTCTTTACAATTTCTTTCCGCATAGTTTTAATACAACATAAATTCTCCACGTTCTCTACAAACCCACGCCTCGGGTTGGAGAACAAGCCTCGACAGAAGGCGGGAGTTCCTGATTGGACACATCTCTACATTGAATAAACTACTTATGAGAAGAATAACTCAAAATATAACCCAGAAGTAGCTCAAAATATAACAATGGTATACCCATTAGTGTGATAAGCATACTGGCCTACCACGCCATTGCCAGGTACTACCTCATAAGCCGGGTGCAACAGTCATGCAAACTACCGGCACTTGTGCCCTCAAGAAAACGACGGTGCGGCTGAGCCTCCGTATAAGGCCATTGCAAAAATTTCGTGATGGTATTTGTATCGGCTAGAAGTTCATCTCCGCTCGTTGCGTGCCTAATACAGGGCATTATGGTCTTCCAACCATATCTAACAATAGCAAAAAGCGTTCCCCCGGCTGCGCATCGCGTCTGGCGTACGCTGCAGTAGCCCAGCCAGCATTGAAGCAAAGAAACTCAAAGCTACACAGGCTAAACTACATGTGAGCGCCCCGCTCTTTTTAGTAATTATTTCAGGTACGCGCAAGTGGCTTTTCTTCAAGCAGCTCTCAAACGGAACATGCGTGTCTCGCCAACTACAACTGAAAGAAGCCTTCGCGACAGCATGATGAAACTTCGCGTTACGTCGACTCCCATCTGTGCGTGGGATACGTTAGTAGCCACAGGAAGGCTTTGGTGGGGGACATAATTTGCGAGGTATATGACAGCACACCATTTCCATTAGGCCTGAAAGATTTCGCGAACTGATATGGACGCCTAAGCACCACCCACATGTGGCGAATTTCGCCGATGCACTTTGCACGGCTGCAGTGGCTGTCGCGACGAGCCGAGTGTAACGATGCTGGCCGTGTGTAAGTATATCGAAGGGTCTACCACAAAATGAGAAATAACCTGATTCGTTTTACTTATTTTCAATATACTGCATGCCCTTTCCGAGACCTAAGTAGGACTGGTGTACAAGATACAATGTTGTTGTGATCCATGTTAATAAGGCAAACAAAAATAAATATATTATGGCCTAAAAGCAGTAAAAATTGACAAAAAACGCAGTCTAAAAGTGTGGTCTGGTACATAGGGCAGAGAAAAGAATAACTGAAAAAACCCGAGGCCTTTTTAAAACAATACAACAATTTTCCTTGAAATGGGCATAACAGCAGGTGGCAGCTAGGGCATGACATGCAGAGGAAAGTTCATTGCATCGGAGTACATTGCCTGACTGAAATATGTGGCTGGACAGGACATTCCAATTTGTTATGGTTCTTGGGAAGAACGAATATTTATATTGGTATGGAGACAGCATCAAGACATAAATATTGATGCCACAGTTGAAATGGAAATTTAAGCCTACCAAGCTCCCTCCGAGATTTTAAGGAGCTAATTCCATTATTGTGCATTAGATTACCAGGAGAATCATGCGTGTCGTAATGATTGTATATAAAAGGAAGTGCAAATTTGTTAAATTGTTCAGGTTTGTTGATGTATTTTTTTAGAAGCGGCCGCAAACAATACATGCACTTTCTAATTTACACCTAATTATGTGTTTTAAGTAAAAGTTTAACGTGCGGGGCGAGTATTTCAGCCGCTGTCCTAGGAGACAAAGTTTGCGGCGAGCAGATGCGCAGGCAGCATCGATGTGTTTGGATCTCGGAAATTGACTGGTAAGTGTTACACTCAGGTACTAAGGCTTTCAGTTATGAAAATTGGAAAGTCGTTTATACAGTATTTGTGTTCAAGGTCATATTGTCGATTGGTAACGCACATGAATACTGTTTCTTCGAGAATAGGTTTCATATACAACATGTGGCAACAGTTAGCACTTAGACATGGCGCTTACGCACAGAATAAAATAAAATAATTAAGTTTATTTTTAATTTTCATGTAAACTAAGCAATCGTCCCCAAACAATTTACAATGGTGCTCTCATAAATACCGGTCGTAATATCGCTGATGTATATTTAAAAAATCACAAGGCCTAGGAAGGGCCCTCGCGGGACACGTCAGCTTACGGAAAGGCGGGGAGAATAGCACCGATTAACATCAAAGAATTGATGGCACATGATCACCAAGAATGATATTCATTTAACTAAGGTGAATGGAAAGTTTAATCTGCAAAGTTGTGGCATCAAACCAAAATGAGACACCCGTTCAAATGCTTCACTAAAATCCGGGAATATTACGTCTGTTTCGCTCAAGTTATCGTGATTTTACGTGAGTGCAGTAACGGTTGAAACATGTTGGGTGGTGGTCGAGGCGCCTTTACAAAAGCCATTTAGCTGTGCTAATATATAATATCCTCGAGAAATGTAGTCATAAAGTTTTTCATACAACGCTCCCAAAGCTTACAAGATGTGAACAACAGCGATATCTGATAATAATTCCCTATTTTCGACCGGGAAGTAATTTCGAATACATCGGTGACACGAGCAATCAGCCAGTCTAACGCCACAGCATCACGCTTAAAAGCAAAGGATGATAACAACGAATTCTGTAAGTGTTTCGGCATAGCGGCAGGGAAACGCGTTAATAATGCTTTCAGGGGCACTCGACGATTTTCGCTTAAGATTCAACAGCATCGAAGATACCTCGATGTGAAATATTGGCAAATCTGAGCAATTGCCCGTTAGTATGATACGTTTTATCTTGGCTGCTTTTCGAAAATACAAAATAAAAGTAACGGTTAAAATGCGACGCAAATTTTCGCGTGTCGTGAATAATTTCCCCGTTGATGGAATCGTTATACAGCCTCGAATTTAGGGCCCTTCAGATTTGTAGCGCCCTTGAATGTTTCTTATGGAGAAACCCCAATCATATTTCACCAATTTGTAACTGGTGAGTGCTACCAATGAGCAAAAAAAAAACATTTATACCTCAACGATGCCAGAGATGGTCAAGAAGCCATCTTCACTTCGTGAGGAGTGTAATTTTTCCCAAAGTATACAGTGGTTTAGCTCTTCGGAATGAAGCTTTTTTATTACAAGTTGGTCTTTAAATTTCGCAGTATTTTACTGGTGTGCCTAGAAAGCGTCTTAGTGCTTTCTCAGGTTTAAAATGGAGGAATTAGGCGTTATTTTCTGTTAAGTGCCGCTTGTTTCGACGAAGTAACGTGGTTAAAAAAACATTGCAATAACAAAAAGACAGGTTGGCATTTAAGATTACATACCGGAGTGCATCGGATCTCGAAGAGGGCAGGTCGGTATGTGGAGACAGACAGACAGATGAAAATATTAGCTCAGTGATACATGAGTCCTTCAGTGCTTTTGCGGTCATGAAACGCTGCCGTCACGCCATGGGAGAGCCTCGTGCGCTGCCCAGGGAGGCCGCGCAGCGGCGTTGGTGTTGATCGGAGGGCAGCCGGGGAAGTGGTCAGAGGGAGTTAGGCAGGAAACGGACGCTCGCCGCGTTATCAGCAGTACGCTTTCACTTTGCGTGTCGTGGGCCGCTGAAAGGGACTTGCCATTTTGTGAGTGTCGAAAAATTTCATGTGAATGGACATGCTGTTACTGCGTTACTGCCGGCCGGTCTGGCTGCAGAGGAAACGGCGAAAAAACGTTGCTATTAACGCGTTGGCGACTACCTCCACAGTCAGGATCATGTAACTCCCTGCATTTCCAAAAAAAGAGAGAGATTTGGCTGAAGTTCCACCATTAATGATTATAATAGCATGAACGCAAATATTTTTTCAACAGAATTTCGAAAAACATAGAAAACAATATGTGCACAATTATTACACGACGATATCAAAAATATGCATGTTATACATCCTCCGAAAACCGAAGAATATACGAAAGAAGTCAGCAAAAGAACATCACAATACGTCTGTATTCAAAATACAGTCATCTTTGGCTATAAGGACCTGACACACTTTGGCTGGTCACGTTTGGCTGATAAAATTTGGCGGTAAGAAACTCGCGCACTCATAATTCCCAGCGAGTGAAGGTGAAGCCGAGACAGTGAGAGCTCCTGTGAAGATTTTTTTACGTCATTTTTCCCAGTCATTTTCCCCACCTATTTTTCTTTTCCTTTGGGAGGGGGGAACTGGTGGTGCTGGTTGCTTTGTAATCAAGCACATTGCCGGGCTTCTAAAGAAGGTCTTATAACCACAGCCTTTTTGTTTTCCGGAAATATTTCTTTTACCTTTGTTTCTGGAGATTAATAGGCCAAAAATAACCGCCCTATATAAAAGCCTCGTCGCCATATGCCTGTAGCTATGTCAACTATGGTAATGTCATAGGTAAATTAAATATGTAGAAATGTGAACATATGAATTATCGCTGTGAATTCGTTTCTGTGAGCGCACGCGTAGCAAGCAATGTGCAAATCATACAATTATGTAAAAATACTCCAACGGGTGTCCCATTCCATAGTTAAATTCTACAACCATCTTGTTTCCATGAGAACCCACAGGCACTCGCGAGAGTAATCTTTGTTTTGTAGTGTTGAATGATGCAAAGCCAGCTTTCAGCGTTTCGACTAAGCGCACTATGACACCGCACTGCACCGCAGTTATGCGTAAAATGAGAGCATTGAAGAAGCTGATTCTGAACGGAGCTAGAAAAATATGGCCCACCCGTGCAATCATCCCCTTTGTCCCCACGTCGACGTGACCCCTGCTTTTCGCACGGGGGTTTATCCCTAGAAGGTGTCAGAAATTATTTCCGCACGTCACTCCTTTTATCCACATCATTGCACTTTCAAAGAAAATGCTTGGAGCCCTGGCCCCCACGGCATGCAAGCATGGAACATCACTGCCACGCCAGTTACGGTGTCGCCGCGCGTGAATTTTACATTCAAGCGAACAGAGCCGCTTCCAGACCTTCGATGTTCCTGTTGTGAAATCAATTTTTAGCGTTAAGCGCTGCAGCTGAACAGGGGTATGAGGAGCGCGGTCAAAGATCAGGAAAGAATATACATCATATCGGAACTCAAAGACAACCACGCGTAAGGGGCTTCTAAAAAATTTCGGAGAATCAAACCAGTCAACAGTATTGAGCGTGCATTTTGCCTGATACGGATTTCACATAAGGGCTGCAATCATACGACTTTCTTGCCGGCTTCGAATTGTAGCAAGAACCAATAACACCCTCCTATTGCAAAAGCGCCACCAAAGGCGGGCGCAGGTACTTCCGCGCGGCTGCACGCACGCGGCAGCGGCCGGCAGCGGTGGCCGCCCGATGCCCTCCGATCTGCGGTGGCGCCCCTCGCGGTAGCCTTTGACCTCAAACGAAACTTGGCAGGGAGTTTCATGACCAGAAAAGCATTGAAGGACTGTGGTAATACTAACCGGTCGGAGAGTTATATCGTGTTTTTATCTAAAATTGTGTGCAAACACTGATATAGGACAAACAGAAACACAGATAGCATAGCGCTTGACCCGTCAGTTCATCCTGTGAGTCTTTGTCAGAAAATCTGCGCTTACTTTATAATACAATTTTCCTATTCATATATCCTAAATATAACTGTGATCTTTAAAACAGTGTCTGTGGGGTATTACGCCAGAGAAATTAAACAATTTTTGGTCAGTTCTTTATCGAAACAAGGGTGTGTCAGCGTACCCGGAACAGCTCTTCGTAGGTGGTGCCTTTTATGATGACCGGCACAACTTCGGGTCGCGCGATGATGTCAGCGAGGGAGTCTATGCGGCTGCCTTCTTCCTTCATGGTGAGGCTTGCCTTCATGTGACCCGTGAATCCGGAGGCCAGGACGAACACGGCCATCCACCAGGTTCCCACCAGCCAACGCCTCACGGAGCCCCGCGTCACCCGGGGACCCGCTGTGAATGCGAATGATTTATCAGCCTCCAGGGAATTCGCTTGTCGGGATCAAAATGTCAGGATCTAACATAGTCGAATTTGATGCCGTTGGTTTTATTTATTTAAACGTCGCTTTACTGTGCTGGGCCGCTTTCCTTGGCTGGGACTTGCTGTGTTCCTCATGTAAAAGGTATGCACCAAGACGTTCCGCCACGCAACTCTGTTTGAAAATGCTGTTTTCTTTTGTTCATTGGGGTATGAAACGTGACGCTTTTGTGGTGAACTTTCGCAGCTCAACTAGGAAGCTGATGTTTTTTTTTTGCGATGCTTGGAAAACAAGGGCGCTAAGACACTTGATTTGCAGTGTGCATCCGGCACCGCCGTTCGTAATCAGCACTATAGTAATTCTTATATTGCAAAGAGAAAATCTTACGTTCCCAACTGCGTGGAAAAGCGGAGTTGTGTACTACAGAAGATTGCCGCACTCTAAAGAAAAGAGACCTTTCCAAAGGTGTCAAGGTGCAGATTTAGACAAATTTAGCTAATGTAATCCAATTAGGTTTAAGAGACAGCAGTATAGATTGGAGTTCTTATAGGCATCAATCCGTGGACTTAAATCTAGAAGCTGAGTGTGTAACCGTGACGCCACATAAGCTTGCTGCTAGTATGGGAGCAAGAGTTGGGCTAGAGCATGGAGCAAGAAGTATGTAGGAGGCGCAACAGAGCTTGCTCCGGCGGCGCGATAAAGTCACCGCACCGTGCACGGAACCGACGCGCCCTCTGTCGCGAGCCGCCAGAGGGAAAATGCGCGAGGTGCGATTCTTGAAAAGGTTCGCGGGTTCAAGGTCAGTCAGTGCATTGCCGGCTGGCGGCTATGCCGGCTTTCTCTTTTTGCGAACATGAGACAAGTAGCTGGGCCAGCTCGGAAATATTGACGGCACAGGGTCTGGTAACAGAGACAGTCCGTTTAGGTTTGTCTAGGAAGACTTTGCCACCAAGCTCGCCCTAATACGACCGCCTCTCTAGGTCGCTCTCCGAGAAGTGCTTTTCGCATAGTCACTAGACGTGAGCTCCCGATGTTTTATGGGGATAGCACAGAGCCCACACTTCCAACCGTGCCAGGTTACTGGGAACTTTATTTTACTTTTTCTTTGCAGGATGCGTAGCCACTGTTGCAGTTCGGACGACACATTTCCACCCCACCCTCAGGAAGCACGGATTAAAAACACTTGCCTTCGTCCAACATAAAAAGCGCACACAGATCTGAGAAGCCGGCGAGAGCGGGGAGAGTGAATCACTCGTGGCAGAAAGGCGGCATCGCAGACGTCGTCTGCTCGGGGATTCCTTCTAGTACTGCGTTTCAAGCGCGGTGCGGCACGTAACTAGGGCAGTAATATGAATAACTGCTGCTAAAATTCCCTGTACTTCTGTTTGTTTATTTTGCAGAAAGACATCTGTCAATTTTCACAATAGATTCGATGATATTGCGATTTCTGCGCGTCACGACCGTAGCTATGGCATGTAAACTATTGCATGTAAACATGTAAACTATGGCAAGGCGCTTGACGCGTAATCTGTTGTGCTGCTCCGCAAGCTGCATTTCCTCCTCGCCAGACAGTGACGTTAACGCGCCGTCCGCCATCGCTGTCCCAGCCCAGCAGATTCCCCTCCTGAAATGCTTCTTTCTGCCTGTGCTAGAGCGCGCTGCCTTGTCGTCATGCCACGTGACAGATAAAAGAGTGATACGTCACGAGAACATTTGCATTCCTTATGCGGAAACCTGTGATCCTGGCCAGGCTTTAGGCGTAAAGTGTCATCACTCGCCCTTTAGAGCTTCCACAAAGACACGAACTCCCGAATAAAAACAAAAAATGAAGGAACCTCACACTAACGCGTGAGACGTGAAGGCAGCGAAGCTGTACGCAACAGTAGCGTGTTTCCCCTTTTTCGCCCCACGGCGTTTAAGCGTCGCCGCTGTACGAGCGACCACAGCTGGATGTTCGTCCTACTCCATTGCACACGGCTCTGCACGAAGATCGCCTTCCTTCGTCGCGCGCATATATCGGTGCGGTGGCGGCGACCTCTCCTTCCTCCGCCAGGTGTCGGCACGGGTCCCGCGCGCTTCTTCGTTCCCTCCTCGCCTATCTCTCCCCGCCATCAAGCGCTGCGCCGATCTGGCAGCTTGCAGAACGGGATGTGGTTTGACCTCTAGCTCTCAAGCTCAAAACTGGTCACCCCGTCGAGACTGCCCGAGGTAGCGTACTGTAGCTTTCGCTACAAAAGACGTCACAGCGATACCTGTCTGTCTTCATAGGTGCTCTCGCGAAAATGGGGAAATACCCGCGGGACTGCGGGATAGTGAACTGATCCCTACCTTCCATAAGAAAGATGCTGAACAAACTGAGGAATGCGAAGTAGTATTCCACAGCCAGGTGAGTCCACCGAAACCGCGCTTCGGTCAACGCCAACAGCAGGCTCACTCCAACCATAGCCGAAAAGAGCCCCATCCACACCTGAAACACACAAGCGTCATTTAAATCGTACCCGCACCGTTTATATACTTACAGAATGTGTCACGTGCTAACAGTGTCAGCTAAAACTCAACTTCCGGTAATCGCAGGGCGACGGCTATCCAGATAGCCGATCACTTACAGCTTTAGTGTAAGGTCTTAAACCGAATACACACAGTCAAACCAAAGAAGCGCTTTGGCAAGCAGGCAAAAAGAGAATACGATGTGCGGCGTACTGTTATTTCTGTACATGTCTTGGCGCGGTGACGTTTCTAGTGCTGCCTATATACCTAGCTAGCCATGCAGAGTAACAGCGACCGCGCGGCATGCTCAATTCAGGAGGGTATATAAACAAAAGATTACACCATCTCAGTCTCACGACTCTGTACTCAGCGCCCTACAATGTGCCGTGCATATCCGGAACTGTGGGAACTGGCAGTTGGTGATTCTCGCCCAATCATGCGCCTTATCCATTAAACCGTTTAGAGAAGGCAAGCGTGGCAGGGGGCGGCAGAAAGTTAGATGGGCGGATGAGATCAATAAGTTTGCGGGGATAAAGTGGTCGCAGTTAGCCCAGGACCAGGATTATTGGAGGTTTATGGCAGAGGCCCTTGCCCTGCAGTGGGTGTAGATAGGCTGATGATGATGATGATGACATCAAAGACACCTGTGCACTCACGTCAGCGTTGAAGGCGTTCACGTAGCCGAACACATTGGTCACGTATGGATTCATCACACCTCCAAAGTGTCCGGCCTCGGTCGCGTAGTACTGCGGAAGCGGCTGAAGAGCATGGATTCGATCGTAGCTGGGTGCAACGGGACCGACGAGCATGTCGCTCTCCTGAGGTGACAAAATGGACATCCATAACGTAAAAAGGTGCGTCTCAGTAATGAAATGGCGCCATAATGAAGACGTCCATGCTTAGGTGAATATATGATCAGCGCATCAGCCCGTAAAAAGGCAAATAAAATAGGAGAGCGGGCTTACAGCCAAATGTGCAAGCTAGTGAACCCCGTGAGAGTGAAACGAAAGAGTTCAGGCGGCTTCACTAGGCAGCCCCAGGGGTATTCTCTTTATTCCCCATGGACATGCACATAACAGCAGCGTCGGCACTCACTACGACACAGAGAACCACATTGAACGTGCGAAACTCGCGGCACCCACTAATTATTTCTTAGCAGTTAGTCCAACATGTCCTACATTCGGTTCTTCATGGCTTTAAAATTACGTATTTTTATCTTGAACTCTTTCTTACCTAACACAGAAGTTCAACTTTGTAGTGCACAAAATTTGTAACCATTTGCTTGGCAACTTTACGGCGTAGGCGCTTGTTAGCCTCAGTGATGTTTTAGTTGCTTGGTTGTCGTGCTACTCGAACGACAACGAAGGACGCTAGGACTTGGCTTAGTTGTCGTGCTACTCGGATGAAGCTGGTTCAATCCTTGTCGGGGTGGCTGCTTTACTGATCGAGGCAAAATGAAGAGGCGTTTGTGTTTCGAAATTTTGTGTTTCGTCAAAAATTTACCGATGGTCAAAACTAATAGAAATTCCTCTATTACGAATGTGTTAAGCTTCATTTTTGAGCTTCACACTAAAACAAATATAAACTTCACAGGTTAGTGATTCGGGTGCTCCGACACGTCCGCCCCAACTCTGGTCGATAGTTGTTTCAAGCAAGCCTACATATAGTCACGTGGGTTGAAGGGGGACAAAATAAAGTTATCCATTGGCAAACAAGAAGAGTTCATAAGGAAGGGCTGATGAAGCTAACTGGCTACCAACTATCCCGGACTTCTACCCTACTTTAGTAATTGTTCATTTTTGACCAGTCAGTAACCTACCCGGGGGTAAGAGTAGTCGGCCATGTGAACAAGTAGGACACTGACTAAGAAACCACGACCTGAAAATTACTAGTCACCCACCGGTGACCAAGCATCTGGTCGTCGCCGGTTGGCCCCACTGCCCACTAGTCGATCGCGCGACTCAGTGGGTTGGGGGAGTGGCGGGGGGTCTGAAGGCATGGTGGGCTGAGGAAACTGGAGACGGAACAGTTGCCCAAATGCAGAGAAAAGAAATCAAACTGAGTAAAAGGAATGTGGCTGTGTGCGAAGGGAGATGACAGAGTGTGCTAGAGACGTGGATATAGAGGAGGGAGGAGAGATGGTGAAGAACTAGAGGGAGGTTTCCGGCGAACCACTTAAAGGGACACTGAAGTGAATTTGTCAAGCTCCCGTTTTTGCTTGCACTGTGTAGACTGGCTCAAATTAACACACTATTCATCGTTTATCCGGTTGACAAATCGGTAATTATTTTACAAAGCGCGAAAGAAGAAAAACTACTATGCGCGGTTTGCGGCGGCCGCACCAACTAAAGGCTGTGACGTCAGGAGGGGGGGGCACCGTGATTGGACGATGCCCAAGGTCAGCAATCAAACAAGTTTCGGTTTCGGTTCTGTAAAACAACACGCTTGACATCTGATGGCGTTGTTGGATGGGCATTCTCGATATCTCAGTTATCGCCGTACCGCGCTTCTGCCATGTTGTCGGCTGTCAAATGTCTAGATAAACCTTCCAGGGCGGCTTGGAATCGTAGAAATCACTAGACGAGGCCTACGCAGTGGATGAACTCCCTCCGCGTCACCGCAGACTCTCAAATGCCATGCGCCTTTCCCGCATATTCGGAGCTTGCCTCACTCATGTCTGTTCGTAAAAAGCTAGTTCGCACCAGGCCAAGGGTGTGCTGATTCAGGCCTGGGCCCACTGCCCGCAAGCAGTCGGTGCTTGTGGCAACAGCACGCCAACGAGAACTCGCTAGCGCGTCATTGTCAGTATGCGCGCGTTCTGCGATCTCGCTCGTGGAGCAATGAACGTTACGGCCCAAAAATGGTGAACTCAGTTCAGAAAACATCGGCCGCATACGAAAAAATCAACTTACAAAAAAAAATACATGTACCCTCGGGGATTCGAACTTGCGACTTTCAAAACAGTAATTCCAGCGCCTCAGACCACTAGGCCACGAGCCGATGCTGGCCGGCTCGGATATATAAGGTTTATAATGTATGACCAGTTTACACTTTTATTTATTTTAGGCATTTTAAGTACTTTATGTGACTGTTTGTTGTATATCACTCCTGCAGTAAGTGTCCCCCAAACTTCCACAATATCTCACGTCTAGCAATTGCATTTCTTTGACGGAAAAGCGTTCGCAGATGTGCGGTCGTGCTGCTGACCGCTGTGCTTGTTTACCCAGCGCAAAAAGTGCTTCCTGCTCCCTAGTTTTGCGCTGTACGGTAAAAGTTTCAGTTGAGTTTATTTTCTTAGTACCTATATTGACTTCGCTGACTCTTCTCCCGCCTTCAATTGGCCTTAGATTTTCCTACTAGCGTAAAGTCAGCGAAGCGTCGCATGTGCACTTGTGCAGCGCTTGTGTGGAGCGACCCGGACTCTGAGTTTGACACAGTGTACAAACTAACAAAGTAAGGAAAGGCACATTCTTTCATTCACAAAGGTGGTGTGGCTTAGTTTTAATTGAGCGAGCGAATAGCGACGACCCGTCGGCGGCCGGCGGACGAAACGCTGGGCCGACTGACTCGATCGGTAGGTCGGCTGGTCGGCGAAACGTGCAGTAGCGCAGCCATTTTCCAGCTCACCTCCTGCTGACGTCACACGAAAACGCCACAGAAAATGGGCGAGCGTAAAGAGAGGAGGACAGCATTTTCGAATTGATTTTTCTACTAAATAAATTCGCGTAACCGCGGCCAGAGTGGTTGAAAGAATGCCTACGGACTCCGAACTACAATTTGCGCTAGTAATCCCGCAATGTTTACAAATCACTTCAGTGTCCCTTTAAGGGTACAGTTGGGAGGACGAGACGGAAAACGAATGGAAGGTGGGCAGTCTCTCATGCAGGAAAGGCTAAAAAACCGAACAGGAATGCTCATGAAAATGTGGCTACCAACCAGACGATGAGAACAGGATTGTAGGGGCAAGAGAGAGATAGATAGATAGATAGATAGATAGATAGATAGATAGATAGATAGATAGATAGATAGATAGATAGATAGATAGATAGATAGATAGATAGATAGAGAGAGAGAGAGAGAGAGATAGAGAGAGAGAGAGAGAGAGAGAGAGAGAGAGAGAGAGAGAGAGAGAGAGAGAGAGAGAGAGAGAGAGAGAGAGAGAGAGAATAAAATATTTTTATTTGTCCAGCAGAGGCAGATGTGTGCAACGAAAACTGGGAGTCACAGTTGCATACAGCGAGTCGAAGATAGCAGGGAGAATCGCGAGGATGTTTCAGGGCCTGCGTTGCAAGGGAGACAAAAATGGTAGGGGTGCAGTAGAGTGACGAGTAGTAGGAACAGGGCAATTGGAAAATGAATTAGGCAAAAGTAAGCATAATGACCGACGGTTATGGGAAGGGGGAAGTTAACAATACCAGACGAAGGCAGACTTTAATGAGGGAATGCAGGGGAAGAGATAGAAAACGGTGAATCAGCGGGAGGAAGGAGCAACAACAAGGCAGGGGATAAGGAAATCCGACAGAAACTGGTATAAATTTAGGGGTATGGAAGAGTGAGCACGTGTTGAGCGTCATGACAAAGTGCTTCTGGGTGGAGAGGTAAACAGAAGGAGAACGGCCTGATGTTGAAGATGCTGGGCATAAGCTGATCAGATGAGAGTGAAAGATTGCATTCCAAGCTTCTTCAAAAAAAAAAAGAAGAGGAGATGGAAGGTTTCGCAGTTCAAGAAGGGAGGGGGAAATCGTTGGTCCCAATAGAGGTTGTTTAAGGAACAGTTGGGAAGGGAAAGAGACAAGGGGAAGAAGGAACAAAGGTTCAGGAAAGAACAGACCAGGGCAGAGGAGGAATTGAAAGAAAGAGCTGATAGTAGAAACGCTGAAAGAGGGAGCAGAGGGTGCGCAACCACACAAGCAACCATTTTTTTGCTCCCTTTTGTATAACTGCACCTCTTGTTATGCTTGATTACATACAATGCAAGCCATCAAATAAAGCCGATTTATCTTCTCTCGATTTGAACTGTTAAGGCCTTCCCCCAAAACGATTTGATTCACGATTACTTCTGCATCACGAAATTGCACGCTATTACATGCAGCATTCAGTATGACATATAGTATAGAAAAAAGGGTATTGTGAACAAATGCCGAAAATAAAGCGACCCGCAAGTACTACTTTTATCAACGTGCGTAACATTTACTTTTCATTGTATTGTTCGGTATATTCAACATAACACATAGCTTCACCGCCCAACCTAGCACACGTGTTTGTTGGTCCTAAATATCCAATAGAAGAAAAAACCCCGGTGCTGTTTACAGCAACCACATTTATTGCCTCATTAATGAAAGGTTGCCTTGTCCTTTTCATGCCATGCCCGGTGTTAAAATTGTGAATGTCCCAATTTTTCTGGACAATATCGGCTTTTTGTTAGTTTGACCACAAGCTGCATTAGCTTAACATGCTAACACTCTACTAAATTTAATTGTCTTCACCCACCGGCTTCCTCTTACCGCCCACACCGACACATCTACGGCGAAGATGGCGCAAGTAACATTGTTTTAATGGGTGCATGTTTCTTGTTTCAACTGCGCGTAATTGAGAAAAAACTGTTAATGTGGCCTACGCAATCGGTGGTTTGATCCGGTTATCTAATAAACAAACCATACCATTTAAATTACGGTCTCTTAAGTTGGCGTATAAGGTAATAAAGTAAATCGTAAGGTACTCTTTTGTCATATTTTCCTTTTTTGCTCTGATAACAAAATAAAATGTCGTAACATAAAATCTATTCTGCAGGCATTTTGGTGCACCTATTCAGTACTACTGTTGTGCGTAATACCCGTTTCTTCTAACCCCAAATACAACGCCTTCATAATGGCTTCTGTGTATCGCCGGAATCGAAGAAATGTATTGCTATGACACGCGTGTTTCTGTTTTTTTAAACTCCACCAGTTTTTGGGAATTCGCACGTACATTGCGCACGACCATGCCGAACTGCCCGGCCCAGCTTCCGTTGGGATGACGAGCACCCCAGCTGTAATCGGGCGGCAGCTTGATCACGTACCTGCCGCAGACGAAACAAACTTGTTATTAGAGAAGACAGCACCGAATGCCCGTAGTGCAGTGCAGTCAAAACCGACTCTAAAGAACCCGGATAGAGCGAATTCTGGTATATATAGAAGAAAAATCAATCAGTTACGGAAATACACGCGAAACATACCTTGTAACGAAGTTCAGATCCCATATATCAAACTCGGCGTGCCTAGAATGATGGCCGCCAAAATGCATGGTGTCGGAGCGGCGATTGATATGTTGATTGGCCGCGACCACTGAGCAGCCAATCACTTTCCTGTTTCCGTTGCGCGGGACGCACGACAGAACCCACCCAGTCAGTGAGTCCGGACCAAGACGGCAGCGCGCCAAAGTTTCCGATGCTGTGCCGAACGTAGTGTCCTTCGAAGATTTCCTGAGTGTCGATAACGACGTTGCCGTCACTGTAAGCCCGTCGAACGCAGACACCTTCAGCAGCACCGTCGTAATGCTGCTAAATAGCACTGAGGAGGCAGAGGATGTCGCGAGTGAAAGCCGTCCGACGCTAAATGAAGTGCTTTCGGCAGTGGATGTCCTCCGCCAAAATTTCTTCGATATTGAAGGACACGGACTCGAACTGGGGCAAAAATTGTCTCGTGTAAAGAATGCTGTGCTAGTTGACGCTGCCAGAACGTAAGGGAAAATAAAAATCACCGCTTTTTTTTAGATTTAGGCTGGTAAAAAGGAATGTAGCTTTATTATTTGCAATAAATCGATTGCTTTGTGTATGGTAACGACATACTTTATTTTGTTCGTTTTGCATGCTGGGATGGCGGGGGGATCCCCGCGTATTGCGAACTCGTAACAATACACTCGTTATAGGCGGGTTCGGCTATATCGAACTAATCCTGGCGCATGTTGCAGTTCGCTATAACCGGGTTTGACTGTATAGCAATATATAGGCAGGATTATGTTGAGAGCCTTTAAGTACTGTTCCGTCAAATGGTTGTTACTTTGGCACAAGTAAAAAGAACGATGACTGGGACGTGCTTAAGGACGTGACACTGTGTTGATAACTTTGGGGTTTCACTTCGGGGTAGTTTTTGAATAAGAAAGATATCACGCAATCAGTCTAGGTAACTGCAGCGAATACTAGTGCAAGCCTGTTTGAAATTGGGATGCCCCATTTTTTCCCAAGGAAATTGGTAGTACCAGTTTCCGGATACTCTGAGTTGCTTTGTAACCGAAGCCGAGATCACCCCATGTTGATAAGAAGACGGGATGCCATAATAGAAGTTCACCTTTTGGTATCGACAAAATCAGAAGTTATGTGAAACCCTGCGGTAACATTTTCCGTCGGAACACGAGTGTTCGCTGTGCATTGAAATAGCCGCCCTAAATGACCCAATGTGCAGGAAGCCCTAGAGAGAGGCTGAAAGAAATAGAAGTTGCCACCAACCTCAGAAGACACAGAAGACACCTACTTTACACCCCTAAGACGGAAAGGGACATCTACGTGAGCAGAGGCAGCCGCCCTGTGGCTTTGAACCTCGCCAATGTACTGTAAACGCCATTATAGTTGCATGTCTATAGTAAAATTCAAAAGCTGCGTGTTAGTCTAGTAGGTTCTCAATTGTCCCCAACAATCTACGCGCAGCAGCGCGTCTGTCTCGCCATAAAATTCTGCAATGACCGGTAAAAAAAAACGTCAACAGGCGTTGCGGCTTTTCGGATCCACCTGCCAAGCGGGACAGGAGAAAAGTCCTTCCAAGGCTCTAACGCCAAGGTTCTAAGGACTCCCCCTTACTTACATTCCCCACAATATTTCAGAAATAGCAATACAAGTCGTCTCTCGAGCTAATCTCTTCAGTTTATTTCTCTCTACATACTTAACCCGTCTTATTGGAACGAAAGTCTTTCTTGGGAACTTTCTGCCAGTACACTGCTCCGAAGGTACCCGTCAGTGGTGGCACATTGCACGAAGGTATTGCATTCTTTGTAACGAATCTCACTCTCAAGGTCGCTTTCTCAGTATCTTACTCTCAATTTCAGTCTACCGTTTCTAAGTCTCCTGCTCTCAAGTTTAGTCTATCTTTCCACATATCTATCCTGGATAACCCCTATCTCCTAGCGTCTTCACTATAACGCTTTAGTAACGACTCACCGGAACCGCATTGCCTCGACGAGAACATCGAACATGTATCCTGAGAAGCCAGCAAAGTGAGGTGATCCATCGGGCTTCCACACGATGGTAGAAAACGGGGGCATCTGCAGTCGCGCGTAAAACAAAAACGTCGCCGCGAAACCACACGAGAGAGAATAAACTCATACCCATACTTTCTTCTAAGAGGAATGGCAGGCTTATTCTAAGCAAAACTTATTGTTTCTTTAAAGTTTTACCGGCTACTCAGGGAGCTCTGCTCATTACAGGAAAAGCGCTTGTCTGCCCGAAAATATGTCTCCAAATGCAATGCCGGTTCCGATACCAGTCAGCATTTATGGTGGTGATCACCGACTACTAAAGATTTCTCGCGGGAATAAATTTGTCCACAGCAATGTAACTATCACTAACATACGTAGTTCGTGTGACTTGTTGTTACTTAATTATAGCGAAAATATTGAAGAAAATGACAATATCTGCCTTATTCTGGAGCGGTACCGCTAATCTGCAGGCTGGTATGTGAGGGTGTTTTCGCCACTTGCGGCGCTCATTTTTTTGGAACTGTTCATAAGCCTGCGCTGAAGGAATGATTTTGCGCAGCTACAATGACCTCTACGATCTCCGTAAGACCGGGGTACCCGATTTAAAATGTTCACTGTGTTTTCTTTATTATCCAAAATGTTCTCGGACATTATTTGAAGCAGAAGCAATACATTCATTGGAGCGACAACAGCATGGTAAGTCCTTACATTTTTCGGGCTTCAGTTTCATTTCTGCGAGCGATAGCAGTAGTAGCACAAATATCGGACCTTTGCTTGAAAGTAGTTCATTCTGCACCAACGCACAGATGTCATGAGCGCGTTATTTAGGTGAGTTTGATTGTATCTCTGTTTATAGGAACATACTTTCGTATTTCCTTTTCAACCCAGCGCTGAAAACGACAACCGAGAAACAGAAGATGTAGCACAAGTGCTGCGGACGAACGAGTGACTTTTTCCGTGGGTCTACAATGGCCAATAGGCAATTTTTTACATATAAACTCTGTATGGCGCGGAGAGAAGTATTCTAGCGAAACCATTAGCTGCCACACTCCACGCAAAAAACGCCGTTGTTGCTGGCGTCAACAACAATTAACCAACTGTGCTATAGCCACACGTTGCAAGCGCAGAACTAGTTATTTTTGTTTTTAATGCTCCCTTCTTCGGGGTGCGTACCCATTTCGGCCATTGGCCTGAAATTGGAAGCCTTCAGGGGCAATGTTCCCGCTTGAAAAGTTTGCAAAACCAGAAATTTCAACCATAGAATTTGAAACATCATGCTTGCCGCATGACACCTAAACGTGATGACACGTGTGTTGAACAGCTGCGCACCAGCCACACCCAAACATTGAGTCTAGAGAAGCTGTTGCGTGCGCCGATGCTGACGCAATCCCGGCCGTAGGAGCAAGAAACGAAAGCGCACAAAGCGACAGAAATGTGGTGCTCCAGCAAGGAGCTAACAAATATCACCAGGCTTTTGCCTTCACAGCTCGTACGGTGAGCACTCGTTATCGCCCCGAGAAATATCTGAGTTGGCTTAAAAAACGTCGCCCGGCAAACACCCACTAACGCGAATACGCTTTGGGGAGATGAGTTAGAATTTGATAGGCGTATAAAAAAACACTGAAGAGAGATTGTATATAGCAAGATGTGGTTATATCTAATCACAGAAATATATAAATACTTGGAATTTAGTACAGGCTCAACGCCATTTGCTACAATTTCCGTCCTCATCTCTTGTGACTGCCGAGAAACCACTGCCTGGGGTGTCCATTCGTATTGCAGTGACGCGATAAGAATGAAAATTGTAGCGGGAACTCCAAAATGGCACTTATCCAATGTAGATTAATGCAACATCTGGATGCGACCTGCATTAGCTGTCAAGCAGAGAGGAAGGGACATAAAGAGGCGTGTGACAAAGAGCTTAGCTTTACAGCTGCCGATGGCGAGAATACAAACTTTTAAAACCACGCAAGGAATACTTCGATTGTAGCAGCTGTTGACGGAAAATGTACTGTATCATGCGGTGTTCAGCGCTTGTGGCTCAGCGTGTACTTCTTCTGTGTCAGTGGGTTGCGCGACAGCTCCAAGAATGAATTGCAAACAACCCACCTGCGTTGTCACTCCCTGGCAATTATTCGCTTAGTCCTAATCTGCGGGAGAAGGGTATGCTAAGGTTTCCGCGAATCGATTTCATCCTTTTTGGGAGAAACGTTACTGTGCCTACGAACAGCTTTCAAGAAAAAAAGAAACTTATGGTTTCTCCTTTCAATCACAAAATACTGTGTACTTTAACTTTTTTGGGACTCTTGTATTACTTGTAAAACTAAACAGCTGCTTAGCAGTATTGTTTCCAAGCGGAGTAAAGAAACTGCGTAAGCAAAATTTTCTTACGTTGTGACCGGTGATGCGGAGTGTGATGTTCTCGAAGTTTCCACGAGCAGCAGCCATTTTATTCCAGCCGTGCTTGTGCGGCGTCCTGGTAAACCTGCGGGATTCAGGATGCCCGGAGTTATCTCTACGCGTAGCAGATTAATTACTCTTATGCTAGCACAACTTGTTAATGGCTATCCTTGCACAGCCACGTCAAACTGCCCTAACTATTACTTCTGCCCACCAGTGGCACCAATTAAATTGTTTGCTTTCGTCTATTCGGTGAGCACGGCGCCTCAGTTCAAATGCATAGGGTAATAATTTTCAAAATATAACAGAATAATTTTTCAGCAAAAAAAATTGATTGATATAAAATAGTCGCGAGAGCTATTTATATCTTGTACACAGCTGCAACACAGAGACATTTAAAATTTTCAGCAATATGTGCACCACAGCGACATTGTAACAGGTGAAGTAGATAAATACATAAACATAATACATATAATATATAAATACACAAATAATTATTAAATCCATGATTAATATACATAAATACATAATAAATAAATAACTTTTATTCTACCCGCGGAAATGCTGCTGGTGTCTGCTCCTTGTTGCACTCGGAGTGATTTTGGCATTACCGAGTTTAGAATTACTTGCATTCCACGGCGGCCGCTTTTCTGATGGAGGCGAAAAGCAAAAGCGACATAGTTTATGAGATTTCGGCGCACGTTAAAAATCCCTAATTGGTCTAAAGCAATTCGGAGCCTTCCAGTACGGCGTGGCTCATCGCCTTCGTTGGGATGGCGCGTTAAACCCTGCAATCAATCAGAATTACTTGCATTAAGGCTGAAGCTAAAGCGAGCACAAACAGCCAAAACAATCGCAACATACGCGGAAAAATTTGCACATCTCCAATGATGCCCACCGCTCTGGTAGAGGTAATTTCAACATGTGTACAAGCTTCCGTAGGTCGCAGTTTGTTCAGTTTTATTCGACGGGCGACTCAAAAATAAAGACCGCTGAAAGCCCCAACAATGTTGATACGAAATGCGATTGGTCCTAAGGCACGTATCTGCGTGCATATCTACGATTTTTATTTCGGTGAAGGGCGGTGCGGGGGGTGCTCTAGGATATTATTCTGATGCAGAAAAAAATATTAAGCTGCTCTAGTTCGTTACTATGTTATTTAAGCCTTTTCTGGCTCAGTAATTCTCAACGGTAAGAATGCCGAGGACACTTTTGAACCCGCGAATGAGATGAAGGGCGCCATTATTAAAAAATTATTCCGTGTTATTTTATCACAAATTTTCACAAGCACATAAAATGACCCACGCCTTTTCAATGTCTGCCTTTTGTGGCTATAGGCTGATGCATGTCACGTTGTCTAACGATTTACCCCTGCATGTAAAATCCCATAAACACAATTACGCTGCCTTCTGAGTGTCTGGCAATTTCACGTTCCCTACGTGCTGTGAAAAACGCCGATGTTGAAACATCTGCTACGCGAAGAAAAATAAACGTACATGTCATTCGGTGAAGCTACGTTTTTGCACCATTGGCAATAACGTTTGGCCAAACCCAGAAATCAATTAGGGCGAGAGAGTTTGGGAACAGTCTCTCCAAACCCTTACAATGCCCTCGCAGACTCGCTGGGGTGCGCTGACCCCCACTTGAGAAGCACTGCTGTACCTGGTTCCTTAGCACCAGGTCTTGTTGCCAGCGAAGACTACCCACTTGGTGACCGTGGCACTGCTTGTGTGCAGATACAGGCTTTTGTTTTACCATCGCCAGATAAGTGGGCCTAGTCAAATGAATTCGCATGATTTTGTCTTAAATTTTCATGTGCTGGAAAGTCTCTATCAATTGTGACGAGGGGTACATTGCAGCATTGTCGGCTGCAAAAGTGCGGACGCTGCACCCGTTTGTCCCAAAAGACAGGGGAGACCCTACGGATTCGGTCATGTAGAAAGCACACAGCCTGAGATCTCGGCATAAGTTCCGGCAGACAACACTTTTCAAATCTAAGAGTTCAGCACTGCACGTTACCGCGCCTTCAACCTTCCCCTCCACTAAGTCTGTGATGATCTGATGCGGCCCTTACTTGTCACCCCTATCTGGGTCTGACATTCACAGAATCCTAATCCTACTTGGTCCTATCGGCAGCAAGGGGCAAGTCAGAAGTGTCAACCAGGCTGGAGATCATTCGGCACCTTTAATGCTGATGCGCACGTTTCTTCTAGGAAAGGCCGCCGCTATCGTCAATATTGCGGCTACTAAACCCTGGGCGTGTGTTACCCGGGCAGATCTTACGTCACTGGCATCCTTCCCCAGTTGCTCTCAACGCGGCAAAGGGGCTTGTACACTAACTTCGAAATATAAGCCTGTACGAAAGACTGTAGTAGGAAAAAGTATATTGGCAAAACCTGAAATCGAAAGTATAATGCCCTAAATCTCGGCACACTTATCTACTCCATGTTCCTTCTAGCGTCCTTTTCTGTTTTCGCGTTTTTTCCCACTTTTCCAGTTTCACAGACTGGGGGAAAATTGGCTGTAGCGTGGTTAATATTCGTGCCTTACTTTAACCCTTTTCCTTCCTTCCTTGCGATGGATTCACTGTTCCGCTTTATGTTCGTTCCTTGTTTTTTTTTACCAATGCCCTCTTTCTTCAGACCACTACACCAGAAGTTGACAGTTCCAGTTGCCTGTTCATATTCACTACACCTATCCTTTACTCGGTGCTTTAGCCTACTCAATCTGACTTGAAACCTTGCCTCCATCACGGAGGCATCGCATTCTGCAGGGACTGCCGGTACCTATGTACCACAACTGCTGCTTACTAATGTACTAGTTTGAAAAAATGCAGCTGATTACGAATTGCTTCTAAGAAACAAGCCGAAGCAGTTCTGTACTATTATCAGGTATAACACTCCGGAGCACTGATCCATATATTTGAGCAAATTTTATCACTGACTAAAATTTGAAACCTTCCATTGCCCCGACAAAATTATTTCAGCTGACTGAGTTAAGAAGGCCTTTACAACCGTTCCAAATCTACAATGATGATAAAAAGCGTTATTTCAACATCTGAATAAATGCCACTGCGCTCTAGGCTTGAGTGAGCGAACTAGGGGCAGTCATAAGCTACAAATTTACGACTTTCAAGGAAAGATAAAAAGGAGCAATAATCAGTATGTTATTTGTATTTTAATTGCGTTGCATGTCAGTACCTATTGACAAAGTGATCTCTTCGAATTTTTTACACCGTTCGTCGCGAATGATACGGCCCTTTTTCGCCAAGAAAAAATTGAGCCCCAGAAAGAACCCGTGTGCAATGCCATTTAGGGCTGAATAAAACGAGCGGGTTATCAGTCTGTGGCCACGAAGTGATCTGTATATAAAAAACATGCGGTGTATATTCAAAAACAACCACTTAACAGATAAGTTTAAACATCTAATAGAATTTAGGATCCCTAATAAATATATTATGGTGATTCTCCTGCATGAATACTGGCCCAAAGTGCCTCAAAAGCAGACTGAAGCTCGTTCGTGACACCATCGGTACTACGAAAGGTTTTCATTTTGATGTTGGCGTCCACAACCAGTGCTACCGCTTATATGACACTAATGGCTTTGTTCAATGAGCAACATACAAAGTGCCTCGGCCGAATTTTTGCCATCAATCCATGGCCAGAGGAACAACAGAACAGCAGACAACGAGGCAACGTGTGCCAGAATGTGTAACGTTACCGAGCAAGCGGCGGCCCTAGCTGCGGTGCCACTGCGTTGTAACAGCTGCCATCACAGTTCCCAGGAAGGCATCTGGACGCGTCCCATCAGCGCTTTTGGGCGATAAAAAATGGCGTAGCAGCGAGTGCAAAGCCCAGTTGCCCGTGAATGGGAATGTAATTTGAGAAACTGCGAGTGTCCATACCGGTGCGCAACAAACCAGCAACCGGCAGCTGATGCCGCTGCTAACGCGAGCAAACTGGTTTATGAATCGATTAACGCTATGTATGAAGGGCGTGCGAGAAACACCATGGGCGGGATTCTATTGCTGAAGCATGCAATGTCGGTGGAATAGGCATAACCCCAACTTCGCTAACAAAAGAAAGCAGGTGCTCCCTCTTTCCTCAACCTCCCAAACTAATGTATAGTATTTTGGTTTGACTGGAAAGTACCGCAATTTGCTTTTTTTTTGCATTTTTTGACACCAGCAATGCCAAATTTGGTGAGAAAAATACAATTCAAACGCGATTTCCCTCTCCCGTTTTCCTTTCCCTTTTAGCTACCTCGAACACCCCGCCTTAAAGGCAAAGACCATATCAATCACTGTTGAGACTGAACGGGGGTGTTATTCTCCAATTGACCTTTGTGCTGCTTGTCATGGTTCAGGAGACAGTCACCGTAGGAAAAACTACGATCACGGGTAATATACAAAAAAGGGACGACGAAGAAGAAAAAAATCATGAGTTTAAATTTTGCGCACACAAATGAACCAACCGAGTAACTACGCAAAACACAAATACGAAGCAGCGGTGAATCGCAGTTACGACTGCGCCCTGATGCAGGCAGCCAGTGGAAGAATGCCGCGGCTGCCGGGGTAATGTATTTAGGTCTAGGACAAGAGGGTTCCGTGGGGAGGAAAAAGAACAGCAGGAGAAATGTAAAGGACAGGTGGAAGGTCTGGGAGAAACGAGCCAGGGGTTCATGGTCATGTCTCGACAGCGACACTCTAGCCCCGGCTGGAGCGGGTCGACATCGCATCCGTCCCAGCTTTCAAGTCGCACCGCGAACCTATGCACTGGTGGTCGCAGTGGAGAAGATAAGATACTTGCATCCAGCGTCTATCCTCGTCAAACTATGCTCTGACGGCCCCCTAACGGCGACTCTTCCTGGTCCATCTGGGGGCCTCCTGCTGCCACAGCTACGGTCCCGAAGCCAGAAGCCGCCTCCGGCTGCGTCGGAACACGTCGGGACGCGCATCGCAAAAGCGGCCACACAACGACCGATCGAAGCGACACCGGCACGCCCACCCCCACACCTACAACGACGGCTGCCACCGCGTCACCGCCACGCAACGTTTGCGCCGCGTCAGCGCCGACGACCGTGGTCAGGCAGTTCAAATGGGACACACGCCTTAAGACATAACTAGAGACTCCTTACAAAAGAACTGTAAAGACGGTACGTCGGCTATAAATATCAATAATAATTGAATGGTGGATAACTTCGTTCTAGAAACTTTTGGTTTTGTTTTGGAATGTCTTTTGTGATAGCATTTATTTGGTGGGTTCATTACTGATCGGTTTTTTGCTGCTTCTTTCTAGCGTGGTTTGGTTCAGCAGTTTTTGTATGTGGAATAGACGTGGGTTTTCGGCAACCAATCAACGACCCTGCCTCATCCATCTTTCTGAGCTGGCCTAGGCATACCACGTGACACGTAATTGGCCAGCCTGCCTAGATTGATTCATCGTCATCCAAGATATTTCTATCGTAACAAGTCGCCTGCCTTGCCAGGTTGGAGAATGAGTTTCGGGAAGTCGTTAACGTTCGTTTAAACGCAAAGTTTGAACAAAGAACAGTTTTGTTAAATTGTGGGACGAAGAACAGAGCGGAGAGGAGTAAGGATTCAAGGTGGAGAAAAGATAGTGGAAATTAAAACTGGCTGAGTTGCAACGAGAACATGCAGAATCTACGAGGCGCCTGTAGGGAAAAAGCTGCAAACAGGACAGTGCACCCCCCGCACGTGAGACAGAAGGCGTGTGGACCACCCACCGCAATGAGGCACGTGAGACAGAAAGAACGCAGGTCGCCGCCAACAAGGAAGCCTCAAGTAAAACAAAAACACAACGAAAATGATTGTTGAGCTGGGCAGCCCGATCAACAGAGACGCGCGTTTACAGCGCGAAGCGGTGAAGGGACCTGGCGTGGCCTAACCATAGGTCAACGGCAAGGATATGAGCCCACTGACGACACGCAATTTGATGACAGCTTATTTTCGCCTAATACCTCTGATGACTCGGTCGCTTTCACGATCGCCGAAAGATTAGTATTAAAAATGAGGGGCCAGCTATTTTGCGGGCTTGTAGGAATAGCGTGAGGCAAGAAGGCTGTAGCTCTTTCCTGTTTGAAACGGCTGTTGAAACGGAGAATACAATTGTCGCTGAAAAGGGCAATGCAACGTCTTTAGAAAGTCAAGCAATCCAATCAGAGTCAGCGTTTGGTGCGGAGTTAAGCAATTCAGGTACATGTACCAAGTTTTCCGGACTAATGTTGCAGCATCCCGACAACGATTGTTTAGCAGTCGCCCAAAGGACGCGAAAAGAGGCTTTGTAAGCAATGTCGTGCCAAAGATAGCTTTACGCGTGCAAAAGGGTTGTGCCAGCATCCGGTAAGCAATATCACACGCCCATCAGCGGGAAAGATAATTAAGTTTCTAGGAAGCGTCCGAAGCACATCGAGAAACGCTGCGCGAGGCGTAGGATGGTTAGTGTGTGGGAACGTAGCCATCCTGAGAATGTCAGTCCAAAAGGAAAAATGGGCAAGCTGACACAGAAAGCTAGAAAGACAAGCAGACGAAGGGACAAGATGAGAGAGGACAGTAAGATGCTACAGAGTGAGGACGGTGAGAGCAAGTTTACTGCTATTGCGAAGGCTCACCGCAATAGCAATACAAGCAGCGTTCTTCTAGTTCAAGAAACATTCGCCATTATGTTTCATGATCGAGGTTGCGGTTGAAACACTTATTTCAGCCGATAAAACTACAGTAAGCCAAATGTCGGTGGCCTCGCATTAAAAAAGTATAATTTGTTTCAGTCAGCGAATTGCTATACTAGGTTTCCGGCAAAAGGAAACTCTTGTTAATCTTCTGAATTTTTTTATCTTAAATCATTCTGAAACGTGTACCTCAAAAATATGTTCTACGTCCCAAACTTCTTTTTCGTCTTTCTTCTGAGCTAAAGCGTTGCAATGTCCTTGACTCAAGCTTCGTAATTTTCAAACAAAATGTACGCACACCCTTCTTTTTAAGTCCTGCCTGCCATTGCAGAATTGTTATCGCATTAAACCATGACCTTTTTTCCGGACAGTACATGAGTTTCAAGAGTTTTATGAACAAACACACGCGAGTCAAAACCTTACTTATTGCTTGCAACTTGTCATGACTTCACAGTATGCCAACATTAACACGCGTCGAGGGTTTAACGCGTCGATGCAACGGAAAAGATGAGGCGCGCCGTAGTGGAGGGCGCCGGAGTACGTTTGACCCCATGGGGATCTTTAACGTGCGGCGAAATCTGGTACACACGGGTATTTTTGCTCTTCGCTTCCACCAGAAAAGTGGCCGCCGCGGCCGGGATCTAAAAACGTGAAAGGAGCTTGCACCATGAAATGAGCCTACACGGTCGCATCTCTTCAGAGGGCGTAGTAGTTCTTCGTAAAAATACAAGAATGCGTTGCTTTTATTACGAAGACCAATACTACTTCATAAGGCACAAATCTGTCGTACGATTTCCGGGTGACCACACGGTGGTTCTAAGAATCGGCCAAATAAAAAAAAAACTTAAAAATAGAAGCGGTGAATTTCATCCTAGCGGCTGTGATACGGGGCACATAAGTTTAATTCCATTCGGAGCAAATAACATTTCCAATAAATTGCTTTCGGTCTGGCAGTACGGGTCAACAAGGTGAACTAAATATCACTGTATCTTGATAGCAATCAGGATTTCAAAAGTCGCAGTATTGCAAGATAAGATTGTATATTCGTCCAAAGTGTTCTTAAGCGTTTCATTTTTTAAAATAGAACTAAATTTATTTTTAAAGTAAAGGTACAGCATTTTTAGTTGACATAACAGCGGAACCCGCGAAAAGTAACCAAACACTTATCTGTGTAGCCGTAAACAAGGAGCAGGTTTGCAATGGTGCTGTTGGTTTTAAAGATGATAGTCTTTCTTGGGCTACTTAAACGCACAAATTTTAATCTGTCTGTCTCTGATTCGATTCAGCTACCCGGCAGAAGTGTCACCGAAGCTGCGCAATAGTTTTATATACTCACAGCCAATTAAAAAAAATTCAAGCCTGGTGGGAATGTTCATACTAGAGAACATGGTTGAACAAGAACAAGACATAACGCAAATATGAGACAGAAAATAAATACAGAAGTAATATTTGATTGATTGATTGATTGTGGGGTTTAACGCGCCGACGCAACGCAGGCGATGAGGCGCGCCGTAGTGGAGGGCTCCGGATTAATTTTGACCACCTGGGGATCTTTATCGTGCGCCGAAATCTCGTACACACGGGCGTTTTTGCTTTTCGCCTCCATCAGAAAAGCGGCCGCCGCGGCCGGGAATCGAACCCGCGACCTCGTGCTCAGCAGCGCAACGCCTTAGCTACTGAGCCACCGCGGCGGGTAGTAATATTTCCTTGCTCTTTTTCAATCATAGCGTCTTGGTTTTTCGCGATAGAAAATGAAATACTACATCCACTGCACAAAAAACTCACTCCGTCGCCTGCTGTTGCCCGCGCTACTATAGCTCCTGGCGGTATTTTAAAAATCAAACGGCAAGACTAACCAAATGTTCCATAAGATAGGTTCAACGTGGTGCACTTGAAGAGCCTGGGCCTGCCCGGAAGCCCGAGCCAGGCCAGCGGTCCGGGCCGGGCTAGGGCCGGGTGTCACGCATTTTCTCGGGCCCGGGGCCGGGCTCGGAACGTTGAACTTTAGCGTTCCGCTTGGAACGCTCGTGGAGTAGTGTAACGTGGTTCTATAAACGTTTGTGTAGGGTGCCTCCATTCACGCGCGTCCCCGCAGCACGGCGATGCTGACATAGAGGGACCCTAACTGGAGCAGTCGAATGCGGTAAATTTAAAATGACTTGAGCTAACATCTGGCGTGTTCCCTTGGGAGTAGCGAGACGGGAGAGGCATAGCATGCATGAGAGATGAGCGCTAAAGAAAAGGGAGGCATTTACTTGGCAGGGGTGCCAGACGACTATCGCCTTTGGTCGAGATTTGTAACCATAGGCGCAGATACGCGGCCAGTTTTTTTCTATATAAATCATGCGGGAGAAAAACTGAGTCACTTAATGCTCGTACTTCTTCACGTAGTGACGGTTCTTCCGAAGCTACCTGTTCAGTTTGGAATCTGATGTGAATGTGTTTCTTGAACTCATTCGATCACAGAATGCTATTCTCGTAGCTGTCAAGTATTATTCTCGACTAATGCTAAAGCAAGGGCATTCAAAGAAAATGTTCTTCACGATAAATGATATTAACTGCACGTGTTAAAGTTGCATTAGACACATGTTGGATACAAGTGGTAGACGCTTGTACTATGGTCAAGAGAAGTAATTTGAGCACGCTAATTACAGCAGTACAAAAGTGTGTTTTCGTTAATATCGTATATCTAGGGCTACCAGAGCAATTGATCACTCGTCCGAGACGGAGGGGAGAGATACGGTGCAGTTCAAAGAGGTTACGGGTGAGGGTATTGAGAAAACACAAATACACCCCTGAGCATCGTTTGGGCTGTGAAAGCGGTATTTGCGGTGATCTACTCTGAGGAGCCTACCTCAGAGGCAGCTGTAAAACAGGCTTGCCGACAGAAGTAAACCTAAGGAAAAGCTGCAAGGTGATATTATTATATCGCACGATTAGCGGAGACACAAGATGTCACTGCAGCGGAAACGCCACCAGCCTACAAAAAGTAGTAGTTACGACGCGATCAATGCACGAGAGACAATTCTTCCACTGATTTAAAATATACTGTAGCAACCAAAGATGATATAACCACGACAGGCCTTCTAATACACATACTGAATCACATAGTTGGAAGAAAAATATGTACTGCTGTCGCATTTTTTGATATGGGCAATCTGAAGTATCTAGTGAATTTATAGTTGAACTGGAATTTAACGTAGTTTTTAGCTGTATGCGTAGATTGGGCTACTTTTTTGAGCAGTGACGTAGCCATCATGTTTGGCAGATATGAAGGTCCACTTCATTTCAATGTTATCCTACAACAACGGGTGAAATTTCACACATAAGTATGTTTTCATTTCCCCGGATAAACTGTTTACAAACTCCTAAAGACATTCCCTAAACAATGATGAGAAATTATTTAAGAGATTTTAGGATCCTACCAAATCACTGCAACTTTTGTATCAAGAAACATGAAGGTTTGAGAGTCCACCAGATATCTCTAATGATTACTTGAGGGAAGACGACGAAGACGAAAGCAGTAGGCTGTCTGTTGAATCTTCTGTGTGAGTTTTTGCCTTTTTACTCTATTTTAACCTCACAGTGCCTGAAGACGCCTGCAAGGCAGGTGACTCACGTCAAACGGCTCCTCCAGTACCGCCAACGGGCCCCACTGTCCGGTGGGTGCTTACTGTCGGATTTGCTTCATGGTGCCTTTAAGGACGCCCTCGCCTTGAAGATGACATCCGCAAATGGTCAACGACACGTCCCGCAAGCCCTGCCAGGTGAAGGGGCTTCCGAAATGTCGCAAGACGAGCCACCCCCGAAGGTGCGCGCTGTCGCCGAGGAGCAAGAGAACGCCGCAACGGTGCCCGATGAACTCGAAGCGATGGACGAGGCTACGTTTACAGTAGTCAAATACAAGAAAAAGCGACCGGCTGGAATACCAGTGAAGTTTCAGCCAACGCATCAAGGATGTTCCTTGTGGAGACTGAACCCGAACCTCCTAGCCGCAGCAGTCATGACGTCCGCTCAAGAAAAAGTGCTGACACATCGCATGAACAAGGATGGAACCCTCATCGTTACGGTGTCAACACTTGCTGCAGCCAATCGCCTTCTTGAGGTCACGGAAATCGCTTTTATGGCCATCCGAGCTTCTGTTCCGCACGCCTACTCAGCGAATTTCGGCAAGATTCTCGGCGTGCCTCTAGAGTACACCGATAGTGAACTGCTCGAGTATCTACGGGACCAAGGTGTAATATCTGTGAGACGACAGGTCTCTTACGTTCCCGATGAAAACGGGACAGTCACACAGTCGCGACGTGGATGAGTGATTTTGGAGTTTGCGAATGACTCCCCCTTGCCTAAGCGGGCATACCTTGGGTTTTGTAGCTACCCCACACAGGAATTTATGGGTGCAGCTACGCAGTGCTTTAAATGCCAATGACACGGGCACATTGCCAAGCACTGTAATGGTCCTGTGCGGTGCAAAGTTTGTGCCGGTTCACATTCCCACAAGGACTGCACATCACGGTCCCATCCGCGATGCGCCAATTGTGATGGCTCGCACCCGGCATCGTACGGATCATGTCCAAAGAAAAAAGCTGCCACCCTCGCTCGGGCCATACAGCAAGTGCAAGGCACAAATCCCAGGCGCCAGGATCCACCCCCAAACCCGGAAATGGTATTCACGCCAACCAACGTCCTCCAGGCAGATGAGTTTACGCAAACCAAAACGGCAGCACCTACCAAGTCAACCAACTGTCCCCAAACAGACATGTCGTCGCAAATCAAGACGCCCCCTAACAAGTCCTACGCAATGTCTGTTCGGGAGAATCACAAGTCGCTGCCGCCAAAATACAACCAATGCAAGCCCACAGCTCACCCTGAGCATGCCAGCACCTCCCAGACCTCGCGACCACGGAACACCCATCTAAACAAGTCCAGCAGCTTCACCACTGCTGACCTCGGACAAGTTCTGATACCTATGCTCTTCGCCGCTATCAAGGCAATTCTTCGTGCGCTTCCGTCTTCCGGAAGCCTCCCCGAGGTCGAAGCTGTCTTGGCTTTGGAGCCATTGGTGAACGCCTCATACCCAACGCTGCAAAGTTCATCGGGAGGCACGTCATGACAACTCAAGCTGCAGGACCCGGATTGCCACTTCACAATCATTACAGAAACTCTACCATTTTCCAGTGGAACGCGCGTGGCTTGCGTTCAAAGCTTGCGGACTTTCGCTATCTCGTGAACACTTACCGCTTCCCTTTCATTACCATCTCTGAATCGCGTGTGGGTGAGGAGTTTCGAATAAGTGGCTACCAAATACTGCATTCGCAGCGATTTAACAAACCAAGTAGACTATTTGTGGCCTTTCGCGACGACATGCCATTCGTTGAAACTGCCGTCACACCACATGATACAAACGAATATGTTTGTGGCACGACTATTATCGGCCGCCAACCTTTCACTTTTATATCCGCCAACCTCGAACCAGGCGCTGTTTTCGACGCTTCACGGCTAGACAATCTTATTAGGACTACTTCGGCACCCCATATAATTTGTGGTGATTTCCATGCCCATAATATACTATGGGGGAGCACGCACACAAACGCAAGAGGGAGGAAACTGGCTGATCTGTTCATTAGCCATGGTGTTGAGCCATTGAATGACGGCAGTATAACTTACCTCAAGTCCCCGAACGTCACCAGCTGCATTGACCTGTCATGCGTTTCATCTCAGTTTGCTGGGTGGTTTACATGGATCACTGACATAGAAACAAGAGGAAGTGATCATTACCCAATTTTGATAACCGCCCTTGACGCTTCGCAATCAAGGCGCCTTGAGAAGGTGATCTGCACTAACTGGGACGCATTTACTAGCGGTACTAGTAGATGTGTGACAGCTCAGACTGGTGACGGCGAACACGTCGACACGATTGCATCTTGTTGGCGGGAAACGACCCGCAGCCTAAGAAAGCGCCGCGATATACCAAAAAATGATCCCGAGTATCAAAGGCTGTGTGCGATACGAAGACGAGCGGAGCGAAAGGCGTTGCGAACCAAAAGTATGGAATACTTGCGAACTTCCCGACGAGCGCAAAGACATGTAAGGCGCCACTTAAACAAGCTACGTCAGCAACGTTGGAGGAGCTTCTGTGCTTCGTTGAATGCGAGGCAACCTTTGACACGCATATGGCGTGTTTCTAATGGAATGCGCAAACGCAGCCAGCAACTACATCCATTCAATGCCCTCTCGCTGCACGAGCACGCACCCTTAAAAGAAGTCTCCGAGGAATATTGCAGACTTCTCTCAACGTCATCAACGCCTTCACCACGACTTATGCGTGTATCTTGCTCTACGTACTCTGGAGTGTCGGAACCAGCCCTTGACCTTCCTTTTACAATTGAAGAGCTTTCTTCGGCCATCTTCGATGTGAATAAGCGCTCCACATCAGGCCATGACGGCGTCAGCTATGAGGCCATAGCTCATTTGTCACGGCCTTCTTAGCTGCGCCTTTTGGAATTTTATAATTCAATATGGCAAAGAGGGAAAGTGCCTCCGGAGTGGAAGCTTGCAAAAATAATACCACTTTTAAAACCTGGGAAAGCGCCACCAAGTTACGCATCTTTCCGGACTATTGCTTTGCTCAGTTGTGTTGGGAAGTTAGTGGAAAAACTGATACATTCAAGGATGATCTGGTATCTTGAGAGCAGGAAAACCTTCCCTCAAGAAATGAATGGCTTCCGTCAAAACAGATCTTCGATAGATAACATTATCGCTTTAGTGTCTTGTTTTGAAGAGTCACTCAATTCCGGCTGTACACCAACCGCCATTTTCCTTGACATCAAAGCTGCCTTCGACTCGGTCTTTCACGCAGCAATCCTTGCCGCTCTTGAAGACCATGGTCTCGGAGGCAGAATATACTCATGGATAGCGGACTACCTTGATGGACGGCAGCTTTTTATCTCTACTCCAAGTGGCCCCACATCTTACTACGCTGTGGAAAAAGGTGTGCCACAAGGTCCACTGCTATTCAACCTAGCCCTTATTTCACTCAAGAGAGTCCTGCCCCGTGGAGTGAAGATCACACTATATGCAGATGACATCTGTATCTTGTATGCCTCACGTTCTAGACCATCTACGCAGCAGCGCCTACAGAAAGCCCTCCATAACATCTCTAGCTACCTCGCAGCCCGTGGCCTTAAGCTGTCCCCAGATAAGAGTAGCCATGGTCTTCACACACAAAAAGATGGATTGTTATCCTCTGATTCTAGGCGGCCGCGCACTCTCATATGCACGAGTTCGGAGGTTTCTGGGAATTCTAATAGAACGCAACTTGATCTGGTCACCCGAGGGGAAACGGTTACGGGCCCGCATTTCTTCGGCCACTCAGGTTTTGAAAGGTCTTGCGGGTTTGCGCTGGGGCAGCGATTGTCCTTCCATGGTCATGCTGCACAACGGTTATGGAGATGGTGCGCTGAGGTACAGCCTCCTAGTCCTACAACGTATACCAGGCACAAGCAAGAAGAGTCTTGAGGCAGCAAGGAACAACAATTTACGTATCTGTCTTGGGCTTCCGAAGGGATCTTCGAGCGTCGGAACCCTTGCGGAGGCACGTTGCTTGCCTTTTAACGTGATTAGAAAACAGGAGACTCTCCGTGTGCACCTGAGGCATCGGCTTCACTCAAACAATCACTTTTTAAGTCGCGTATCCTCAAGCTGCTCGAGCTCTGGATTCGCCCAAGCAATCGGCAGAATACCCCTGTTAATTCCAAACCAGCCGAAACAAATAATGCCTCGAAATTTCCCTCCTTGGAACGTTACTCCTTTACAGGTTCAATGTCGCATCACTGGAATTGGCCCCAAGAAGACAATGTCCCATACTGAAATAATACATATTGTGCTAGAATACATGTATAAAATGCATTCGGCTAGAACACACATATTTACGGATGGATCGTCATCCCCGCAAAGCTCTTCATCTGGAATGTACGTGCCACTTACGGGTGAAATGTTTTCATTTCGTCTGGAGCGACCAACATCATCTACAGCGGCTGAGCTATATGCCCTTAAAGAAGCGATTGTTTACGTCTTACGCCACCAGCCGCGTCAGTGGAGCATCTCTACAGACTCCAAGGCAGCTCTGCAAATTCTGTCAAGGAGGAGCAGGTCTTCCCCTCACCATACCGCAGCCGCCGATATCTCCTACCTTCACCACCTCGCTTGCATTGCTAGACACACTATAAAATGGCAATGGATACCTGGCCACAGTGGTATTATTGGAAACCAAAAAGCCAATGAAGCGGCCCGTATGGGCCTTAACCACCGGAAATACCGCAAAGTGTACTTCACAAAAACAGACGCTTCCACCATGGCCCATCGCTTTGCAGTAAGTGAAAGAAACCGGCTATGGCGCAGCAATGAACCCAATAATGAAGTATTTTTGCACGCGATTGACCCTGATTTGACATCAAAACTTCCTAGAGAGCTCCCTCGTAGGCTGGAGACATTATATCATCGCCTACGACTGAACTCGGCCTACACCAACAGTTACCTCTTTCGCCTCGAACTGACGACCAACCCGTGCTGCGATAACTGTTCTTCCATAGAAACCGTCGAACATATCTTATTAGAATGTGTGGCCTACTTGGCACCAAGATCCCGTTTTTTTTGAAGATATTGAACACCTAGATCAAGGGCCGGTAACTTTGAAGACCATCTTAGGACCATGGACTTGCCCCTCGAAGCAGCGTCAGGCCCTAAAAAGTTTGTTTTCATATTTGGAGGACATTGGACACATTTCAAAATTGTAAATTCTGTAACACAATCTAAAAAATAGTCTGCCAAGCCCGCCAAACCACGCCAGTGTTTTTTTTTGTTTGCTTCTTCGTTTTTTTTCTCTCTCTTTTTTTTCTTTTCTGCCCAACTCTCTCTAGGGCCTGTTCTCCCTACATCCCCGACCCCTAGCAGAGAAGCATGTAGGTGATCACAAACGCCGGCAAAACTGTCTGCTTTTTCAATAAAGAGCCTTCTCTCTCTCTCTAATGATTACTTGCTTCTTTATCAAGGGGCGGGGATTGGCCAACCTGAAAGCAGTTGAACCCAAAACTGTTGCCCTCAAACATATCTGTAGCTTTTTTTTTTGCTTTTTGCACGCTTGTTCACCTGGCGCCTACATAAATTTACAGCACTATCAAATTTAAATAAATGTATTGAAAGCATCGATGAGTTTTTCAGTGGCTCAGTCCGATTGTCAGTTCCCAGGATCTGGAAATGTTTCGTATATTGGGAAGCATCGGAATACGGAGTACTTTCCGACAATGACACCAAGCCGTTACGAAGCAAGGAATATTTTTGGGAAAACATGAAAATAAAATACTGCCTACTTGTCGAAAAATTTGAAACCAGTTTTGTCTGTAAGTTTACTAGAACCGCCAAATGATTGTCCGTATGAATTTCGTATATACAGATAATACGACAAACGTACAGTGCAGGGTTTTCCTTAGTAACGAAGATAAAAAGACGAAAATTCTGCTAAACGTTCTTCTTCTCGTAACTGATATTATTCGCATGTTTATGAAACTAATTTATACGTACTTGAGTTACTCTTCGGGTGGTCATATTCCGTGTGAACTCCGTATTCCCATAATACCGTATATACGGAAAGTTTCAGTAGGGCTGCAGATATCGCATTTAATATCATCTGTGTTGAAGGTCTACTCAAAAATATTTCTGTATGCGGGAAGGAATCATGGTTGGATCTGAGGCATAGAATCAGACCCATGCAATGTACAGCCACGATCAAAAATTTACGAACCAGGGAAATGGTAATTTTAGGTTATTTCTCTTCCTGTGGCACCCCGACAGAGTGTCGATGCATGCGAGATCTCGTATGAGTACTGAACTGATGAAAACTACCGCACACAGTACTCCGGGCTGCCGTGCGGCAGAGAAATAATTCGAAATTGCTGCTTTTATGCTCAGTACACTTCTGCTCCTGGGTGTACCTTAGAAAAGTATGGTATCCATAAAAGTATTCATCCTCACCCTTCAAATGACTATTTGGAAGAGCCAAAATGTTTCCTTACGCGATGCGTGGGCTGGGTTTCACTGTGGTATTGGGAGCATAAGCTCTTTGTGAACGAGTAGGTAACCTTCACGGCTTTATAAAGCTTCTAGTTCCTTATAAGAACAGCCAAAAATGGTTTGGTAGCAATACAAATGAGCAGACCCATCAGCGTCAAGTGCATGCGCTGCATCATCATTAGATTAAAAACAGTACTTAGAATATGTACAACGCGGGCCGTAATTGTTTACGTAAGCAGGCTTACACATGCATTTAAAAGAGTGAAACATCAATTTGATTTGTTTGTGTAGTATGAAAATTGAAAATCTTTACGTCCCGAATGCTTCCTGTGTTGCCGTGTTGGTTTAGATCTACATCTACCAGTAGTGGTAAGTGCTAGGGCGTGTTTAGGCATGTCCTTCTTAACGATAATTAACATCACTGGTAACCATTAAAGTGCAACAATGCATGTTCTTATAGGACACATATAAGAAGGTTAATCACGGGTGCGCCCGAAAGACCACAAAATCTAGGAAGTAGAGGAGTGCGTCTAAAGTCGTTTACAGCCGCAACATGGAAACCTCATTTGGCACGAGAAGAAAGATTTGTGCGTCGACTGAGCCGGAAATGATAAAAAGATCTTCACCTAGTGAGTGTTTTAGTTCGTGCAACCCGCCTGGCACAGATTATTTTGTGCTAACAAAGAAGTTGTCGAGAACGTAGGTGTTTACCCTGATTCTAAGCCAAATTGCGAGAGCTATAAGGAGCGTTGTTTTACGTCGGTCAAGGTTTTCACTACGACCGCAACGTCTCATTGATCGTTGAGCGAAGCATGTAGCCTTTCGATAAGTGGGCCAGGCCCTGGTATCCGACGCGCCCGGGGTGCTCGTTATATTCGGCGACTGAGTTCTACAGCCGCTCCTTAAACCATACAGTTGATTTATCGGCCGGAAAATAATGGCCGCTGAATGATTCGTGGGAAATTACTTGCCATGTTTTTGTACAGCCCATGAAATTTTTGTGTCCACTAATTTCTGGTGACATCAGGTCCTCGCAATAATCAATACGGGATGCTCCGTTTTTCAGATTTCGGCTCACTGATACAATCTGCTGAAAGAATACTTAGCCCCATTTTTAAACAACAGATTCGTTTTCCGTAACCTGTAGCTTGATGAAAACTAGAATTTTCCCAAAAAATAAATGTAGGGAAGGTTCTAGGCTGACCGATGTAATCATGATTCTATGCTAAGGAAAACACTTTTTCAGTACACGCTTAAGAATCAATTTCCTAGATACTTGTCGGTTAGCAATTCAGGTATTAAAAGAACCCTGAAAGAGGTTTTTCCAACCGATAGGTTTTTCACATTTTCAACTACTTCAATGTTCTAGTGATCACCTCTTTTAAGAATTTTGTTAAAGCGTTGAGTATTAGTGGATAAATTGCAAATCAAAACATCGCCTTTTCTACTGCGCCGCGATTGCCCTCGTTTCGTCCGCTCCTTGCACAGCGCAACCATGACTGCCCATGACGCCTATCTTCTCGGTGACGTCTTGCAAGGACACCTGGTAGCGGGGGTCGTCTGCTGTCTGCTGCTGCGATACCCTGCACCGCAGCATCGCGTTGGGACTGGGCCGTCGCGCTTTTTGCGTTCTGTATTGCACTTCCTTTTTCTATGATCTTGCTTATGAATCCTGCACTCCGCTCACGGCTGGAAAGCTGACTGAAGGAATGGGTTGGTCTGTAACGCTTACACGCCACACCAAAAGATCGTCCGAAAAGAGAACGAACCTACCACCGCACATACGAGGCGACGATCTGCGTAGGCCATGCGAGTCTAAAATGCGGGAGCGAATGACTAAAGAATCGATTCAAAATTTGTTATAGTGAGCGCGTACATCCGTTCCTAAGAGACTTCGGTTTATATATTTGTAATTGATCCGCTCGTTCACGCCAATGTCGAGCTTGGTTGTGTTAGGGTTACGCCAACATGCGCGTACAGAGAAAATCGATTCTAAACATTTGTAACAAAAAAAAAAACAGCCGAAGATTTGCACAGTACGGGACTTTTTTTAGGGTGCGTCGCGCATTCAATTCCTCATCCTTCTGGCCGCTACCCCTCCAACTAATTTCCGGGAAACTTCTACGGAACCCTGGCAAGTACACCGTAACCGACATTACGAGTGGTTTTGTACGAGTAGTGTAAGTTTCGGGGCGGCGCCTGCCCCTTCGTACGAACTTGATTTCATTGTACAAAACAAATATTCCATCCTCGGGTTTTCCCCTTGGAAAAACCGAGGCCTGGACACTATTTTTTTCTCAACACCGGCTGTTAGTCCATTTTTTGTGCTTGGCAGCCAGTTGCGAACGTAGAGGGTTTGGTTGCCGGCCACGGCCCTATATTCGCCCTTACCCCTTTTCACGCCCCTTCCCAAGCGGGCGTTGAGCCTTGTTTAAGTGTATGGAAGCAAGCTATCTTGACGCTATATAAGGACGTACCATTTTAAATAATACACACGTCAGTATTTGGTCTTCTGAAATTACAATTGCCTTTTTCTATATAAAAAGAACGAGTTCAAAATGAACAATTGTTCCAATGGCTTACCCGATGCATTGATATTTAATATGGTAGTCCCACACTTCGACCAAAAAGCTTTGTTTAGCATTCGGGAATGCGATACGCAAACCATGCCACTTAAACAACCACGGCAACAAACCAGAAGAAAAACGCCCGGCCAAGATTTGAACACGTTATTTTGCTCGAGTGACCGCGAGGCGCCGAAATTACCTGCACACTAGGTATAGAGCCACAGTATGTGTCCCATAAATGTTTACTGCATGATTTCAATGATTCTTGGATGGTTAAGTGACCATTTTTTGAATAACAGTCGCACAGTAAAGTTCAATGTAGCCAACACCATAGCCGAACTCAGGCAACAGCGTGGTATCGGCTGCGATTACGACTTAGGCCTGCGAGAATGGTGCTCGCCGTGATTATGTTTTACGCTTTACGCTAAAATATTTGGTAGATATTGAATTTTTATTGGGAGGCAGCGATGGCGTAGAGGTAGAACACCCGCCTCACGTGCAGAAGGACCGTGGTTTGAATCCCGGTGCCGGACAATTCCCACCGGATTAAAAAAAATCCGGGTATTGATGGAATTGCACAAAGGGTCTTGCGGTGCGGCCTGACCCCGGCGACCATTGCCGGTAATGCACTCCCTCACCAGAGCAGGATTGGCCACCCTGGTGTAGTAACGGCCACAACCTTCCATGAATACGCCAATTAACCCACGGCCCTCAGTCCCCAGTGGCTGCGAAGCAACTGACCACGGCGGCGGTCAGACCTGTGACGCAGCAGAGGGTGCTAAGAATCCCTGGATCCGGACAGGCCGCCAATGGAATCTGAACCTGGCAACGTTTAACGCGAGAACCTTATCTAGCGAAGCAAGTCTCGAGGTGTTGTTCGAGGAATTAGAGGGCATTAAATGGGATGTAATAGGGCTTAGCGAGGTTAGGAGGGCAGGCGAAGCCTTTACGGGGCTCAAAAATGGACACGTACTATGTTACCGTGGTGTAGAGGATAGAAGAGAACTGCGAGTGGGATTTCTAGTCAATAAAAGCATAGCTGGCAACATAGACGAATACTATAGCATTAACAAAAGGGCAGCAGGTCTTGTAATTAGGCTCAATAAGAGGTACAAGCTCAAGGTGGTGCAGGGCTACGCGCCCACATCCACCCACGACGACCAAGTAGTGGAACGCTTCTATGAAGATGTGGAATCGGCAATGGCTAAAGTAAAAAACACAGTATACCGTAGTTATGGGAGACTTCAATGCTAAATTAGGCAAGAATCAGGCTGGAGACAAGGCCGTTGGGAACTATGGTCTGGGCTGTAGAAATAGCAGGGGGACCTACTAGTTGAGTTTGCAGAACGGAATAACCGACGCATAATGAACACCTTCTTCTGTAAACGGGAGAGTCGGAAGTGGAGCTGGAGGAGCCCGAATGGGGAGCACAAAAATGAAATAGACTTCATATAATGCGGTAACCCTGGCGTCGCGCAGGATGTGGAAGTGCTCGGAAGGGTAAGGTGCAGTGACCACCGTATGGCAAGATCCCGAATTATGCTAGATTTGAGGAGGGACCACAACAAGCTAGTACGAAAGAAGCCGATAAATTAGCTAACAGTAAGACGTAAAGTATAAGAATTCAGGATCGCGCTGCAGAACCGATATTCCGCTCTTAACGAGGAAGCCGAGCCTACGACACAGGAAGCCAGCGACAACCTTACCCGCATTATCACGGAGTGTGCAGCAGAAGTCGGGGGCACTATGGCTAGACAGGATACTGGTCTAGCCATAGTGCCCATCACAGGAGACGAAAGATCTAATCAGGAAACGGCAAACCATGAGAATCTCCACCGCAGCTGACAGAATAGACCTAGCCGAGCTCTCGAAGTTAATCAATAAGCGTAAGACAGCTGACATACGGAAGTATAATATGGAGAGGATCAAGTACGCTGTAAAGAACGGAGGTAGCCTGAAAGCAGTAAATAGACGTCTTGGCGTGGGGAGAAATCAGATGTATACACCTAAGGATAAGCAAGGCAATGTCATCACAAATAGGGATAAAATAGTCACAGTGGCCGACAAGTTCTATAGGGATCTGTACAGTAGCCGGGACATCCAGGATAATGACGAAAAAGACAGTATTTCAGAGGAGATAGACATCCCACCAGTAACTACCGAAGAAGTAAGGAAGGCTTTGAAAGAAATGAAAGGGGGCAAAGCACCTGGCGAGGATCAGATAACAGCAGACCTCTTGAAGGATGGTGGAGAAATTGTACTTGAAAAACTGGCAAACCTGTATACGCAATGCCTAATGACCACAATGGTACCGGAATCTTGGAAGAACGCGAACATCATCCTAATCCATAAGAAAGGCGACATGAAGGACTTGAAAAATTACAGGCCGATCAGCTTACTGTAAGTCGTCTACAAGGTATTTACCAAGGTAATCGCTAACCGAATTTCTGCAACCTTAGATTTCAGTCAACCTAAAGAACAAGCAGGGTTCCGTAAAGGTTATTCAACAATGAACCATATTCACACCATCAATCAGGTGATAGAGAAGTGCGCTGAGTATACTGAACCACCATATATAGCCTTCATAGACTACGAGAAAGCATTTGACTCGGTCGAAACTTAGCAGTCATTCAGGCATTACGGAACCAGGGGGTAGACGAGCATTATGTAAGAATACTAGAGGATATCTACAATGGGTCTACAGCTACCATAATCCTCCATAGGGAGAGCAGTAAAATACCTATAAGGAAGGGTGTCAGACAAGGAGACACAATCTCTCCAATGTTATTCACAGCATGTTTACAAGAAGTATTCAGTACATTGGATTGCGAACAGGTGGGAGTAAGGGTTAACGGAGAATACCTCAGTAACCTCAGATTTGGTGATGACGTTGCCTTGCTAAGTAAATCGGGGGACGAATTGCAAAGCATGCTTTCCGCACTGCACGAACAGAGTAGAACTGTGGGCCTGAAAATTAATATGCAGAGAATAAAGTAATGAACAATAACCTCGGGAAAGCACAGCGGTTTGAGATAAGTGGCGAGCAGTGGAAGTGGTAAACGAATATATCTACTTAGGACAAGTTGTGACCCCAGATCCCAACCATGAGGCAGAGATACTTAGAAGGATCAGAATGGGGTGGTGTGCATATGGCAGACATTCTCAGATAATGAATAGCAGCCTACCATTGTCGCTGAAGAAGAAAGTGCGTGACAGCGGCATCTTACCGGTACTCACTTACGGGGCAGAATCGTGGAGGCTCACTAAGAGGGTTCAACTTAAGTTGAGAACGACTCAGCGGGCAATGGAGCGGAAAATGATAGGTGTAACAATAAGGGACAAGAAGAGAGCGGAGTGGGTCAGGGAGCAAACGGGTGTTAAAGACATATTAGTAGAAATTACGAAGAAGAAATGGACGTGGGCAGGGCATGTAATGCGAAGGCAAGATAACCGCTGGTCATTAAGGGTAACAGAGTGGATCCCTAGAGAAGGCAAGCGTTGCCGGGGGCGGCAGGTAGTTAGATGGGCAGATGAGATCAAGAAGTTTGCGGGGATAAATTGGTCACAGTTGGCACAGGACCGAGGTAATTGGAGAATAATGGGAGAGGCCTTTGCCCTGCAGTGGGCGTAGATAGGCTGGTGGTGATGATGATGATGATGATGATGATGATGATTTTCTATCACCTAAGAAACCTACCGTAACTCCTCTTCTGCTCTTATCTGAGCTTATATTTTCTACAAGCGTTGCTGGTCGCCCATCAATATGCAGTTTGTAACTCCGACATCCGGAACTACCGGGATCCAAACGGGATCCCGGTACTTCCGGGATCCGGGATCTAAACGGAAGTACCGAAGCGTCGTAAGGGAGATACGGATCGCATTAGCTCTGGTGTTGATTTCCATGGGCACCATGGACCTTACTATGTTTAATACACTATAGGAACTAACAGAACAGTACCGCATTCATTAGGGCGCGAATTTTATCGGGGTGCAGTTCTCGGTTCTCGATCGACTCCCGAAGACAGTTCGGCATACTGGCATAGTCGGCTTCTTCGGTAAGCAAGCCAGTCGCATCACGTGAACTTTCGATCGGCTGACGTGTTCCTGCCGCCGTGATGTGACAAGGCGGTCTACCATTCGGAAGTCGGTGTCGCGTCGTGGCCGTGTCACCCTATCCAATGCGCCTTAACGAGAAGCATAGTAACACAGTAAAAAAAGCTGTTCAAACTGTTCGCATGGCGACGCAGTGAAACATCCCCCCCGCTAGGGGCACGATCAAATGCACAGCATTTCCGGGGGTGCACGACGTTAAGTAGTTTGCGTTACGTTAATGTTGTTGCACTTGTGACAACGGCTGACGAGAGAGCGCGGCGATGAGTGCGTTCCAGCCTCGCCGACACCCGCCTTTATCGAGCCACGATCGCGCCACGCGCGCTCGATGCTGACGTCACGATCACGCCACAGATGTTGTTGATCAAGCGATGCGCGCGCCCCCACCTGTTGTGCGGGAACCGACCGCGGAGAGAGAGCGCGATGCGAGCGGAGAGTAGGCGAAGAGGAGCGGGGGAGAGGGCGCACCTGCGAGCGATGCGGACTACTACGGACGCCTAGAACGGGTGCATCGTGAGTTAAAGAAATGCTCTGCATTTAAAATAAATGTTGCCGACCGCCATGCATTGGATTTTTGCATTTATGCTCTGGCTTTTACCACCCGGCTGTGCCGGGCTGTGTTATCAGTGTCCCGAGTGAAACACATCTTGCATTCTTTCATCCTTATGCCGCACTGATTATCTGATTTGATAGGAGAATATTTCGCCATAACACCCCTAGCCTAGAAGAGTTTCATTTTATCTACAGTGTTCTCGATGCAATTAGACGGTTCGAGAAATGTTTGCAGCGAAAGATAAATGCCCGCCGAGCAGACGCCGCGGCATTTGATTAGCCGATAACCAAGTGTACACGTCACTTTATTCACAGCTGCTTCGCCGCCTGCGTATTGTTTAAGTTGTTAGGGGAGCGCCAATTTGCTCCAATAAACTTTGTTTTCCTTCAAGACAGCTGTGTCATTTTTCGCTGCGCGACAGTATAGACGAACACAATAAAGCTAAGCGTGGTGGAGAAAACGCTAATTAAGCAAAGGTGCCACTGTGACCCGTCGACTGTGAGCAGATGACGCTTCTGTTGGCTGAAGTGTGAGAAAACAACGTCCAGTAGGAGCATTTCAGCTTCGTCACGCCCATGGGAGAATCGATAACGTATCTCCTTACGTCGGAATGGCCGAGCCCAAAATCGAGCAGGAAACGGTGGGAGTGCGGCAAGAAGCATTGCAATGTAAGTGTTAGCTTTCAGCTGCAAGTACGAAAGTTATACTTGGCATGGATGACGTTGACCACCAACCCTATCGGTTGGGCTTGTTCACTTAGTGTGCTGAAAACGCCTTTGAGGACCCCTTTAATTTAACACAAAACAAACAACTCTTGTTTGTGTTTAAAAAGTATTTGGTGAGCCTCTGCGCGCCACTAATTATAGAAAAAGTTTGAACGAAGAGAGCGTTTAACGCTGCAGTTGGTACATTTTAACCAGACGGGCTGTCGTTCAGAAACCTTCTTCCGGGTACAGATCAAAAGGTACATTCCAAAAGGTCCCCTTATGAGGCTTGATTGACGCTGCTAACCCTCAAACTGAGTAAATATTATCCTGCTTCATAAGGCCACTGGTAGGCTATTGCACCTTATCAGATGCCTTGTCACTGTCAGAGATGAATGCACCCTACCAAGCGTACAAGCATGCCACTTTTATCACTGATTTTTTATTGTAATGTTTTTGATACTAAACGGGTCCGACAGCCTCTTTTTAAGAGATGTACAGACTGCCGGTCGACCTCACATTCATCCCTCCGTTGAAGTGACGACAGATAGTGTTATCTTGCGCAACAGCCGGTCTCGACATGCTTTGATTCCCAAACCTGCTATCGTTTGCGAATATAAATAAGCCATGATTTTCTTAACGCAACCGAACCACACGTCACCTGATCAAGCTTAATCTTTCATTACCGAAACTAATATAACTCTAGCTAACCAATAGAACCCGATGTTTATTATATTCAAAAAGGAAAAGCTAAAGTTAGTAACCAAAAATGTATTGAAACAACAATATTGAAGGACCAGAAAGGAGGCGGGCTTGGACGCGGTGGTTTAAATGATGAAGCACGAAACCAACCGCTGGTCTGTTGTGCTGCTCTTGTTTTCCACCTGGAACGTATTGCATTGAAGGGCAATGCTAAAACTGATTACAGCAATTATCAACAACTGCGTGGCAGCGGGTTTATTCCAAGATATAGGGCCAAAATGCACATAATGAGCAATTGCAGACTCGGCACTTGAAAGCGGCGCAACCGTAAGCACTTAATTATCAAGAAAGACCATTCACCCTGGGAGCCGGGTTGCTCGTAATCCTCTTTGAGGTTAAAGGCAATTTCGCAAACATGTGATCTTGATTTTGTCGGTCGAGCGGTGTAGCTTGCTTATGGGCAGCTGCTACCAGGACAGGCGCAAGCCACAGCGACCGTGGAATCCGGTCATACTGTAATTTTCTCCCTTGTCGAAGTGCCCACAAAACCTTTTGTAGCGTAAGATACCCTGGCCGAGGTTGAGCAGTTTCGCGCGGACCCTGAGGGACCGTGCTGCGCAAGCGGGAGGAGCATTGAATCGGATTGAATTGGATTCGGATTTATTTTGGATGGGTTTGGATAGGATTGGGTTGTAATAAATTGGATTATATTGGATTGGATTGGAAATCCACTAAAATTGGACTACAGGTGTGTAGAGAATCGGGTCTGCACATTCCCCAGTCTCCGCATTCTAGAGGAGTGACGTCATAGCCGCGCGAGACGCACTGGTGCCGGTGCGTGCCCAGTTGTGCGCCTCCGTACCGCAGTAGCCAGGACTGGCGCTGCGCCGGAGCCGCTTGATAGCCGTTTTGCGTGGCTCCTGGAGGGCCGTGCTGCGCATGCGTCAGGAGCAGTGCCGGGACTGGACTGGACCGGACTTGACTGAATTGGATAGGGTTGGATTGGATTGCTGAACCTAAGCTCACGCTACGTACATACTGGTATAGCCGAGCTAAGCGACTGCTAACTTTTAATGTAATACTTGAATAATGCTTGTCACGCCACTCTTTAATTCAGTTGCATGTGATTACTCATCTGGGGGGCAGTTGTGAATTACCAGTCGTCTTCTGTGAACGGCACTTGGAGGAAGACAATCCGCACGAAAAGGGTCGCCCTAAACGGGATCATCAACATAATCTCCAGAAAACGCCAACTCGTTCTACTGCCAGAGAAAGGCCTCTTCCATCCAACCGCTAATGTCCGCTGGTGTTCTAGAAGATGCTTTCCCTCGTAATTTCCTTATTTCGCCTCTTCAGCCTGTTATTTGCCTGATACGTCTTCTAGCTCCATTCTCTGGGTATTCATTGTTACTTTGATGGTCCACCGGTTGTCATTTCGCCTAACTACGTGACCAGCATAAGTCCACTTTTAGGGGCGAAGCTCCGCTTGCTCGGGCCCTGTCCGGTCACTCGTTGCTGCTCGTTGCTGCACGGCACCACGATGATGATTGCGGCAGGATCCCCCTAGGGATTGGCCAACCAAAGATTGGCCGAAGAGGTCAAAACGTTTGACGCGTTCGTTGCTACCCAACAAGGAGGAGAGGAAGAAAAAGAGGTTGTCGTTCGTCGCCTGCGAGCTCAAGACTCTTGCTCGGGCCCTGTCGCGTCCCTCGTTGACACACCAGAATGAGGATGATTGTGGCAGGATCCCCCTAGGGATTGGCCAACCAAAGATTGGCCGAAGAGGTCAAAACGTTCAACGCGTTCGTTGCTACCCAACAAGGAGGAGAGGAAGGAGAGGTTGTCGTTCGTCGCCTGCGAGCTCAAGACGCGTACCGAGGGTACGCGACACAAGACGCTCTGCAGAAGGCGACGGTCAAGGTTGCTAAAATGTCACACATCGAATTCGCCAACTTACCCATGGAGATTCTCATCGTCCCAAACAAGCCCTACATAATCACCACAAACATCGACGTCGTCGACGGGCTTGTCAACGGAGCGGTGGGAAGTCTCAAGCTTTGCGAGAGAGGAGTGGTGGTCTTGACGCCGCGGCGCCCGGTTTCGATCCCGCGACTCTCTGGCCGTGACGACAGGTACGTGGCGATTTTCACTGCTCTACAAACCGAGACGCAAGCATGGCTACAAACGTGCCTTATGTCCTTCACTCATTCCGATGGTGCGCGCGGTCAAGAAGACCTATAACAATTTTTCACGGTTTCACCGATAAGCATTTTAGCTTCACCCCTCTCATCATCATTCACTTTGTGGAGATGGCGGGATATTTTTGTGTTCATTTGAATTCCGATATGCTCTACTCGAGTTTGTTCTCGCATCCAGGAAGCTTGTTTCCACTCCGTTAGCGTGCCCTCTGCCATTCTTCTTTGCATGGTCCGCTAGGATGGTCCTAAAGCCGTCATTTTCCATGCCTGGTAACGTTCTATTGCATTTCGAAACCTAGAAAGAAAGGAATTAGTTGCGAAGAAGGTTGCGTGCTGTTTATTGCTGAAAATCGCGATATAGAGCGTACCTACTGAATAGTGTTATTCCTCCGGCTTCCTTAGTCATCTGCTTCAGCAGAACAGAATATCTCAGTAATTAGTACGGAATTGCTTCATATTCCTGCACTATATAAGGAATTCATCAGTGCTGTGAACAGCTGAGGAGGTCATTCTCTTCTGTAAACGAATAAATGCCTGCAGTTAAGATCTTTCTTCTGTCTAGAGTTCTGTTTTCAAGCAGGCGTTACCAACTGTGCGCCTTCCACCAAAGCCCGTTGTTGCACTATAAGAAGCTCCGCTAAGACTGGAAAATTACTACAAATACTCCGGTGGTAATAACAGCATTGCAGATGACAAAAGCGTAGCACCCAAAATTATTTACACAACGCTACACTTAAAGGTCACTTGACACATTTGTGTTCTTAGATCACATGATTAGCATAAAGAATTTTGGTAGCTGAGAACTTCGGCGCCACTCTGATAAAAATGCCCAGCTCATTTCGAAGGTCCGGGACAGATCCGCCACCATCGCCAAAGTACCGGTTGTTGATAGAACCCTTCCTGTCTGACAATCTCTCATTCCGTCTGGAATGAAATTACGGGCTTTTTTTGGTAAGATAACTGCCGACGGCTATGACCATGAAACATTCCAATATTCCAGAAGAATACAGATAATGAAGCGCCCAGAAGTGCACGCACCATCCCCAAGTTCAGAACGTTCAGTGTTATTTTTTTCGCACACAATTATGGACCGAATTGAGGTACAACTTGAAGCCGCAAATAATAAGATGGGTCTGGATCGTCATGGTATTTAAGCTTTGCGTTCGTTATCGAATCACTCTGCATTAAAATAGCAAGTCTTCTGTGGCAAATTTTCACGAAGAAATAAAATACTTTCCCACAGCATGACTTCTCCACTGTTTTTTATTGCAAGTAAAAAACGTCATAAAATATGTTGCTCAAATAAATACGTACTGAGCCTATACGCGCCCAAACGAGAGTATTTGAAGCTTATATATACCTAAATGGCATTGTTCAGTGCCCATTATAGTGCCTAAAACCTTGATTTTTTGTGCTTTAAGTTCCGGTCTTTAGTGATCATGAGAAACTGAACGAATGTAGGAAGTGGGAGAAAACGCCGACAAGATCGTACTTTGAGGAACGGAAATGTATGGTCGATCGGGCCTTCCAAATGCTCCGAAGCTGTATCTATCTGGTATTATAACCTCCCCTGCCCGCCCACCAATATTTTGCTTCAAATATTTTTTGTACCCGACTGAACCAGATTTTTACACCACCCCACTGGCTGGTCTGCGATAGTCAGGACTAAGTGATTGTTACCGATTTATCAGACGTGGTTTTGTTACTCAACAACATAACGTCACTTGGGCCGCAACAATAATAAGCTTCATTACTAACTGTTATATCGTCGCAATATAACAAATACGGGGAGAATACATTCTGCAAATATCAGCGAATTTTCTGTTATCATTGAGAACCCATACAATTGTGTCGTACATTCAATTGCCACTCGGACACTTATGCCTTTCTCTTAGGATAATGTGGCGAAACTAAAATGCAGCCATTTAAGTCGAACTTTGTCAACTATTTTTTGTCTCTTATATAACCACAGTACAGAAATTAAATTAGGGCATTTGAACGGCATCACTAGTTATTTTCCACTCGGAATAAAATCAATGTTAGGCAAACATTGACTGCCCCCAATCGTAATCTACACTTTGTATTTTATAGGCATTTATTGAATTGTGCCCACTGCAAACGAATGACTAACACCAATAGCCTGTGAAGTTTCGCCATCCTCCATATTAAGCTCCGATTTTTTCACCACGACCACCGCTAACGCTTGAATCCGTGCAGTAAACGCAGATATTTGAAACAAGGGCTTCGCACACCGTCAGGAGCAGTGTTTCGGTCATTTTGTAAGTCCAACTATCTTGCTGGAGCGTTATGTTAGGTCAATTTAAAACAGGAGAAAGAAGATCTTAGGTGCTTCGGTTGACAACATAACCGTAGACACATACTTGTACGGTTAAGGCTCTTTCCACACGTGACACCCACTTGGCGTGGTGGTGACACTCTGCACCCCCCCCCCCCCCCCCCCCCCCCACCCCTACACGGTTAGGGAAAAGTTTGATTGGGGTTCCAAACCTGGCAAGGAGGCAATCAGCATCGGCTTAGTATATGTCTTTTGTTGGAAGAGGCATGCTGGTCTTAGCGAAATGTTAGATAACGACACATGGTGGTCTATTTCTAGTGAACGCTGGAATACCACAGAATGATAGTTAGGGGCTTGTTCATTCCTCAAGCACAAAGCCAATTCCAGGCAAGTCAAATGTGCTGACACCACAAAGCTGACTTGGGCATGCTGGCGGCCACCTGCTGCAAAGGCGGGGTCGCTCCCAATGCCAATCGCCGCGGTATGCACGTAATCGAACCCACAGAGGTTTAATAGTTTATCGGCGCATATATGAGTGCTGTTTTCCACCTTATGCCGCGGCTCATGAGCCGTGATGGCGCAATGGACGGGCGTCGAGGCTGGGGCACCATCTGTCAGCTCAACAGTGCACCTTCGCATGACCTGATGGTTATCAACGGACAGTGCCAACTCTTGAACAACTCCGCTCTCCAAAAGCGCGAGAAACCAGTACCAAAAAATGTCGTTGATTCCTCTGTCATAGGTATCGCTAAAGCACGAAAGTGAAATGTGGAGCGAAATCTGCAGCGAAAGGAGCATAATTTTGGGAATGGCGGCTGTCTTGTCGGTATGCTTGGCCAGCGACGTCCTGCTAGCGGGTCGCTTCAGGAAAGGTGCGACCATTTTGGCCCTTCTCCGTGGCGTGTACGGCCGACTATTGCGTTGCGACAAGCTGAGCTTGTGGAACTCAAAAGGTAGAGTTTGTAGATTGATCCATAAACACGCGAATGCGTTCCGCTTGCCGCTGGCGTTCCTCTTCGCATCAAATAAGTCGGCGTTCGTGCCATTCACCAGCCGCCGTCGCTACGACGCAGCTTACGCCAACTGTCGGCGCCGGTTAGCGTCATGTTGCGTTACTTCGCTTCATTTCTCCTAGACGGCAGCACCATCCACGTTTCTCTCGTGTTCGTTGGCCTGGCATCATTTCGGTAACAGATGTGACGTAATCAAAATGTTGGTGTATCCGGGAATACAGCACTCTCGTGTTAAAATATATACACGAGAGGATGTAGTGCATTGGGTGTAAGAATTCTTCAGGCGAGATTACATCGCCGATGAACTTGTGCAGCACACGCTTGCAGCAGTATAGCCTGTATAAGCGCATTTTAAGTGCTTCTTCAGGTTCAACTTCACGGTATCCTATATTTTGTGGTCTGGTTGACGATTTCTGGCGCATTCCTGCACTCGGTTTAAAAAATATGAGTGTTGATGATTGCTTTTCCGCTTGCATCGTGCCCGCCACCGATTTTATTTCTGATCTTTTCATTCGGCGTCGTGAGAATGACACCACGTATTCATAAAAGAAGACGGGATGGGCTGTCAAGTACTGGTTACCATTGGGCCATTCTCACAGATGGAGATTTGGCAAAATTCCATGCAAATATTGCATCGAAACCAAGCAAAAAAGCAACAAAAACACGTATTTTTGTTAAAAGAAATAGTACTTAAGAGAAATGATAGTGAGGTTGTGATTTCAGTTATTCAATCATAAAACTTGCTAAGCATATTTGAGACGCGTGCTTAGGCTGTTGCTTTCATTGAGTTCTCGGTTTCTGTAAACTGCCATCGATACCCTGATATAAGCAGGGACATCAACCTACAAAGGCATCATGACGTAATTTAACTGATCGCAAGTAGATTGACAATAAACACAGTTCAAAACGCATACACGTTTCGTATCTGCTTTGTCTAACAAAAAATAGATGCCTATCGTAAAAACGCCCAGATAAGTAATTTTAGATGCGAAACGGTATGAAGCAGGATAAGCAAGAAGGGCGACATGAATGCTGTGCTTTGGTGCCAATTGCGTCCTGAGCTTTCTTTCATTTTGTGAGTTACGACCAATTCACTGCGCCCTGGCCTCCCATGTGAGGGAGGCCAGGGCTCCAAGATGTCTACGCGCACTTTGTCAAAGTGCTCATTCGGTGCCGTAAATGAACCGAAAGGGGCCTTGGTGTGGTGGTTAACCTTTGAATGCTGCCATACGAGACAGCAGCGTGTCCACTCTACTACGTCATTGTTGATCCCCGGCACACCGGAACGCTGCGCCAGGAAATGTTGCGTGGCTCGTATTCCAGGATGCGATAGTCTGTGCAAGGCATCAAAAATAAGGCGCCCGAAATTCGCCCGGAAAATTGGACGCGGGTAGGGCGTGGAAACGTCTCAAAGCACGGGGACAGCACACGACAGTATGGGTACTTCACGAAGGTGCAGCGCGCACGGATTTTTGCGAAGTGCTATTTTCGCGTCATTTCGGTGCGCTGATGCGAGTGCGGCGAAGTCAATGTCAGTCGAGTTGTGGGAACTGCATATCGAAGCGGCGACACGTGAGAGCGCATCCGCGGCAACGTTATCCTGCCTTTGCGCGTGCCGTATATCCGTTGTGAATTCCGCGACGAAATACAGATGGCTGGTTTCACGAGGTGAAACTTTGGTGGCGTTTGACCGGATGGCGAAGGTCAGAAGTTTGTGGTCCGTCTGGATATGGAACTCTCGACACTCGACGAAGTGCCGGAAGTGACGTACAGTCATGTTCATAGCAAGAAGTTCTCTTCCGAGATTGCGTAGGGTGACTCCGCGGGTGACAACTTGCGGGAAACGAAAGCAAGGGTTGCCAGGCATTGCCCACCAACTGTTTCTGGACAGCTCCAGCTGTAGCGTCAGATGCATCAATTACTATGAACAGCTTAACTCCCGGTCTCGGATGGAGGAGAAGGGTTGCCTGGGACAGCTTGGTCTTGTATTCTCTAAAGAGGTTAGTGCTTCTGTAGACCACAAAGTTTCTTACATTATACACTAGAGAGGAATCTGGCGCTAGCGTCTATGCGGCTCACATCAAAGCCGTCTGTGTCGTCATGGACCGCCATTATACATCGCGCTCGCCGTAGTTTTATCATTGGCTTGGATTGAAACATTTCAGTCACCGCAAATTTAAACAAAGTGCCGCAAAAACGCGAAAAATAGTTAGCAATTATGTAAGTGGAAAATAAAAACAGGCTGTTTTAAAACTAAGGAAAAAGGAAGTAAAGCGTATTTTTGGCCGAACGGTTGTTACGGCTATTCCGCAGGCCAAGGTGGTAGTTACGAACAAGGTTAACATTTGGGGGGGGGGGGGGGGGGACTCATTAGAGACTGATTTTATTATTTTACCATTATTGCAAATAATAAGTTGCTTGCAGAGTTTGGAAAGTTTTTTGAGCGTGAATATTAAAACGTTGCCCTTGAGGTGAACCGGTGCAACGACCGCCAACTAGTTTAACCAGAAAAAAGAAAACGTGGCGTTAAACAGTCGTGCACGATGAGAAGATAGGACGCATACAAGCGCCCGTATCTGTCGTATCCCCGTGGTCGTATCTTGTCTTCGTCGAAGTACGTTTTGTTTCTTCTTTTCGTCGGCTACAAATTTCGCGGTGGCATATTACCCGCTCATTCATGGGTCCTTCGACTGCGGCATGAGCAACGTCAGGTGCGATCACGCACTGCCTGCTGCTTCCCCGAACACGGCTACCACAGAACAGGAGGATTTAGGCTTTCTTGTAGCTACTAAACGTGTTAATGCATAGTGAAGAAAGCAAATCCCGAAAACCGCTCAAGAATCCAATTGTCATGCCAAGCCAAAGCCAAAAAGGGGGTCTTGCCATGAACCCCCACGACGACTTGGCGTGCAAGGCGCAGTTTCCTCTCTAGTATACTTACTAAGAGACTCTATGCTGTTGGGCAAGTGAGTAGAGATGCTTTTGGTTTGTTTCCGTTGACCATGTGTGTCAGGGGCGGAGTAATGCGCCGCATTTCTGGATGAAACGGCGGTAAAAATTTAGGAGGCCAGGAAACTCGCGGAACTTGCGTATTGGAGATGGCTGCGGAAAGTGTTATATGGCTTGTACTTTTGAAGGCAAGGGGCGAATGTCATTCTTGCCTACACGGTGACCGATGAAGTCCAGCTCGTGAACACCGAACTCGCACTTGGCTCTATTGACGATAAGGCCATACTCGGCCAGGCGACTGAACAGTTGGCGAAGATGGTGAATGTGTTGTTCTGCGTCCCTACTGAACACTAGCAAGTCATCGATGTACGAGAAGCAGAAAAGTAATACTCATGTCTCGGTGTCATTGAACCGTTGGAAAGTTTGTGCAGCGTTTCGAAGGCCGAAACGTATGCGCACGTACTCAAAAATTGCAAAAATTGCGAACGGCGTGATGATTGCCATCTTCGGAATATCCGCCGGCTCACACGAATCGGGTAGTAGGACTTAACAAGGCCAATCTTAGAGAATACCGTCGTCCCATGCAGTGGTGGTGAGAAGTCTGCGATGGGCGGAAATGGGTAAAGATCGGGAAATGTGGTGTTGTTAAGAAAATGGTAGTCACCGCAGGGACGAAAGTCTCCAGGTGACGGCTTTGTTCACAATGTGCAGCGGGGATGCTTAAGAGCTTGACGACGGGCGAACGATTCTGACCTCAAGCATGTGTTCGATCTCACCACGTGCGATCTAGTAGCGGTCAGGCGGTAAGCGACGAGCTAGAGCGTGAATGGGTGGTCCAGTAGTTACAATGTGGTGAGTGACGTCATTTCGGACGGGGAAGAGGAAGTTGGCAGGAGGCAAAAGGGAAGAGAATTCTTCAAGATGCTTGTCTTAGACCTTTTTCGAATCGGTTCTTGCCACCACCAACATCGGTTGCCTCGGTGCTATACCAACCACAGAGAGTTGCGTTGTAGCATCAATGAGGCGCTTGCGGTGGATGTCAACCAACAAGTTGTAGTTACGCAGAAAATCTGCTCCCACAAAGGCGTAGGCCACATCAGCGATAAGAAAAATCTATCGAAATGTTGTTCGGAGGCCAATGTAGAGGCACAGCGATTGCTCTCCGTAGGTGGTGATGGGACTCTTGTTAGCGGCTTGTAAGCTGCTTGTTGCTTTCCTGCGTTTACGAAATACGGGTGAGGACGGTATGACGCTGACGTCAGCGCCGGTGTAGACGAGGAAACGCAGTTCTGTGGTTTTGTCGGCCACAAACAACAAGCGGCTTACTTTGTAACTGACACCACTCCCCGCCTCTAGTGGTGCGCCGGGTAATTTTCGTGGAAAGTGCAGAGGGCCAAACACTTCCGCGCTGCTTTTCCAGAGTTGCGATGCTACCAGCATACGCCTTGCCTTGAAGGCGACGGCGAACGGTGGGTGGCGCGAGAGGGAGCGGCCGCGCGAGTGGGAGGGCTGGCGCTAGGCTGAAAGAATGGCGATTGGGCTGCTAGCTTGGTGATCTCACCAGTAAATACCTCACGCAGGCTCTGCAGCGAAGGTGAAGACGTCGCTGTGGGTGCTGCTTTAGTGGGCTGGGAACGTTCCGGGAGTGATAAGTTGAACACGGAACGTTCGACAGGAGTTGAAACGACCATGACAAAGTCGGCAAGTTTGGCCAGCTGGGAAATGAATTAACTGCTCGCTGTGGCCAGAACCATGCGGATGGAGGTGGGCAGGCGTTGAAGAAAAAGCTCCTGAAGCAAAGCGTGGTCGAACGTGGCTTCCTTTTCTCCAAGGTGCTGTTGAAGGCGACGCACTACACTTATATATGGTTGCGTTATCCTTGTCCGCCGGCGGCGCAACGATATCCTCGTTGTCGCGCAGGCTTTTTACAGCCGCGCGTTCACTTTCGGACAGCGGGGTACTCTACGTGGGTACTCTCCGAAAAAGATGGCTTGTTTCACCGCTCATACCACTTTCTTCGGTTCCCGGGCAGGTCCCGTGTTGAAGTTCTGGGCAAGTCCGAGCACAGACAGTTCAGCATCTGTCGGCTGGTGGGACGAAAAGATATGCACAGCATTCATCAGAGCTTGAGGAAAGGTGGCTGCACGGTGCTCTGTAGCCTTTCAAGCTTATTTCGTGAACGCGTTTGTTTTTAGATTCTGCAGATACTCTTAAAAATTCGCGTGTAACTGGATATGTGCACGCTCGTACAGATAGCACTCCTCAAGATGTCGGCGAGCAAAAAAGGCATCATGTCGTAGCTGCTTCAGCCTATCTATGCATTCAACAATACGAGCTTGAAGTAGACGCTTCTCTGTCTTCGAAACCACGCTACGTCCAAACGTCGCTTGCACGGGCCTGTAAAGCCGCACCGAATGGGGAATCAAGCCTTGGGACTTGCACGCGATGTTGAAAGTCAGGTGCCTCTCGAAAGCCACAATACGCTTAGTGAGCGAGACATACCGGTGGATATCAAGGATTTTGGGTTGGCAATACGCCAGGCAAAAATACTTGAAGTCAAGGGTGCGACGGAAGCCTATCTGGTCCGGATTTCTTTTTATGAAGATAGACAAGGAGGAAGGAGGTGGACCGCAAGTTAGTTCGAGTTTCAAAGGACATTAGCGTTCGGCTTCCGCCGAAAGCCTTGGTCACGATAAAATGTTGAAGGTAAATAATCATCCTAAGAACGTCTCACAACGCTGCGCAGGCAACTTTCGTAGATTGGCGGCAGGATTCCGGCGTTCTTATTCATGGTGTGTTCCGTCGTCTGTATGTGAACTGATTTCAGTAACAGGCTTGCCAGAATGTTTCCCTTCTGCGTATCGCTGGACATGACGCAAACTGCCGGCCGCATTGTTCGCCCCTTGGTTTCTGGCGTACGTTCCACTGGCCGCTTACTTGCAAAGCTTTCTCGCGTCAAGCATCACGGCGGCCTCTGGTTGGGAAGTGGACAACGCTCTGGAAAAGCTTATCCACAAGTTGCTGTAGGGAAAGCTGATGCCATGCTGCGGGCCTGAATAATATTTCGACATGCTCTTGAGAATTGCAGCCCACCACAACCAGGCTACGAGTCTCATTGATCACATGGCAGGTGCGGATAACAGATTTGCATTCGACAATAAAAACTTAAAACTAGAGGTAACATTCTCTCTTCCATGGATAAGGCAGCGAAAACGACCCACATTTTTCTGAGGTTGGGAGTAAATCGCTGTTTGTGCAAAAGGCTTTTTAAAGCGAAGCTTTTTACCTCTACCCCCCATGGGTTATGCGCGACCATTGGTGTCAACAGAAAACTCCCGCGAACAAATAAAAGTTACTGGCACCGCCAAGAATCAAACCTGAAACGAATAGAGAAACAAAGCGAGAGTTAGTTATCTTGTCAATTGGGCTATTACCCCACGTGGAGACGGTGGAGACAAAGGGTGCACTTACGGAGCACATCTGCGGGTTTGCCAGCCGTGTTCGGTATGAAGGCCACGTGATAGCGTCGCGCGACCTCCGCGCTTGCGCGCGCTACACCCACTGAACATCTAGTGATCCTGTGCTCACCTTGCGCGTGCGCTGGGAGTTATAAATTGAGCTGCGAGCCAACACAGAGAGGGGGGAGACAAACGGTGCACTCATCGAGCACATCTTCCGGTTTACGCACGGTATTCTGGCTGAATGCCACGTGATAGCTTCACGCGACCTCTCGTGCTATGTTCGCTCCACCCACGCCGCGTCTAGTGGCCTTGTGCGCACCTTGCGCATGTGCTGGGAGTTATAAAAAAAGGAAGCTCACACCAAAGCATGACACAACCTTCTCCTTTATGTATGCCGACGTTCTCGTCGGCCCTGTCGGCGTCGGCAGACACGGAGGAGAAGTGAGATAGTCTGACACCGGGTTTGAGCTTCCTTAATTTTTTTATACAAATAGATCTCACACTCATGTGATTCACCAAGAGAACCCAACAAAAAACCCTTATGAATCACGCATTCGTTTACTTTAGCAAAGAATATCTCTTTGAAGTGAAAAAGAGTGTGGATAAGTGCATTTCACTTATGTATGGTTTCACTCTTTCTAGAGTCACGTGTGTGAATTTAGTTGACGTCATATGAGTAATCGTTGTGGGGGTCGTATGCAGCTTCGCTTTCCAACCACCCTCAGAGAGTGGATTGGGAAGCATTTATTTGAACAAGCAAGGCTTAGTTATTGAAAGCGAAGAAACAGTGCTGACCGTTCCATTTGAATTTTCAATCAGAAAAAAGTACTATCTTTCCCGTGAATTTGGAAAATTGCCCGCATTGTTACGAAGAATGGCTGTAACCACCACCCTGAAAGTCTGTGGTACTGGAAGTTCATCGGAAAAAAAAATTCCCCCGCACCTCCCCGAAGGGAATCGTGCAGGAATGCGAATGCATTGGGTGCACCGATGAGTGTGTTGCGAGTAATGGCGTAATTAATGACGAGAGTGTGAACGTAATCATTTATTCATCAGCACCTGTTTGTGTTATCGTTGTACCTGACGGCCACAATCACTGCCTTGTGATCGCTAAAGTGTACGGTCAAAGGGTCTTTGAGAAGCATACGCGCGTCACAGTTTCGCGTAAAGACCAGATCAATGCAACTCCCGTGAATGGTAGTGAGGCACGTGTCGAAGCCGGCAGAGAGACAATGCATAGAGTGCCTGGTCTGCATGTACTCGACCAGCCACTCGCCACTCTTCTTACGCACGTCAACGTTGAAGTCGCCAACCAAGACCAGCACCTGTTTGTGTTATCGTTGTACCTGACGGCCACAATCATTGCCTTGTAATCGCTAAAGTGCATGGTCAAAGGGTCGTTGAGAAGCATACGCGCGTCACAGTTTCGCGTAAGGACCAAAGACCAGATCAATGCAACTTCCGTGAATGGTAGTGGGGCACGTGTCGAAGCCGGCAGAGGGCAATGCATAGAGTGCCTGGTCTGCATGTACTCGACCAGCCACTCGCCACTCTTCTTGCGCACGTCAACGTTGAAGTCGCCAACCAAGACTATGGGGTCAGAGGGTTTGGAGCGCACGCGCACACTTTCCATAGCCGCGTCCAGCTGCGCGGCAACGGCGTCTCGAGCGAGGTTGGGCGCGAGGTACACGGTCACCACAAAGACTCCGTCTCCGGTGTAGGAAAGGGTGTACAAGTCCTTGTACGGAGACGTGTCTCGAACGGGAGACGTGCCAACGGCGTGCGATATCAGGTTCCCATACACGTTAGACACGAGACTAACACCGCAGTACTCGCCGTCCTTGCCGCTTCGAGCAAACTAGTACAGCTCGCTTCAAGCGCATGCGTTCGGCATTGAGCGCGGAGAGATAACACCGGCGGGCGCCCGCTGACGGAGCACGACAACCTCCGACTAAGAAATGCATTCGCATTCACGACGGCGACGACAACGAAGGCAGACCTACGAGGCGCGCGCTCACGTGCGCTCGCGCTGGAGGAATGCAGGCGCACGCCGCTCGATGGACGCAACCCAGGCGGCACGGAAAGTGTGCCCCAAGAGCGGCCCGTCTATGGCCGCTTTCTGGCATGTCCGGCCAGCATCCAGGTTCTGGCAACCACTGATCATGCGTTGAACGGCCAACATTCGGCAACCAGCGCTTCGGTATTTTTCCGTCCGCCCGTGTCCGGACGCACAACGGCAGCTAACCGGCTTCCAGATACTCAGTTCTCTTACGGCTGCCGATGTTGAGAAACAGAATGGCCGAAGTACGACCTTAGGGCATCCGTTTTTTCTTCGGGAAGCGGTAACAGGCCGAAGCACGGCTAGCGACCGGCCACAGAATATGCGTATTCTTGCGGCAGTTGGTGTTCGAAAGGAGACCGGCCGGAGCGCGGCTGCCGTGCATTCGTTGTTTCAACGGTGAACCGCGCGTCCGGCGGTAGAATATTCGTTTTCTTCGGGCAACCATTGTTATGAAGGATACCGGCCGACGTACGGCCCCAGAATATACGTTTTTCATTCGGTTAGCTGTCCTCGGCCGAATTACGGCACGCGAATGGCCGCAGAATATTTGGCAACCGGTGTTCAAGAGGAGACCGGCCTACGTTAGGTATCTGGTTATCCGTCATTTTTTTCGGCAAACGGCATACAGCCGAACAACGGCACGCGCCTGGGCGCCGAGAATTCATGCACAGACGTGTTTGGAAGGAGGCCGACCGGTTTTTTCCTGGGGGCAGAAAAAGCCGTTAGGGAGCCGAACGACGGGTACGCGTTTTTCATCCGCTCCGTGTTTCTACGTTTTAAATGAACGAACATCGTTTTTCAAATAGTAATGAGTGTTCTCGGTGAACGGGCAAGGTGCAAGGACTCACTGGACATTAGCAGGGAACCTTTTAGGCCATCGAAATGTCATTTATTGCCACAAGAAGACTGTGCCACACCGACAGGTGAGCTAAGCCTCGCCAGTCATCGCCTCTACGACGCCTCTGCCGCCGGCTTCGTCGACGCATCAGCTCGAGGCTATTCGCCCCCTCAAGAAATGGAGAGCATTGGAGACATCGACCCGGCAGAGATGTCCGATCCGAGATGGAGATGGTTCACCTGAATAACTGGCCTTCAAGGGCGTCGAGCAAGCGGCCACCACGCAGGAGCTTAAACGCCACCATGTTAAGGACTCCCCACCAAGAAAGGCAAGTGCGAGCAAAAGCGCAAGTTATTCTGCGTACAATTAAACTGCGACAAGCAATGTTGCACTATGTTGTTGGTGATAAACGTAGAAGAGACTCGCTCGCGCATTGGTAGGATCAACTTCATGCCCTACACTATGTTACTTCATGGGATTTTACGACTGCCTATTTAGAAAAAAAAAACTATTTTAAATTTGCGATAACAACAGAGCCTTGTCACTGACGAAGCCTAGCTGTTAATTTAGTTCCGATGTTTGAAGGTGAGCTTAGCTACTCTTGGGATATGACTCATTTGGTTAAACATAATCGCCAGCATCCTAGCAAACACGGATTTTGTCAGGATTTTCTTGCTCAACGCAGATTGTTGAGTTCACGCATGATTTGGCTCTTGCAATAGATAAGCTTAAAGTGGTTGACTGTATATTCTTGGACTGCAAAGACGCAAATGATGGTGTTCCATATCCCCTTCTGCGTAGTACATTTCATCCTATGACTGAATGAATCGGTTTTTGCATTGTTATTACTATTGGCCCTATAGCTTTGTTCAAAAGTACTGTGTAGTTTACCGGACTAGAGCGAATGAACGTGATTCCGTATACCTGCAGCTTTATTCGAATTTAATAACATCCTGGTGTGCTGATTCAGAAACGTTTTTGGATGTTAAACAGTGTGTTAACGTGGCACCTTTACAAGAAAACCTTCATTCCAATTGAATACGTATACCGTAAATTATGCTGCTGTGACAACGGCCGAGGAATAAAAATACCTCGGAGTTTCTTTAGGGAGTGGTTAGAGGTTAAATAGGCAGGTTCACACCATAAAAGTTACGGCTGCATATGGTTTTGGCTTTCTGAGACGAAATTTCAGTGAACCTCCATCTAACTGAAAAGAACAACCGTATTTCACTCATGTGCGCTCAATCTTGGAGTACGCATGTGTTTTCGTGGATCCCTACACCAAAGAGCTGGTTGATACGCTCGAAAACATACAGAATATGTCAGTGCGATTCGTATGAGGTAATTGTCACGCTCAGCTTAGCATGAGAGAAAGTAAAAGTAAACTGAAATGGCAGGACGTGAAAGATCACAGACGAAACCACAGGTTGAACTTTTTTCGTAATATCTATCATTCGAAAACTGGAGTAGAAGGGGAGAAGTATGTCCAAGCGCCATTCTACATATGGCAAAGTGGGACCGCTAGCTTAAAGCAAATTATTAACTTTCCTTTAAAGGTGACGCCTTGCGCGATTCATTTTATTTTACATCAATACTGCAGTGTAATTATCTTCCACGTATGATTGCATTAACTGTTTATATTGACGATTTTCAGCGCGCTTTGTAGAATTATTTTGTTATTTTGTCTCATATTTAATGCTTAGTGTTATGTATCTCCCTTCTGTAATGCATGCAAAGGCAAGCAGGCATCAAATAAATAAATAAATAAATAAATAAATAAATAAATAAATAAATAAACAAACAAACAAACAAACAAACAAACAAACAAACAAACAAACAAAACAATGAATAAATAAATGAATAAAAATAAATAAATAAATAAATACATAAATAAAAAAATAAATAAAAATAAATAAATAAATAAATAAATAAATAAACTTCCCGAGGCGCAAGTTTGCCTCCGACGGGTTGAGACCCTACGGATTCAACCTTGACCAATAAAATATTTATTGCCCTATTCGTTGCAGTATGCAAGGTTTCCTGTATGCATGCTACCATTGCTATGTTATTGGTTTGAAACAAATTATGTAACTCTAATTTTACGCCTTTCCTTGCGTGAACACAGAGGGAGACAACTGCAGCCACCTGAAGCAGGGCGTCATTCGCAACGCGTCTAGAATTTTTTTAACGTAGTATGACATTAGAAGTAAATTAAGTTCTTTTGGACTATTAAGCGGTGTGGACCTATACTCATGAAAACAACATTAAAATAGATTGAAAATGAAAGTACCTGTTCGCTTCTTCTTAGGATCAGCCCTGCGCAAGATCATCAGAAAAGTTGATCGAGTAGAAAATGTCTTTGCAAGAAAAATGGGCAAAAACTGGACATACTTTTTTTTGAAGGAGTTATATTAAACGCTCCTGAGTGTTTTGTTAAAAACCAAAACGCTTCGTAAAGGCATTCACGCCGGTTTTATATACAGCAAAATTGGTCAAGCAACTGTTATAAAAATAGTTTATGTAGTCATAGCACGAAAGTGTTCCGGAATATTGCCCTAAAAGAAATTGGCTAAAAGCGGCGCAATTCATCTCTCTGAAATTCAACCCAATAAAGTACGCGCCCTCCGCCCCCCCCCCCCCCCCCCTGCTCTCTCCCCGTTTATTACAGGTAAGCCGCCCCACAGAGGATATCAGGACCTGGACAATACATCTATTCAAGCTCTACAAAGAACTGAATATTTTCTGTGTTCGGCAGTAAAAGAGGCACAGCAATTAAAGGAACGACAATTTGTGAGCACTGTTTAACAAATGAATTTCGCTGTCCACTGAGGCTGGTAATTAAGCAAGGCTGCGCTGAAAGCTTGACGGGTTGCGCGCGAGCTCTTTTTGATGTGGCTGCATTGGACCCAAAATGCTGGGTTTGTGCTGCTTCTGCACTGCGCGAATGAGTCATCTGCTTGCGCGACATGCAGTTACCGGCCTCAGTACAGTTAACGTACTGTGGCTGGACTCCAATGCCCGTAGCACGGCCGTATTTCCGGTAGCTTTAGTCCGGCTGGAGTCCGACGACCGCATCTCGGCTGTAATCCGGCGGCCGTACTTCGGCCGTACACGGGTGGCTTTCGAATGGCCGGAGCCCTACGGCTGGAATCTGGCCGTATGACCGTAAGCCGGTCGACTGGCCGACGGACACTGGCCGTTGGACAGCCATGGGAGTACGGCCGTATACGGCCAAAAGGCCCACATTTGGACATGGGCCGAACATGGCTGCCGGAAAACGGCCGGACAGAAAATCACCGGCAAAAGTACACCGGCCTGTTTTAGGCCGAACAGTCCTGTGCTGCCCGGGAAGACAACCCCCGACTAATAAATGCATTCGCATTTAAAAACTTTGATTTTTCCATTCGGTCGTTGCATCGCGTGCGTTTCTTCACCTTCATTTATGTTGGCTGGACTCTGAGCGCCTTTTTTCTAGTCATTGAGATTCTTGGTAAACGCCTTGCTGCGTGGTAACACAACTATATTACTCGTGCTGGCATTAGGAGGCACCTTTTTGTACTAAAAGCTACTTTAGGAGCATATGGTTCTTTTTGTTGTCCACAGCGTGAGCCCACAAAAAAACTGCCATTGCACATTTCAAAACATTCTTCTAGATAGCAACTCCCAATTTTTCTTGACTGCAAGTTTTGTCTGATGATGAACTTTGAAACACTTTTAACACAAATATGAACTGGCAATAAGCTGCAGTGCCAAATACCACCATAAGTACAATTTTAATGCTTGAAATGCCGTCTTCGTGTTTAACTTTACTCCCAAGTGGTCACGTCGTACAATTTGCAACAGAGACTACTCGCATTCGGCTGACGGTATTTCTGCCATGAAAACAATGTCCTCGGAGCAACTTATGAACCGTTCTTGAAGGGGCTTCAAATCGACACGCGAAAGCAAAGATAAAAACAGGCTTCGCCTTCCGCGAAATGTTCTGTTCGTCATGTACTGTTTTAACAAGATTTATCAACGCGTTTTATAAAATCTTTGACTGATTATATGATGCGGCATTTTTATTGAATTGTTCTGAAATATAAACCTATTCAACTACAGGCACGTTTCTTGTGTACAAATGCCAGGTTTTCACTCTTGTTCAAGTGATAATTAGCCTAGAAGCTGGTAATGCAATTTCTGCGAGATTAGGATAAAAGGACGATGAAATTCTTGAATACTGGCATATATTCCTCTTGATTAGTAGCTCAGAGAGCTTCACATTATGGGAAGTCGTCTTCTTCAGGGCGGAAAAATTGCAACTGGGAGTACCTACACGGTAATTGCGCAAGAACACCCTTTTTATGGTTCATTATATTTTATGGCGAGGAATTGTACCTACGCTCTAGTAACTGAAAATATTCAGAAAATATAAGACCTCCTGACCCATGCGGTAAGGTAGTGTAGAAGGAATCACACCTGAGATTTACTACACAACCTCACTGACTAAAGTTTTTTACGTCTCCGCTAGGGCAGTAAGGTACGAATGGTGTAACATAAAAAAAGTGCTAAAAAAGCGGGCTAACATACGCTACTCCTTTTCGCCGGAGATTGATTTATAATGGCACATGTCAGTTAAAAAGCCGCAGGGGGTTTCAGAAGTTCTTACAATGTTTTGAAATCTTCGACTACCTTGAAGATGAGAGACCAGCGAAGCTGTATTGGTGAATACCTACTTTAAATTTTGTATTGGTCACCAATTCTGTGGAAACACGAGGAAATAAAAACGCCGGGCCACAGAACACTTATATTAGGAACACGCCAGCAGCTGACGGGCCAGCGGCAGCTATGCCGGGCTGAACGCTCAGAGTTCCCGAGAGCACTGACTGCTCGCGCCACGAGGCTCGCGCAGTGAGCCCCAGAGTGGTGCTTCGTCGTCTTCGCTGTGTTGATGCTGCTACAGGAGGCTCCACGACGGGTGATGTAAAGAAACAATTTCAAACGTGTACAAACGCGTGGTGCTGTGGCATAACTGCTCACGTAGAAAGAAATCTTGCACTTTCGCTATCGTTCACGCCTTGAGCAATTTAGTGGAAGCTTCAATTGTTGTCTTTTTTGACGCAGAAAACCACCGAACTGCGTTTTCGCGTTGACTCCGGCCTAGACGTCAGCGTCATGCCGTCCAGAGCTGTGTTTTGCATGCCACACAAGGTAAAACAGGGTCACAAGTTGACAATAAGACTCCCATTTCAACATACAGAGATCAATCGCTGTCCGTCAACAACGGCCTCCTGAGAACGTTTAGAATTTAGAATATTTTTTTCTAATTTCTTGTTACCCAACGCATCTTGCAATATCTATTTTTAGGTCCCACAGAAAGCGCGGCGTCGATACTGTGCTGAATCTCTTTGTGATTCGTATAGCATCGAAAGAACCGCCATTGGTGTTCGCAACCACCTCTCCGAAGACGGTCTACAACAAGCTTCGCGACCAATTCTCGTCCCTTCTGTGACCTCCGAATTCTTCCAGCCAGACAGACTCAACGTGATTCACCATGTCCTCAGTACTGGCTCCCGCATATGACCAACCCCCCTTCGCTGATTTTTATTTCTCTGAAACCAAGTGCAGCATGAGAGAGTACATAAGAGAAAAAAGTGGAAAATTTAGCTTGAGTAATAATATTTATAGTAATAGTTCATTATAAGACAGAAGACATATATAAGACATATATAAGACAGAAAATAAGGGTTGGCAGTCAAGATAACCTCGGAAAGCAAACGGGACATTGTGTTGGATCATAGAAACAGATGAAGAATTTTTTAAGTCACAAAGAAAGTGGTGAAAAAATTTTCTGTCTCATTGCACCGAGCCCCTTTTTTCCCAAATTCTGATTCGCTATATATATATTTATATATATTTATATATAAATATAAAAAGATATATATATATATAAATATATATATATCAAGGTTGCAGTGGTCATTGCCAGTGCTATTCGGCTGTTTCCGAAATATTTATTAGTGCCGACTGACGTGTGTTTGTCATGTTTCTTTGATACAGTGATGAATAAGCGAAAATATGGGTGGAGAAAACATCCGCCGTTTTCTCCGGGAGCGGGAGTCGAACCCACATCTCCGCATAACGCGAGCGGTGCACTGACCAATTATGCTATGCCGCAGGGGCTCCTCTCCCGACTTTATCGGGGATTTTATATTTACAAGTGCTCTGAGGACGGTCAATTAGCGCCACCCCTCGACCACCGCGGGAGACGTATATCGTCTTTTTTCCCAGCGGCCGTCACGTAAGACGTGGTCGGAGGTCGGGGTTAGCAATTGGTATTTCGAACTGCTGGAGCCAGAGCCCTCGTAATCCATGTAGCATAACAGAAAGATACGGGACTCGGGACTCGGTAAGGACACATATCAAGGTTGCAGTCTTCATTGCCAGTGCTATTCGGCTACTTCCGAATTATTTAACATTGCCGAATGACGTGTGTTTGTCATGTTTCTTTGATACAGTGACAAATGGGCGAAAATATAGGTCGAGAAAAAATCCGCCGTTTTTCCCGCTCCCGGAAGAAGATGCGGATGTTTTCTCGGCTTATATTTTCGCTTATTATCACTCTATCAAAGAAACATGACAAACACACGCCATTCGGCACTATTAAATATTTCGCAAGTAGGCGAAAAGCACTGGCAATGACGACTGCAACCTTGATAGGTGTCCTTACCGAGTCCCGTATCTGTCTGTTCTGCTATATTAATATATATATATATATATATATATATATATATATATATATATATATATATATATATATATATATATATATATATATATATATATTGTAAGGCGCGCACCAGTAGTCTTGGGGAACGTCTTTATTAGGCGAGCCTTGTCCTACGTGACAGGGAGCGAGCCCCAGAGAACAACCAAGACGGGCGTTGATGATGATAGACAACTGATGACGATGATGAAGCATGATTGCATGTGGAAGACAGGCGTCCGGTGTACGAGTCCACTGGCGCATACCTTTCTGCTAGTACTTCGCACATACCGTTTGTACACAACTACCGGGGGATTGTCCGGACGCACATACCTCTGGTGTCGGGGCACTAACCAGCGCTTACAATATCCCCCCCCTCTGTGGAGCGGCCGACTCGGGCGCTAAGAGTGTGTAGACCGAGAGAAAAATGGCTTGAGCCGGGAAACGTGCACGATCTCGGGTCCACGACAGCGACGGTCGGTGACACTAGCGTTGGGGGTCACTCGGTAATTCACAGGGGAAGTCTGCTCTACAATGGTGTAAGGTCCGATGTAGCGGGGCAAGAACTTCTCACAAAGTCCTGGGGCACGAAGGGGAGTAGAAAGCAGAACTTCATCACCAGCTTTGAAGGAGACAACGCGATGCGTGGCGTCATAATTGGCCTTGCGCTCTTCTTGTGTAGCTGTTGTCCTCAGACGAGCTAGATGACGGGTATGATCCAGTCGAGAAATGAACTCATCGGGTATGTTGGTTCTGGGAAGTACTGGTGCGGACAAGAAAGACGTATCAAGAACAGAAGCTGGTTGGCGGCCATAAACAAGGAAAAATGGCGAAAATCCTGTAGTACTTTGAACGGCGGTATTATATGCGTACGTGACGAACGGAAGAATAATGTCCCAGTTTTTGTGGTCCGGTTGAATGTAAGAAGAAATCATGTCGGAAAGGGTGCGGTGGAACCGTTCGGTCAGGCCGTTCGTTTGAGGATGGTAGCTGGACGTAGTGCGGTGAACAGTCTCGGCTGCGCGGAGAACCTCTCCAAGCACGGCAGAAAGAAATACACGACCTCGGTCGCTAAGAAGAACTCGGGGAGGTCCATGGCGTAAGAAAATATTCTTCAAAAAGAATTCAGCCACCTCGGTAGCGCAGCCTGTGGGAACAGAAGCCGTTTCCGCGTAGCGAGTGAGGTGGTCTACGGCGGTAACAATCCACCGATGTCCTGCCGAGGTAACGGGGAGAGGGCCATAGAGATCAATCCCTACAACTTCAAATGGAGATGAGGGACAAGGCAGGGGTTGGAGTGTCCCTGCGGGGCCGGAAGTGGGTCGCTTGCGATACTGACACGCGGCACACGACGCAACATATTTCGCCACGCTAGCGGATAGGCCGGGCCAGAAGTATCGGCTTCTTATGCGGTCGAATGTCTTGTGGAAGGCTAAATGACCTGCGACCGCATCGTCGTGAAATGCCTCCAAAATTTTGGGTTGAAGAAGACGGGGAATGACGGGCACCCATCTGTCGCCTGTTGGATGGTAGTTGTAGCGGTGAAGAGTGCCGTTAATAATTCGAAATTTGTTGAGTTGTCGTCGTGAGCGGCTGTTGCTGGGTCGACTCGCCCCGCTCAATTGGTCAATGAGCTTCCGGCAGTAGCTGTCGTTTTTTTGGAAAGCACTGAAATCACTGGGTGGTTCCACGCGAGAGTCCACTGGCGCAATATTTAAGGATTGCGTTGTTTCAGAAGACGCCTGAATACCATCTTGGGTCGAGGATAACGGGCAACGTGAGAGGGCGTCTGCATCTGTGTGCTTCTTGCCGGACTTGTACACAACGTGGTAGTTGTATTCTTGCAAACGAAGCACCCAGCGTCCAAGCCTCCCAGTTAAGTTCTTGAGGGAAGCCAACCAACAAAGAGCGTGATGGTCAGTGACCACAGTGAAATTCCGCCCGTACAAGTATGGCCGGAATTTCTGGACGGCCCAAACTACTGCAAGACACTCCTGTTCTGTTATCGTGTAGTTCCTTTCCGCAGGTGTCAAAGCGCGACTTGCGTAGGCAATTACTTGCTCTACGTTGGAACGTCTTCGCTGTAATAACACAGCCCCAATTCCGTGTCCGCTGGCGTCGGTGTGAAGGATGGTCGGTGCTTCCTCATCGAAGTGTCCGAGAACAGGGTCGGAAGTAAGTGCGTGCTTCAATTTTTTAAAGGCTGTTTCACAGTCCTCGGACCACATAAATGGGGTACCAGATGCCAGGAGTTTGTGTAGGGGCGTAGCAATTGAAGCGAAGTTTCGGATGAAACGACGAAAGTAGGATGCCAATCCTAAGAAGCTTCGGAGTTCTTTTTGGCGGTCTGGGCGCGAGAAATTCAGCACAGCATTCACTTTATCGGGGTCGGGCCGGATTCCTTCCTTGCTAACTAGATGGCCCAATACTTTAATAGATGTACTTGCGAAGCGGCATTTCTTCGTATTGAGGGTCAGTCCGGCATTGGCAAGGCAAGTTAAAACGTCATTGAGGCGCTGAAGGTGTTCTTCGAAAGTGGTAGAAAAGATAACTATGTCATCAAGATAACATAAGCACGTCTTCCATTTCAAACCACGCAGGACCGTGTCGATCATTCTTTCGAATGTCGCCGGGGCATTGCACAACCCGAACGGCATTACGTTAAACTCGTAAAGACCGTCAGGCGTGGCAAATGCTGTTTTTTCTTTGTCTTGTTTGTGCATAGGTATTTGCCAATACCCCGATCTCAGGTCTAGACTTGAAAAGTATTCTGCACCTTGCAAAGTGTCTAGAGCATCATCGATGCGAGGCATCGGGTATACATCTTTGCGGGTGATGTTATTTAGCGCCCGGTAATCGACACAAAACCGCACGGAACCATCCTTCTTCTGGACTAAAACAACAGGTGACGACCATGAACTCGTTGAAGGACGGACTATCTTGTTTTTGAGCATATCGTCGACTTGTTCCTGAATGATTTTTCGCTCCTTTGGTGAGACGCGATATGGGCGGCGGCGAATAATGCAAGAACCATCTGTTTCTATTCGGTGGGTGGCTGCGGATGTTTGCCGCAAAACGGAGGAGGAGGCGGAGTCAAATAGGGTTTCGTGCTTGGCCAGAAGATCCAATAGTGTTTTCTTTTGCTCCGGTGTGAGATCAGAACTGATAGTATCATCAATGGCGTGCGATGGTGATTTATGACCGGCCGAGCATTCTGCAGATGAAATAGACTCGAAGGAAATGACGCTCACTGCTTCGTCGCGCGGAACAGAAGCAATGGTCGTGCCTTGAGGTAATAAAATAGTCTCGGTCGAAGTATTCTGTGCGACCAGAAGAGCAGTTCCACGAGAAAACCGTATTAGGCAGGGGGGTACAAGAAGACCGCGAAGAGAGAACTTTCCGGTAGGAGTAATAAACACATCGCCATCGACAATTTCGGCACAGTGAACGGAGAGCATAGCTTCTTGTCCAGGAGGCAGAGAAAAATCGCAGGAGGCGGCCACCAGTCGTAGTTCTGGGGAATCAGAAACACTGGCCAGGTCAGTGTCGGTCATACGAAGCAAGGGTTCTTTGCACGAGATCACAGCAGACGCCGATTTAAGAAAGTCCCAACCCAATATCATCTGATGAACACATGAAGGTAGTACTGCGAGCTGAATGTGATGTCGAATGCCGGCTATGGTAACACGGGCTGTACAGACTCCGGAAGGTTGGATCATGGCGTTGTTAGCACCACGTAGAGAGGGACCAGGGTAGGGGGTTCGTACTTTACGCAATTTGGAACGCACGTCTTCCCGAATTATAGAAATACTAGCACCAGTGTCGACAAGAGCTTCCACATCAATTCCTTCAACAACAACAGATAATGTGTTTGATGGCCGATCAGGGGGACTTCTAGAAATCCATCGCAACGCAGTTTCGCCCCCAGAAACTGCAGTTTCTAGTTTTCCGTGTGGTAGTTGGCGCCCTGGGAGGCCGGACGAAGCGGCGAGACAGAGCGGCGGCGGGAGGCGGACGGCGAACTTCTTCTCGGGACCTGGGGGCTGCGTTGCTGATCCGGGTGGTCGTTAGGCGAGGGAAAACGTCTGGCGTCGTGGAACCGTTGGGAGTAGTATTGGTAGGATGGCTGACGGCTGCCTTGTGGGATGGTGGAGTAGGCGAGTCTTTCGTCTTGTTGGCGCCGTCTACAGAAGCGGGAGACATGCCCCCGGATGCCGCAATAGAAGCAGATGGGTCGCGGAAGATGCCAAGCCGGGTAGCCGTACGCAAACTGCGGAGGAACAGCAGGTGGCACTGGGTAAGGATTGACATGGCCTGGATGCGAAGGGACAGGCGGTCGACTGACAGGAGCAGAGACGGTTGCCAGAGGGGAACATGCAGGTTCAGGGAGAGGTGCCGTCAGAACTGGAGCACTGGGAGCAAAAGGCAGTGGAGCCACCAAGGCGGGGTCAGAGACTGGGTGAACGTCCGTTCAAGGTTCTGAGGGAGGCACAAGGGAAGCCAGCTCCTGCTTGATTAGTTCACGCAGACCCGGTATGGAGGCCTCGCGGCGTGGTTCGGACAAACCGTGCGATGTCTGCACTGCCAGTTCCTTGCGGATGATCGAACGTATCAAATAGCGCAAATCGGCTTCGTCCGTCGAGGCGCGGCTATCCCACTGGATTGGCTGCCGACGTAGTGACTGAAGGTCATCGAGGCGCTGGCACGTCGTGACAATCTGGCTAATGGTGGTAGGGTTTTGTGCGGCCAGCGCGTTAAATCCCAAGGGGGAAATTCCTTTGAGGACATGGCGCACTCGGCTTTCCTCCGTCATGTCTGTATCCGCACGGCGGCATAAGGCGATGACGTCCTCAATGTACGACGTGTAGGACTCACCAGGTCGTTGCACGCGCTGGTCCAATTTCTTCTTGGCGGCTTCGGTACGCATGGATGACGCACCGAAGACTCGGCGCAGCTCCGATGTGAAGCGCTGCCAGTCAGGCAAGTCGCGCTCATTGTTGTGGTACCATGTCTCTGCTATTAGGTCAAGGTAAAAGCCGACGTGCCTCCGCTTGAGGCAATCGTCCCATCGATTGAAGGAGCTGACTCGCTCGTAATGATCCAGCCAGTCCTCCACGTCCTCATGGGGAAGCCCAGTAAAAGACCGGGGTTCGCGCTGCCGGCAGGTTATTGTCCAGGCTGGCGCCGATAAACTCGCCGAGGGAGCACCCATGGCGGAGTTCACATCGGTAGGGCCACCTTGCGTCATAGTGATTGCTTGCGCCTTGCGCCGACCTGAGCGGAGCTCCAGGGGTAGGCCGGGGGTCGAGGTACACGGGATCGAAGGAGCTTACCTCCACCACTTGTAAGGCGCGCACCAGTAGTCTTGGGGAACGTCTTTATTAGGCGAGCCTTGTCCTACGTGACAGGGAGCGAGCCCCAGAGAACAACCAAGACGGGCGTTGATGATGATAGACAACTGATGACGATGATGAAGCATGATTGCATGTGGAAGACAGGCGTCCGGTGTACGAGTCCACTGGCGCATACCTTTCTGCTAGTACTTCGCACATACCGTTTGTATACAACTACCGGGGGATTGTCCGGACGCACATACCTCTGGTGTCGGGGCACTAACCAGCGCTTACAATATATATATATATATATATATATATATATATATATATATATATATATATATATATATATATATATATATATATATATATATATATATATAGGAAATAAGGGGCTCGTTTCAAATAAGACAGAAATAAGAATTGGCAGTCAAGAAGACCTCGGAAAGCAAAGGGGAGGATGTAGTAGCTCAAGATAAAGAATTTGGAAAATAAGAAAGTGGAGAAAAAATCCCCGCCAGGTGGGATCCGAACACACAACCTCCAGAATCGCACCAGACAGGTATTCTGGAGGTCGTGGGTTTGGATCCCACCTGGCAGGCATTTTTTCTCCACTTTCCTATTTTCCAAATTCTTTATCTTGAGCTACTACATCCTCCCCTTTCTCCTTTCCGAGGTCTTCTTGACTGCCAACTCTGATTTCTGTCATATATATATATATATATATATATATATATATATATATATATATATATATATATATATATATATATATATACAAGCATGAATACGTGTGAAAGTGCGCATTTAAAAACAAGAAAAAAAGAAGAAGCACGCATGTCCTAGCGTGGGCAGAAGGAGAACAACACGAAAGTACGTACGGTTTTGCGTGCGCAATGCGGTGACATATCAGAACGTCTTCATCGTACCATGAAAAATAAACATGCAGCGTACCATGTTATTATCACGGACGAATAAACTGACATAATAATGATAACAATATTAATAAACATAGTATCTGACACAGCTCCAGTATACAAATGTAAATGAGCAATATATGTAGAACTTCTTCAGTTGAGCAGTTGCACAAAAATTATAAATGGATCTCCTTGAGTAATGGCTTTTTAACAATGCTGGTAGAGTGAGCGGATCAATTTTTACCATAATTTATTTGGGCGGAACCTAGCTGCCCTATTTTTGCTGATGTTGTGCCATAGTGGCGCGCATCAGGTCATAGGTTTGCTACGAAGCATATTTTACGTTGTGTGGAGTAATGCTCTTTAGTAAACATGGTCGAAACTTGGAAATTTTCTTCCTCTTAAGCGCGAAAATAAAAGAGCACTGTGGGCATATGATTTCTCATTGCATGCAGATTGTATAATTTCATTGTAGAGCAGAAACGCGTGGTTGCTATTAGTAGCAGAGGTCGCGCCCCATACCAAAATACAATAGTTGAAGTGACCGGCCAACAGAGAATAAAAATTAGTAGATAAACTTTGAGAAGAAGGAATTTAAGTGCGAAGACAAGACCTGCGATCTGCGAAAGTTTCCCAGCGAGGTAATTTATGTGGCTATTCCACGACATTTCTTGACCAAAAATAATCCGCAGTGTTTTGGCTGACGTCAGAACACCAACATTTGAATAATTTATTCCAATGTTACTTTGAAGACTTAGGTTCTGAATATAGCTTAAAATAAAGTTGTTTTAGTCGTATTTGTGTAATATTTAGGCCATTTTCAATCTACAACCTAAATATATCTGTTATACCGAAATTGGGTACAGTTACAAAGTCTTCAACGTTACTGGATGAGAAAAGGAATGCAGTGTCGTCGGTATAGATTAAATATTAGCTAGAAGCATCAACATAACGATGCGATAAAAGGGAGAGTGGACGACGCACAGCGCTATGCGTCGTCCACTCTCCCTTTTGTCCCTGTGTTCCTTGCGCTGTTTTTAACCATGAATCCTAGAGAGAGATACTGGGCTGTCCATGCAATAACCTATTCATTCAGTTTATAGTCCCCACTTTACTAACAAGGTCACATGAAACAACGTCGAATGCTTTTTTGTAATTTGGGAAAATGCAGTCAGCTACTTTACGCGTACCTAATGCTAGCGCCCAATCATGCCTGAGCTCAAAAAGCTGCGAACAGCAAAAAAAACTTGACGGAATCCGCGTTGATTATGTTGGTTGATATAATATAGCGCTGTGCGTCGTCCACTCTCCCTTTTGTCCCTGTGTTCCTTGCGCTGTTTTTCACCATGAATCTTAATCTGCACCAACTAGCCCAACTTGCCATCTTATCTCTCTCTAAAACAGAAGTCGGCTGTTCTCAACGGTTGTTCTGCCAGATATGTTTCCGTGACCTCAGGAATTCCCCAGAGATCATTTGTGGGCCCTCTTTTGTTTCTATTATATATAAACAATATTGGTCTCAAATCTTACGAAATCTTCGCGAATGATTGTATATTTACAGTACTATAGAGAATGAACATGATTCTGAATACCTGAGGCACGATTTGAATTTATTAGCATTTTACTGTGCTGATTCAGAAAGGGCATTGAATGTTAAAAAGTGTGTTCACGCCACCTTTGCAAGGAAACGTTCATGCCAGTCGAAAACATATAGGGCAAGTGACGCTGCTTTAAGAACGGCCAGAGAATTTGGAGTTTGTTTAACGAGTACGTTGAGAGAAACTAGGTACGTCCACAACATAAAAGTTGTGGCTGCACTTGGTTCGGGGTTTGCTGAGGCATAATTTCAGCGAACATCTATCTAACTAGAAGGAATAACCGTAATTCACTCGTGTCCGCACAATTTTGGAATAAGGATGTGTTTGCTGTAGTCCGTACACCAAAGACGTGGTCGACACGCTCAAAAACGTACAGAATGGGCAGTGCGATACATTTTATGTAATGCGGATCGCCAACTTAGTGTGAGAGAACGCAAAAGTAAACTTAAATGGTAAGACCTGAAAGATCCCAGACAAAACCTCCGGTTGAAATATTTTCACAATATCACTCCAAAACTGGAATAAATAACGAGAAGTGTATATACAAGCGCCATTCTACATATCCCAAATTGGGACTTCAATCTTGAAGTAAATTATTAAATTTTCTTTGAAGGTGATGCCTTCCGCATTTAATTTTTTCTTAGATAAATACAATAGAGAACTATCTTCCACCTATGATTGTATCCATTGTTTCTAATGAAGATTTTCACCACGCTTTGTTGAATTATTTTGTTATTTGGTCTCAAATTTGGTGCTTAGTTTTATAGATACCCCTCCTGTAATGCATGCCAAAGGCGAAGCAGGTAAAAATAAGTAAATAAATAGAGACCCGGTGAAAAGTGCCTCTTTCTGGGCATCCTTTAGCAAATAGGAATTGCAGGGGGAAAAAATTGTTTTCCCTAAGTGTCAATTGCCCTTGCAAAAAAAGACTAACACGCAGAAATTGACGCTTTTGAAAGTGCGAAAGCGTGGTCAATGAACAGTACACGGCAAAGCAGGGCTGGCGCTGGAAAGAATGTATACATTGGCAGACCCGCAAGTTCACCTCCTGGGGATGGAAAGCTATACGCATTCAAACTCGACCATTAAAATATTGATTTCTTTAATTCGTTGCAGTATGGAAGGTTTGCTGTATGCATACTACAATTGATATGTTAATGGTTTGAAACAAATTATGGAACTCTAGCCTTACGTCTTTCCTTGCGTGAACACCAAGTGGTACAAAACTGCCGTCACCAGAGAGAGAGAGAGAGAGAGACAAAACTTTTCTATTGAACTAAGGTGGCGTGGTTCCTCATTTCAGGTAACCATGTGCCGTCCCTGCTCGACTGGTCCTCTCGACCAGCAGAAGTTGATCTTGTTGGAGGGAGCTGGACAGCAGTATCTCCCACTGCTCCTGGGTAGGGGAAGCAAAAGGGTCTGGAAGGTCTGGGTTCTTGACACACACCCAAATTATGTGCCGCAGAGTGCGTGGTCTAGTATAGAATTTACATTGTGCGTCGAATTGTGTAGAAAATAACAGATGCATCCTGATTGGATGTGGAAACGTATTTGTCTATATTAGTCTGAGTGTGGTTTTTTCGTTCATTGAGAGCTCTGGGTGTGGTGCCGGGAATGTTCTTCGACTGAACCTGTAGTGTTGGGTAATTTCCTGGAAGGTTCTGAGTTGCGCGGGTTCCGGTGTCTCCTCCGCGGCCGGGTGGGCGAGATCTCGGGCCATAAGATGGGCGTGTTCGTTGCCTCTCATGAAGGAGTGGGCCGGGGTCCGCACAATTGACACCTTCCTGTCCGGCGTCTTGCTATTCAGTATGCGTAGCGTCACGGGTGACACCCATCCCTACATGAAGCTGCGGCATGCCTCTTATGAGTCTGTGACAACGGTCGTGGTGTTGGTTTGCGTAAGGGGGAGAGCGATTGCAAGTTCTTCAGTTTCTTTGGCTCTGGCTCTTAGAATGGAAACACTGGTCAAATGCTTACACCTGTCCGTCACCACGGCCACCATGGCTCGTTTACCGTAGTAGTGGGCTGCGTCGGTGTAGGTCGTCGTCGGAACCGGGAGTAAATCTGATTCAGCGTTTTTGCGAGAGGCAGCGCGTCATTCGCAACAAGTTTACAATAATTAAAGTACCAGATTAGAGGAAAATTAGGTCCTTTTGGACTTGCTTTTAGATTAAGTTTGATCTTAACTCAGTGGTGTGCACAGAACTAATGAAAACATCAAAAATAGATTAGAAATGAAGGTACTTGTTACAATTGCTCGGGAATAAGCCCTGTGAAAGCTCATAAAATAAGTTAATCAGAAATATAATTTTTGTCTAAAAGACATTATCAAGTTGACAAACTTTTGTGTGAATAAAATTCTATGGAATGTTCCTGAATGTTTTGTGGAGTGCCAAAACCATTTGTAAAAGCATGTGGGCAGATTTAAATCTACAGCGAAGTTGGTCAAGCAACTCGTTAAAATATTTGATTTAAACTGAGCATGGAAGCGTTAAGGAATATTGTCCTAAAGAAAGTGGTTAAAAGAGGGACAGTTATCTTATGGCAGCTGGACAGCCGCACAGGCGATATCAGGACCTGGACAATACAAATATTCCAGCTATAGCAATGAAAAGATTACTTTCTGCACCCGGCGGTAAAAGAGGCAAAGAAATTATAGGAGCGACAAGTTGTGAGCAGTGTTCAATAAAATTATTTTGCGGCCAACTGAGGTTGATCAATAAGTAAAACGGCGCTGAAGGCTGGATGGCTAGTGGTGTCGTGCGGGCTCGCTTCGATGTGGGTTCAGCGGACCAAAAATGTATGGTCGTGCTGCTGCACAGTGTGACTGAGTCATTTAGTGCCGCTGCATTCAATGGTCGTCCAGCGGCCTCAGTACAGTTACCGCACTGTGGCTGAACTCCAATGTCCGTAGCGTGGCCGACCTTCGCGCAGCTGTAAACCGTCTGGAGTCCGACGACCGTGTGTCTGCTGACATCCGCTGACAGTACGTCGGCCGCACACGGGTGCCTACTGATTGGCCCGAACCCTACGGCTGGATTCTCTCCGTTTGAACGTAAGCCGGTCGACTGGCCGACAGAGTCTGCCCGTTCGATAGCTGTGGGAGTAGAGCCATACATGACCAAAGGCCCACTTTTGGACACGGGTCGAACACGTCTCTCTGAAAAAGGCCGGATAGAAAATCACTAGCCAAAGTGCATGGGCTTGCGTTAGGCCGAACAGTAATGTGCTGCTTGGAGTACTACTCCATGATGCGACGTGGCTTAACAGAAGAATGTAACTGCCGCATTAGACCATATCGAAACAGGTCGGTGGAGCCCAAAATAGTGTACATCTCGGCAATGTAAGCATTAAACTCCTTTTTGGACAAGCATGAAGCGGCCATAGCCGTAGAACCACGCTCGTCTATCCGGTATTTCTCCTTACCGGTCTCTCCTGGTAAAACTGCCGTGTGGTGATAAACAAGTCGATCAACTTTATTTAATTATTCAGCAATGAATGCGCATGTGCATATCAAAAAGTTTGCCGAGAAATTGTACTTTCCCAACTGCTTTTCTACAAAACCGTGACAAACTGTAAAACGTAAAGCTCTAGCTCAGCATGAACTCGCCGCACAATATTTCAAACATCGAGACAAGATGTTCGGTATTTCAGAACGGTGTGGAAAGAGCGTATCCTCGTGATCAGTCTAACTAAATAGGGAGGGTAAAAGTCACTGCTACACGTTACAGAAAACGTTCCTCTCAGTGCGTTCACTCCGAAATGCCGACATAACGACGGAGACACCGAACATTTAAGGCGACGATAAAAAGCCGGCCGTAGAAGTTGCGAATCTATTTTTAGGGAATTCCGGCTCGGTATTTTTGTTGGTGTTGTTGACCTTTTGTCAAGCCGCTTCTCTGCGTGATCGAATGTCTGTGTTCCTAAAACTGGTGAGGACAGTGTTGTCAAAGCCCTCAACCAAATCAAAACATCGGTATTTCTGCTCTCCTGACAGCATCCATCTGCAATATTAAAAATTTTTGGGAAGTTCTGATTCCTATACTAGCCGCTTCAGTTATACATTCAATTCAATCTGATACTTTTTCAAGAGACTGAAAGATAGGACACATGGCCCCCCTGCTCCAAATTTGTGCCAAAGCTTGTGTTAGTTACTACAGAAAACTTTCGATTCGGCGTGGGGCGTTCAAGCTTTTTGACACTGTCTGCACAATGTTTGCCTTCCAGTATACTGCATTCCGAAGCGTGTGTGGTAATGTGGGCTGGCTCCACAACCACTAACCTTCTTTCTTTTTTTGCAGCGAGCATCCCAAGCGGTTCATTGTACAAGGCAGTTCGGTAATGTGTACTTCTAACTAACCAGGGATTTCGATATCGTCAATAATCTCTTTCGTATAGATAAACTCGGCATCCTTCACACAGATTAGTAATTTATTAAAGCGTTATTGAGTTATTTGCGTTGGGGAATCCGCCTACTTAAGTATTTAATGCTAGAAACCTGATCACTACTCTACCTCAGCGGGGCCATGCAGACAAAACATCAATTTGGTTCATTCGAAAGTGTTTGGTTCGAATCACAGTGATACCACTTTTAACGTGAACGTAGCCTATATAAGCTATACAATTAGGGAAAAGGGAATGAACATGCTACCCACTAGCTCATTTCCCGCAACAGATCTTATGATATCCTATGCAATGCTCTGCGATTGGCTGAGGCCATGTAAAGCAAACGCAAATTAGTCAGGGCGTATGAACTTTCCAAACTAATTTAGAGCACATTCTTTGTATAGAATGTGCTTTGTATAGATTCGTAATGCAGGCGATAAAATCAGAAATTGAAGCATGAATGGAAGAAAATGAAATACTTGGCGAACTGCAGTATGGATTTAGACAAGACAGGCGACTGGATGACAATTTCTTAGTGATAACGCAATGCATTGAAGTTGCGAAAACACAGAATAGACCACTATGGGTCACGTTCTTGGACATTAAAGGGGCATATGACAACGTTAACAGAGAACGGCTGTGGAGAACGCCGAAACTCCAGGGATTAGATGAAGAGTTAGTACAGTTCCTTATAGCGATCTATAAAGACAATAGAGCGCACCTTACTTGGGAAGGACAGAAATGCGCCCAGCAGGTCAACATCCATCGGGGACGGAAACAGGGATGCCCTTCGAGCCCAATACTGTTGATGCTTCACATGGCAGGGTTAGAAAAGAAACTGGAAGAAAGTCATGTAGGGTTTAGCCTAACCCATATGCTGCAAGGCGAAGTGGTACAACAGCATATTCCGGGAATGTTGTATGCAGACGACATTGTTCTTTTAGCTGATAACCAATCCGATATGCAGCGGCTAATAAATATTAGCGGCCAGGAAGCCACCGACCTCGGGCTAGATTTCGGTGCAGAAAAATCAGGAATAATGGTTTTCAATGACGCTACCACTGATACAGTGTGTATCCAGCAAGGCGAATTACCTAGAGTGAAGGAATATAAATATTTGGGAGTGTGGATAAACGAAGGGGATAACTACTTAAGAACTCACGAGGTGCAACTTAAGGTTAAGGGAAAGCGAAACGCAGGTATAATGAAGCATAGAGCTCTGTGGGGGTACAACAGATATGAAGTAGTAAGAGGAATGTGGAAAAAAATAATGGTTCTGGGTCTCACGTTTGTGAATACTGTACTCTGCTTACAAGCAGACGTTCTGTCAGGCCTGGAAGTAAACCAGAGAACGGTAGGACGTTTGGCCTTAGGCGCGCATGGAAAAACAAGTAACGAAGCTGTTCAGGGAGATATGGGCTGGGCGTCGCTTGAAGTTAGAGATGCACAGAGTAAAATATGCTTTGAGATGAGGTTGAGGGCAATGGATCAACGAAGGTAGGCAGCTAAGGTATTTAGGTACCTATACTTGAAAAGCGTGGACGCGCAGTGGTTAAGAAAGACCAGAAGGCTAACGATGAAATACGGAAAGAACAGTGGAGAATCCAAAACAGCCAAGGTAACCAAAAAAGAGGCAAGGCAGATTGAAACGAATAAATGGAGGGAAAAAATGGAAACTAAAATGGCGTTAGAGGTGTACAGGGCTGAGAAATTGAACATCAGAAAGGAAAATTTCTACGATAATTCCCAGGGCAGTGCTTTGCTTTTTGAGGCTAGAGCAGGTTGCCTGCGAAATAAGAGTTTTGTGGGGAAGTATTCACAAAATGATGGGGTATGCGTGGTCTGCAGAGAAGAAACAGAAACTATGCGGCACATAGTGTTAGATTATCAGGGTATCCATCCAAATCTACATGAAGGGAATATTGGGCTTCCAGAAGCCCTAGGATTTCAAGGTATCAGAGAGGAAGTTAACTTCAAAGCTGTCGAGGGGACGAAAAGAAGATTAGAATGCTGGTGGACGAAAAGCAGAGAAGGGAATATTGCCTAGGACAGTTACCACCTGTAGCAGGAAAAAAAACCATTTCGGGCCTAATAAGCTTTAGTGCCTGCCCTAAGCAGCGCTACTATAAAACCAAGAGTGTAAAACATGGTTGTATTAGTCCTTTTTGGTAAGATGACATGCCATCACCCCGCTTCAAAGGGGAAACCAATAGCAATCAATCAATCAATCAAAGAAGAAATAATGGAGGGTAAACAGTGGAACTTACGAAAGTACACGTCAACGTAGAAGCACTGATGCGTACGTCTGTTGGTACTGCACGCACTATGCCTTTTTTATCTGCACAGCAGTAGGGCCCTTTTGGGATGTCTGAGATGACCCTGGCCGATTGGCGTAAACGACGGTGGCTTAAGTGACCATATTCGTCGAGCGGACATCATGTTTCAATTAACGATTGTTTTCTACCAAAAAAAAAACAAGCCAGGTCTAAATACGCTCGAAACATGTGGTTGATCCTTCTTACATAGGAATCGTTATTCACGGAATTGAAATAGGCCTTCCCAGGAGGATTTAAAGGTTTTTGTACATCGATATGAACTTGCAATTGGTATTGATATTTTATCGGTGTGCAACCGTTAGGCGCATCACCATTAGACACTGGCTTACACGCGCCGGAGCATTGCGCAAATCCGGTTGAAACACCAGGCGCTCGCAAACCGTGCGAACGATATCTAACGGGTTGTCAGCAAATGATTTGGTGAAGTCACAGTCCGCTATAGCGAAATTAACGGAGGAAGATTTCCGGGTCTGCAGCAGTCTTGTGGGTGTGCTTGGCGAGCGACGTCCTGCTGGCGGATAGCTTCGGCAAATGTGCGATCACATTGGTCCTCCGTTGCTTGTACGCCAGACGCTTGCGTTGCTATGAGCTCAGCTTCTGGAACGCGGAGGTGGCGTTCCAGAAGCTGAGCGGGTTCCACATAGGCGGCCGAGGGATAAACACACGAGCTTTCCCTGCCATACTCTGCCCGACCGAGGCGCCAACTATTGGCGCTCATTATCGACATAAGGCACTACTTCGCTTCACCTCTCCTAGACGGCACCACCATCTAAATGGAAAGGTTAGAGTGGAGGACATAAAGCGCGTTCGTACAGCTATCCCGGCATGGCTTCACGGCTCAGTTGGCAGAGCGTTTCACACCTCCCCTCGCGGCCCGTCAATGGAACTTTTTCTGGTGATGTCATTTGCGTGACGGATACGACGTCCATGAGATTTGTGTACCCCGGCGTAAAACACTTTCGTGTTAGAACAAAAAAGACAGAAAATGGCCCGCCGCAGTACGGTAGTGCCATCTAGGAGGATTGATGGCAAAGAAGGCTTCGCCGTCAGCTGCCGATCCTAATGTCGCACGAAGTTTTGCTTGAAGGCCTGTTCTTGTGACCTCAATGCAGACGTCACGAAAAGACATGGTCTGGCGGGAAAATCAAAATATTACCTTAATTTTTTTTCAGTGGATAAAGCATCATGTGCTTCCGGACAAGCGCTCTTCGCCCTGTAAAACAAAAAATCTTTCGAATACAGCCAGTTTGTATTATGTCTGCACGGGCCGCTTAAAGTGGGACTGACACCAAAATTTGGATCTTCTTTTCTAGTCGGAATCTGGGTTCCAGCGAGTTCTGCGAAAGGCTGGATTTAATATAACAATGGTCCCCACGTGACTGTCGGACTAATATAAAAGACGGAGCTGCCATAGCCCTGTCCATTCCACATTGGCGGCAGTTTTTTCCAATGCCCCTACGTACTGATTTCGTCAGTCACTTAATTATAAAGCGACCGTGGACGTGATGCAGGCGCCGCGAGTGTAAATATCTGTCGCGGTAGAGAACGATACACGACGCTCGAGACAGTAGGTGGGGAGACGCGCACTGGGGTCTCCCGGCCCGTCTGCCTACAGGTCTGCCTACAGATGTCTTAGGCTTTTTAGTGCGGCGGACAATCAATTGCCGCTCTCGTAAGCGGGACAGATGAAGATTTCTTATGCTATTCGTCATCGCACCATTAACGCTTTTCTGGTATGTGCTGCCTTGTTTGGGACTTGAGTCCCGTTTCATGCAGCGGTAACAAGCTCTTGCTCGAGCTACATGTGCCGGCTGCGCCCCTTCGAGGCCCTGGCCGTCGCCTGCGCAGCGATCGCCTCTCAGGTCGCTTTTCGTGCCACCGGCGCGTTTTAATGTCCAATGTAATAAAAAGAAATAATAATAGAGTGCCTAGAATCACTGTAGAATTTAGGTCGTGACCAACTTCCCGATGAGCCAACAAAATCCGGGCGCCTCCGCTGCCAACGATCGATCCTTCGTTGCTAGAGAGCAAATGTTCCAACCTCTGGTGGGAGCGGAGACCAGGCGAGAAACGCCTTCAGTGCGGAAGGGGCCTACACAAACTCGTGATGTGTTTGGATGTTGTTTATTTACTCCCCATCCCGGGAATGTCGGTTGCGCGAGGTCCTGCGCTGGCTACTGGGTTGCGTTTTTCAACCATTAAAATTGATTTTAAATATGTTCTAGGGCTGTATTTGCCGCTGATAGTTAGAAGATTATATATGTTTGTTCACTTGTAGGCCATCTCTTGTTCTCTGTATTTATCAATGACGGTTCGGTCGCTCGAAATACTAATCCTTTTTATATAACACGGGTGACATCAAGAGTTTTAAGAGTTGTTACCCAGAGACTGTGGAATTTTGCAGAGAGACGCCGATATATTTGCTTACTGTTGCAAAGGAAACACATTTGTAGTGAATTCGGCTGAAATACAAAGTGTTTTCTTGCAAGCGCAAAACAGTCTGTCTGCTTCTTCGATCCGTTCATGGTTTACTTTATTTTGTTTATATATTCATATATCCATTTATTTATTTATTAATTTACAGTACCCTCAGGACCATGACGAGTTGGAGAGAAGAGTGGTTACATACCGCGATGAAATGATAAAAGCAGTACAATAAAAAAGGGCAAAGAAATGGCTTATAAACAAAATAATAGCTGAAGTATAGTAAGTGATGTAGAAAGAAGATCACAAGCCGGCCCTAATGATACAATATTAGCTAATGCATCACTACAAGAACCGGACAGAAAAATAGGACCATATATATATATGCAATATGAGCCTTTGTTTCCTAAATTACTCTTGATCAATAATGGCAGTGATTGAAGCAGAAAGGTTGTTCTATTCGACTGAAGTCTTGGGGGTACCAGACTGCAAAATGCATTCGTCCTCATCAATGGTATTCAAACGTCATGATCCGAGCGAGGCTAGATAAAGAGCGGAAGCAAAATAACCTGATGACGTAGTTGTGGGTGAAAATTATTTATGGAACAAAGACGGAAAAGGTTTCGGCTACGACGTAATAGAGGCAGTTGAAGGCTCCATTTTATCGAAGTTATGGTAGCAGTGGAATAAATTAAAAACAATGAATTGAGCACAATTATTTTGTACCATTCAAGTGATTGAGTTAGAGTATCTTAACATGGGTCCCACAATGATGCCACATACTCGAGGTTGGCGCTAATTAATGTTTTGTGCATAAGTATGTAGAGCGGTAGAAAAGCTTCTGAAAAGTTGTGTCGGATGCTTCCTAACGTGGGAATAGCATTGGAAATTACATACTCGGTGTGACTGGTCCATCTGAGATTGGCTGAAATGGAAACACTGATGCATTCACAAGATGACACATCATCTAAACGGGAGTTACCAATAAAGTAAGTAGGTAACTGGTGAGCTGTTTTGGTGAAAAGCAAATTTTTACATTTGTTAGCGCTCAGTTACCTGATACAACTTTCACACTTAAAAAAAGTGTTAAGATCGAATTACAAGGCGGTTATCTCGTGATAACAAGTTATTTGCGGGTACACAACACAGTCGTCGGCGAATAAGTGAATCTTAAAAAATCGCATTCAGGCAAATTGTTAATGTAAATAAAAAGAGAGAACCCACCACTGAGAATTGTGGCACACCGGAGTGGACCCGTGTTACCTCATAGTTAAAATTATTAGCGGAAATAAAATGAGAACGGTATGCAAGAAAAAACCTCGAGCCAAGTTAAAAGTTTGGAAGCAAGGATAACCTAATGCAGTTTAAACAAATATTTGTAAGATACCTTGCCAAATGCTTCAGAAAAGCTAGGAAAAAGGCAATCGGCAGTAGAAGACTGGTCAAGGAACGTATATAGTTTATACGAACAATGAAAGCTCCGTTTCACATAGGCACGTTTTTTTTAAAGCCGTGTCGTGATCTAAAAAACGAAGAGTTAGATTTCAAAATTGATTGATTGATTGATTTTTAACGCGCCGACGCAACGCAGGCGATGAGGCGCGCCGTAGTGGAGGGCTCCGGATTAATTTTGACCACCTGGGGATCTTTAACGTGCGCCGAAATCTCGTGCACACGGGCGTTTTTGCTTTTCGCCTCCATCAGAAAAGAGATTTCAAAATTTAACTAGTTTACAACGTATTATATTCTCACTTAGCTCGATGGGATGCTGGTGAATGAAATAGGGTGCTAAATGAGATGGAGTGTCGATTGCTGGATTTCTGAAGTGGAGCCATTTTTCCGACGCACTGAAGTGGCCTTGGGGAGGTTATGGACAGGTCACACACCTCCATTATACTCCGACCTGCTCACTAAATCTCCAAGGGCGCGCTGTAGCCGGTGCCCAGAAGGCCTATTTTAAACCAAATCACCTTTCAATACACGGCACTCGACATAACAAGACGTAAACGCTTTCCGACATTTTACTTACCGCATACTGCACTGCACCCATCTTACTTCGTTTCCAATGATCCAGTCTTTTCTGGTAAGCGCGTTTACAATTACTTAACAAAAGTATAAATATTATTCCTCATTTTGTACTATGCATACTCACAACGTACTCTTTATAAAGCTCCTGGCTTTTTTGTTTTTAATTTTTATTCCCATGTATTTCTTCTGAAAGGCTTGTTTACTTTCGCGCCACACTTTTGAGATAATTTATTTGGCGTTTTCAGCACATACTGCAACTTGCGCCAGGAGAATATTTCAATCATAATCATCAACGTCACCATCAGACATATGCTTCTGTTCATTTTCACAAATAGTACGTCTATTTTCTGCGGCATTGGTTACAAGTGATCGTGTGATTTCAATCATTGCTCACTTTATACCTCAACTGATGCCTGCCGTGGATAAGCACTTTTTCTGCTACTAGTTTGTACTTTTCAGCTTGTAGCTTTTCAAAACTTTTCCGTAATACAATGCCCTACCAGAAAGGCATCGTGAAAAAATAACATAAATAAATATGCAACTTTTTGCTCCACCTAAACCTTGGTTCAAACGCCGCCCAGTGTAGTTCAGAAAGAGACGCTCACGTTCTGTGTCCGCCCTGTTACGAGTTCACAAGCATGAAGGCACACGCATGCACGCACGCACGCGCACACACACACACACGCACACACACGACCCACGCACACACACACACACACAAACGCGCGTGCGCACGCGTGCACGCACGCACGCACTCAAGCACGAGCGCACGCCGAAACAAAGTTGTGATAATATACCGCAACTTAAGCTTCCACCCAGATATTTCCCGTCCAATGCCTACAATGAAATCCTACAATGAAGCCCCGCTTTTATGACATTATAATCTCTGAATGTGTAACACAACCCAAGAGAGGGGTGTTGTCGATCTATTATAGCCGATAAACTATTAAGAGGGAGATAAACTTTATTAAAACCAAAGGTGGTTCAAACAACCCAATTACACATCGTCTTCAGCGAATACTAAAGTCAGCTCGAGTGGGTTTTTGATGTACCGCACTAGTGCCAACTGTTCCACAAAAGTGGAGGCAAGAGTCAGCCAGGTTGGGTGAATAAGATATGGCAGCTGCGTTGGCTTGTGTAAGTGAGGAATGCTGGAAATAGTGTAGAGACATTCCCATTGGATATGTTGCTGATTGAGATATCCACCACACAGTTTTCAAGCTGATGGTTCTTGCGCCCTTCTTTTAGAGAAAAGATAGCGTCAAGCTGGGGTGCATGTCGTGTTAGTCTGTGCTTGTCTCAATAATATTGAGTGCTGCCTGTCTAGGTTAGGGTGAGGTGGAGGTAATTCTGTTCGGTTAGGTTTGGGGTCTCTTCGTGTGTTGTTCATAATGCCACGACGATTGGAACTCTCCAGGGAGATGGTCGGTACCCGGATTCCTAATTCAATGGCGAGCGTGTCCGCCCAAACGTTGCCACACATCTCCGCTTGGCCAGGGGTCCAAATAATGTCGTAATGATGCTGACAGTGACTAATAAATAAATCTGGTGTATATGTATTCATGTCAATGAGTATAATTTGCCTGCATGCTTCTTGAGAATCTGTGAAAAAGATCACCGGGAGTTCTGTACCATGCGGACACAGCGGTGTGAAGGTGTCGTAGTATCTAATTTCTCTGGCGATGGCATGGAGTTCAATGCCTGCTGTGTTGATGTTGGCGCTACTTTTGAGACTGCTAGCTACTGCCGGATGAAGGTCTCTGCTCAGCACTACGATGTTGTGCTTTCTTCTGCTGGAACTAATATCTACATAGCATATCGCTTGGCTTGTTGGAGTTCTTTTCACAAGTTTCTGTAAAAATTTAACTCTTTGCCGTCTTCTGTCCTCATTCCTTTCGGGTTCCATATTCCTAGGTAAAGGGGCGACTTTGAGCAGGTCTCTAGTTTTGGTGTTCATAAATGGGCCTTTGATTTTTGGGGCTTGTTTCGAGGTGTGGGATAAAAATTGATGCTTCTGAGAATGTTACTGCCTTGCTCCGTTGACCGAAGTCTTTGAATTTGGTTTGCCAAATGAACTGAAACGATCTGATCAATCGTATTGTGAGCACCTGTCCTGAATAGGGCCTCGTTGCTAGTCGACATTGGTACTCCTAAGGAAACCTTCGTAGCATTTCTGATTAGCGCCTCTAGCTTACGTTTTTCTGTTTGTGATGGGTTTAGGTACGGGAAGTGATATATAAACCTGGAAATTATCCAGGCATCCCCCAGTCTCAGGGCCTCCTTCTCCTTCAATCCAATAGTATGGTTGGCGATTCTTTTCATCATGTGAATGATTTTCATCATGAATGAAAGACTTGCCCTCTTTTTGGATTCGAAGCCCCAAGAACTTAATTTCCGCTCTTTGTGGGATAGTAGTTTCCCCTAATGTCAGAATAACTTTTCTTTCTGGGTATTGTTTGGTATACCCAGCTAAGAGAAGAACCTCTGATTGGGCAGGGAAGCAATGGAGGACTTTTCTCTTAGCCTCCTCTTCGATTGTATTGAGTGCTACTTGCAGCGTGCTTTCAATGTGCCCCAAAGAACCCTTAGTTATCCATAATGTAACGTAATCCGCGTATAAGGTGTCCTTTATGTCTGGAATTTTATCCAGTTTTCTGGCGACTGCAGATTAAAAACTAGGTTAAAAACCATAGGTGACAGTACCGATCCCTGTGGGGTACCTCTGCTTGGGTGCTTTTTATTTTCTGATGTATGCGATCCAAGGGCAACGTGTAGAGTGTGGTCTTTCAAAAACTTTCTCGCGTACTTGTAGATACGGTTGCCGCAGTTGCTTTTTTCTAGCTCCTCAAGGATGCTGTCATGTGTGACATTATCGAATGCTTTGGCCTAATCTACTGCTAAAATATCTTTATTTTGAGCTGCGCTTGGATTGTTGATCACGTCTTCTTCAACCGGAAGGAGGGCGTCTTGGGTCTAAATATGTTTCCCGAAGCCGATCATCTGGAACGGTAACCACTTCTCGCTGAAATATCGTACTAACCGTTTCAAGATTATGTGTTCTAATAACTTGCCTTGACATGATGTTAGTCAGATGGGTCTCAGATTTGCAATGTCTGTAGGTTTTCCAGGTTTAGGGATGAAGGTAACTATAGCGGCCTTCCACTAATTCGGCAATGTTCCACTTTCCCAAGCCTTGTTCATCGCCTGCATTAGATACTCATATTCTGATTCATTTATATTGCGAAGAATACCGTTGCCAATTTGATCTGGCCATGGAGCGGAGTCCCTGTTAGCTTCAGCAATAGCTTCAGTAAGCTCTGTCATGGTGATTGGCCCGTTAAGAAAGCACGTGTTCTTTGCCTTGCCGTTGTAGCCTTTGTAGGCCGGATAGTCTCTTTTGGGAAAATAGACATTTGCTAGTTTGTCTAGCAGGTCCTCTACCTTGTTATAGTTAGTTGCCAAAATGCCTAGACGCTTGTTTAGTTCTGTTTTGGAGTTCCCCGGTTGTATGAAATGCCGAATTAAAGACCAGGTTTTTTTCAGGTGAAGATGACCATTTAGTTGGTTGCATATACTGTACGAATTGTTTCTTGTGAGTTCAGAGGCGTATGTTTGGATTTCTACATTTATGTTTGCCATTCGTTTTTTTAAGCTTTCTGTTCAGAGTGATTCTTTTCTATCTCTTGGTTAATCCTCCCCAAGCTTCCAGTAGGTGCAAAAGATGGGAGTTCATCTCCGGGTAATTATCATAAGTTTGTATACTTTTGGAGCGCGACTGTACATCTTGTATTATCCTTGCATTCCATTCTGCTAGGGTAGGGCTTTGTAACGTTCCCGGCCTTTTACAGAATTTACCTTAATTCGCGAGTCAAACCTTTCTATTTCACTTCCTAAATTTATATATGACCATTACTGCGTGTATGCTCGTGTGATCGCTGGTGAGGGGTTCCGCTTTCGTATGCCAATGGCATTAAAGCGATTCCTTGACCAGTGTCAAGTCTAGACTTGTGTCCTTATAAACTGAGTTGCCTTCTCGCGTCTTTGAGTACGGGTCATTTAGCAATGTAAAGTTTTTCTTTAGGATTAAAGATTCCAAATTACACTTTTTCTTTAGGATTAAACCTTTCAAACTACACTTTTCGTAACCCCACGCTGTGTGCTTTTCGTTAATATCCCCTGCCACCAGGTGCGTAAACCGTTAACAGGTGCTAGCCTTATGCTCAGAAATTGCTACTCGTACAAGTGTTGTAATCACATACCTTCCGACGACGGCCTTTGACGCCGCAAAATGTGGTCATGGTGGGTAATGCTTAAACCGGTGATCCCAAAGAAACTGAAAAAAAAGCAGTATCCAATGCTCTGATAGAGTGTAGGAAAAACGATACACTGCCACGATTCCGCGCGTCGCCAAAAGCGACCACAAAATGATTCTCGCGTTCGCTCAGCTTTTGGGGCATAACTAGAGTGGCGATCACTGTTTGTTGTGCTGCTGCCCAAGCATCCAAAAATGTGGAAACGTCAATCATAAATGTTTTCCAATTGTCTCTCGGCCAATCTCAACGCGGTGGCGTTTCCTGATGCAAATTTTATTTCAAACGAGGGCCGGTGATCACTAATAAGGGCCGAGTAAGTCATGAAGGATTTGTTTTGTTTACTAGTCGTCTTGAGGGTGTGATTACTCAAATATAAATCGTCCGTAGAGAGAGGAGAGACAGACAGGTTTCTTGGCGTCGCCTGTTCATGGCCTGTTTCCAATGATGTGGCTGTCTCAGAAAAGGCAAAAGGGTACCTAGACCTTATGAGCTCTTCAGTTGAATTTTTAAGCATAAATAGGCTACGGTGTGCTTTTCCCTACGCTTTGCTCCCACGGCATTCTAGCCTGAGAAGTTTATGTTTTGCACTGTTACACAAGAGTTATGATTTCGTGCTTTTGTCGTAATGAGCTTCGAAACAATGCCGTGGTTTTGTCCAATTGTGGCTGCGCAGTACGTGTGACTATGTTTGAAGGGTGGTCTTGCTTCATTGTTGACTGAAATGAATTGGTTATTATTTTTGTTTTGGGATGCCCCTATGACGAACTGAATCGGGAAAATGGATTTTCAAGAAATGTCAGGAATAATGCATGTGTTGCGATGAAACCTGCAAGTGTTTGGCTTAGTAACCCGCTTTTACAACCATCGCGGTCTTAGAAACAATTTCGTGCCGACAAAGAAAGGAAATTACTCGGCCAAAGAAAACAAACTTGAAATGAAGCTTCAAGTAGGTTACAAAAGTCAGGCTTCTTGTTTCTCTACGAACGTCATCGGTTTTCAGATTGCCGCAATAACTGCATCTTATTGCGGCAATTCAAGCATACCCACCTCTTGCTCCCTACTTATTGACGCTTTATTGGGACCATTACGTTTTTTCAATACCGGTGGTGACCCCAAAGTGTCAATACGAGTTCCATCATGCCAAGACACCTGCACGCTAGCAAGAGGCTACGCCGTCGTGAACTATGTTGGCAGTTGGCACGCAGAATAGTTGGTATATTGAGGCGCGCAGGATGGGGACATAAATAGTTTCCGATCTTTACAATAGCCGCTGTGTCTTGGCCAAGGCTTAATTCAGATTTTTTGTTTCATGCGTGTCGGAAAGCAAACAGACTGAACCTGTTCCCGTTTAGAGTGAACCCCTCTTCGGGTGGAAAGATCAGAACTCGTTTGCCACGGTAATTTTAACTACTAAGCAGTGCACAATTGTGGCTTAAAATAATCATCACTAACGAGGAGAGCAGAATATACTAGCCCAGCGTATTATTCCGGACATCACCCTCTGCTATTTTTTGTTACGTGCTCGAGCTGCAGAGGGAGCCTCAGGCGTAATGGTGCCAAAGCACCATAGCTGCCTCGATACGTCATGGGAGCCCTGATTTCGGGGTCAAGGGACGACGGCGACGACGAGCTGTGCTGCCGTTCGGTACATCGGCTCCCGTTTCAACACTCTTAATCTTTCGACAAACACTTCATCCAATATATTACTTTGCACCAACCGATTTCGCTCGACGATTGGCATCGAACAAGCCCACACAAAGGTTGGTGAGTGGCCCTTGCGGTAATTTATGACCGTTAGAAATTCTGAAGCGAGGACTGCCAGGCTACGAGTGAACACAGCAGCCACTTGCGAGTGCACTAATCGCGCTCGTGCTGAAAACCGCAGGCACGGCTTTGTGCTGGCTGGCAGTTTTCATCTCTGCAATGGACCGTTAATAAATGAACAGTCCGCAAGACACCCCACAGCAATATGGTGGCTGGTTTTCTGTGCACTACGGCAAATCGAAGCGTGTACTAGGGCCGGAAGGCCACAATGGCGTTGCAAGCCCGGCTCCTCTCATCTGCAAACGGCCTTCATATTGAAGAAGACCATCCCAGAAGACCATTACAAAGTTGTTCGGCGAACACGCGAGGGACAGAACCTCAGCCAGTGGAAATCCTATCACGTGGCTCAAGGGATAGTACTTGCCTGCAACAACCACCCGAGCTGTGCCGGAAATCGCCTTCTCGTGCGTACCAACGTCACCCAGAATGAAGCCGTTATCAGCACACTGCACGGCGAGACGGCCGATATGTCAAAACCTAACGCACAACATGGTCGCCGGCAAGGACAATGCCGTGTTCGCCTACGTAGCAGCACTGGACAACTCGGTGAAGAGCGTGATTCACGGTATCGAGCCTGGCACCCAGCCCTCGGGACTCCACGCCCACCTACGAGGCCCGAACCACACCATCCTGTATGCGCGGATGCTTGGTAAACACAGACGGCTGTCATCACCGTCGAGGGGCGTCTTCTACTACGTTGCGGAAACACGCTGCCTCCCTTATCGGTCTACACGACAGGTCTGTATAATATACCTGCGCGTGGGGCACCGAGCAGATATCTGGCCAAATCGCGAATCCAACCGCTGCCCGCAGTGCGAACAAGCTAGCCCAAAGGAAGATCACAATTGCAAGCCCACTTCCCTACTTTGCAAATGCGACCACCCTACGGCGGACAAAATATGCCCGGCGCGACTACAGAAGTGCACACACTGTCAAGACGCGACCGACGACGGTAACGAGAAACTGCGTGCTGGAATTTTGCGAAGCAGCAGATTGTCTACGCATTCATCTTCAGGGGTAGAGCAGCAACACTGCTCATCCAGGTCTGCCTCCATAGCCCACTAGAAATCGAGACGCCGTTCCCCGTCCCCGGCTCACTCCATGACGAAGCGTCATTCCCGATCTAAGAGCAAGGCCCAGTCCAAATCCAGGCACCGTTCCCCATCGCAGAGCAGGTCTGATTTCACGGCAAATCATCATGTTTGATCAAAAGAACAAGCCCGCTCCTAATCGGGATGCCGCTCCCGGTCCCGGCACCGTTGACGGTCTCAGAGCAGTTCGCGACCAGGCTCCCGGTCTGCCTTGAGATCCGGCCGTAGACCCAGCTCCGGCAAGCGGTTCACATCCAGTTTCAGACTGTCAACGCGGACCAAGAATCCCGACGACCAGCAGGCTGGAGGCGCAGGTGTCACCAGGGTAAACTTGGCGGTGCGTGTAGCGCTGCATTTCAGTGCTCGAAATCACGCCCATGACATGACACAACTCATGATACAACACACACTTCTCCCGACACCGCACTTCTAATCCCACAAGTATTATCGGAGATAAAAGCACTTTGAGCTGAAAACGTTGAGCTCAGGAATACAAATCAGGGACTGAGAAAAGTGCTCCATGCTAAAGAACAAGGCATCGGGCTTCTGCCTGAGCAGCCAATCGAAACCCCATCATCCAGCATCGATCGGCAAGTGCAGATAAATTTACTATGCGAAAATCTAGCCCTCAAACAGCAGAACATGTTGACCATCCAAGAAGCCCTTACCAAGCTAAGCACGACGGTCGAAAGGATGCACAACATGCATATTACAACGCTGACCTCTACCCCAGTGGACAATAAGAAGCGTGAAACACCATACGCAAGACCAACACTAAACTCCGCCAACTTCGTTTTGCTACAGGATGGTTAGGGACCCAAACCGACATACGGAACCCTTAACGCTTTGGCAGTGGAATTGCCGGAGCTACTCAAAGAAACAAGGTGCGCTCATGCAGTACATGCGCAATGCCACCATAAATCCCGATATGATAGCTCTACAGCTGACAGAATGCACAGCACACCAGGTAAGCTACGTCACACACCTCTCCGGGAACCTTCCGCCTATGGTAGCCACCCGCAACCCTTAAGTCACAAACAATGACCATCGTACATCAAATTGATGTCTGCTGCATTGAGCATGTACTCATAGAAGTCCTACGTCGTACCAGGGGTCAATCGAGTGTGTATTTATTAAACATCTACAGCCCTCCAAACCATAGCCAAGATATCATCGAATACTTAATAATAAAAGCAGAGAGCGCAGCAGGGAGAAACGGCCTGGTAATAGGAGGATACTTAAACGCAGCGCATCCAGTGTGGGGCTACAAGTAAGCCACGCCAAAGGCCAACAAGCTCACCACTACCATCTAGCAACACCGTCTAACAGTCATAACTGACCCAACGTATCCAACTCGTATCGGGAACAGCGTCACAAGGGATACCAGTCCGGACTTTACTCTGATAAAACACGTTCCCCAACCATATGGGCAAAATCTTGAAGCGTCGCTGGGCAGTGATCACCATATTGTCGAGACTACTACCCCGACCGCTTCTTTACTTCGGACACGGAAGTCGATGAAAATAACTGACTGGAACGCCTTTCGCAAGGACAGAGTCCAAAGCGACACAACCAATATAAACTCACTGTAGCAATAGATCGAGGACGTGCATCACGATGTAAACAAGTACTCGAAAGAGACTGCCCTCACCACAGAAGCACCTCCAGTGGACTCCCACCTCCGCCATCTCTGGGAAGCACTCAAATGCCTCCAACAAAGACGGAAGAAGCAACAACATAACAGAAAGCTAAAATGAAGGAGAGCGGAGATAACTCGGCAAGCCGCGGAGTACGCAGCCGAGCTCACGCGTGAAAACTGGCGTCACCTCTGCGACAGCTTACAGGGAACGCTGGGAACGGCAAAGACATGGAAGCTACTCCGCCATTTGCTTCACACCTCGCACCACGCTAGCCATCCAAACCCGGATCAGAACAAGCCAATAACGACTTAGGAGGTGTGGCAGGCACTACAAGCTCTTAAACGCTATACCACTCCGACTAAAGACAAGGTCACTAACAAGCTACTCAGAAACCTCTACGACACAAGCATCGAAGCCGTAACTGGGTACTTTAGTGAGCACTTGGAATGTGGAACAATACCGGTTGAATGAAAACACGCCTAAATAGTGCTCATTCCGAAGCAAGGCCAACCTTCGAAGTTGGACACATTGCGCCCCATATCGCTAACCTCTTGCGAAGGCAAGTTTTTTGAGCGTGTGATCCTCGTGCGACTACGATCATACACAGAAGTCCAAGGCATTGATCTGCACACAATATTCGGCTTTCGGACCCACCTTTCAACTCACGACACTCTCCATCAACTAAAGAAGGACGTCTTGGCACATGTTTCTCATCAGTCTAGAGAGCTATCGTCGCTCTCGATTTGAAAGGAGCGTTCGACAATGAGCCACGACGCTATCCTCGAAAACCTAAGTGACACTAACTATGAAAAACGAATGTGCCATTATATCCAGGCATTCGTCACCGATCGCACGGCGACTGTGGGTATAGGACCACTACGAACGCCCCTAAAACCATGCCCAACAAAGGAACGCCACAAGAAGCGGTGCTTTCTCAAACATTATTCGACATACCTATAATAAAGCTCCCACAAAATCTTGACACCACCCCGGGGATTAAACATGCGCTCTATGCAGATGATATCATCATGTAGATGGTGCGTCAGAAGGCGACATGCTGGAGGCACTCCAGCTAGCCTCGGATGCAGTCCAACAGTACGCCAGTGTGCGCGGCCTTAATGCTCTCCGAGAATTTGGGGCTCATAATTCTGAGGCGCAAGCCACTGTAACCCACCCCAACACAAACAAAGCTCCAAGATAGTGACACCCCCGTAGTCCCAACCACCCGCATGCTGGGATTTTACACTCAGCAAGACGGAGGAAAACGATAACCATCCAGCGCCTGAACCACTCTACCTCGCACATTATGCGTATCTTGAGTCGAGTCACAAACCGGCACTAGGGTATGAAGGAGGATCATGTGATAAATTTAATGCAAGCACTGGTTGTCAGCCGCGTGCTTATTCTACGCGTTACCTCCCGCTGAAACCGAGGGAAATGGACCAACTTGACATACTACTACCGAAGGCGTACAAGGAGGCGCTAGGCCTTCCTCCTTCCACCGGCACTAGGAAGATGGAAGCGCTCGCAGTGCACAACAAGGAGCGGGAGATCATTGATGCCCACCTTTTCAGCTACTACAGCGGAACAGGCACCCTTTGACCGGCCGCACGGTGCTGACGACTCTAGGCTACCAGATAGCGGACGCCAGCCACCCTCGACCGGAAACTGTGCCACAAGACATCCGCATGCTCATCGGGTTGCTCCGCTCCTGCGAAACATGCACCCTGAGCATCACATACAGCGCAGACAAGCACGAGTACAATTCCTTCAAGGGAAGTACTCTCACCACCCCCGTGTGCGATTCACGGACGCGGCCCACTACGCATCCCATCCAGACACAGCAGTAAGTGTCATCGACGGCTCAGGTGATGTCGTTCGAACTGCGATCGTAAAAACAAAAAAACATCGTTGAAGCCGAAGAAACGGCCATCACACTGGTGATGATGTCGTCAAATTCGAATAAACCACACCAGATAATTATAGACTGCTAACAGGCATGCATGAGCTACGGCAATGGTCGCCTCTCAATATCCTCCCTCCGATTACTAAAAAGCACAAGAATACCCTGAACCCTACTGTACTAATATGGGCGGCAGTTCACGCACGGCTCGACGGAAACGAACGGGCGAATGCTACAGCCAGAGCATGCACCCCTCCGGGTACCGCACCAGCCGCTCCGTCACCCAGAGCGTATCTAGGAGCAGTACCGTGCACTTCTGCTACACTGCCGCCTTTCCAGAAGCTCACCCGGGAGGAGGATGTAGCCTGGCGGCCACTACCCACCAACACGTGCCCCCACCTTAGCTTTTTGCACATCAGACACCCCACAATATATTTACAAACATGCCCACACTGCAGCGAACATGCAACACTCTACCACACCACGTGGGCTTGCAAGAGCACACCAGCAGCCCCCATCATTCGCAGCCCCACCCTCGGCGCAGTGGGAGGGCGTGCTGTGCAGTTCGGACCCTGAGTACCAGCGACACCTGGTGAACAGGGAACCCAGGACCGCAGACGCCGCAGAGGCTCTGGACTTAGGGCTTCTCTCGCTTTGAAGGTGAAAGCTCTTGAATAAATATTTCCTCCCCACCACCATAACCAGGCCCAACGGCACGCCGTAAGCCCAAAGAAGCCGCTTTTCAATTTTAACGAGGCTCACAAGTATCGGCCACTCTCCGTATACTGAGTTTGAAGAACAGAAAAATTTCGGCTCAGTGGCATGCCTCCGATAACTGATTCGTATAACAGTATTTGCTTGGTCGGTTTTATAATTACTGTAATTATCATTAGGCTCGGCATTAAAGTTTCCTGGTGTCAGGCCTAACAAGGGTGAAAGCACACAGGTGCAAACGCTGTTAGCTAACGGTTACCTGCAGGTTTGTTTCAGTTCGTGGGTGTCCCAAATCCCACACATTCTTGTGATCATACCTATTGGAATATTTTAGTGTTACAAGAAACACAAATTTAACGAGGCCCAACCACCTTAATAGTGTTAAGGGCATTTCCCTGCGCGCTAATGAGGTCCGACCACACTTTGTGCTTTGAGTACCGTTTTCTTTGTCACTCCTCTGTCACTTTGAACTATATTCTCTTTTGTTAGAATGCCTGCTTGTGTTCGTTGGTTGGTGTTATTACAGTGTTTACTCGGCTGCTTAGCGTGGTGGTTCAAAGGTTCTATCCCCAAAGAAACATCGATGGGAACTTTTTCACTTGGAGAAGCTGGTCACATCTTCAGCGAACATTGTTGTGGACAGCAGATTTGATTTCACTCGTTCATTTTATTTCATTTAAATTTTTTCAAAGACACCACCGGAGGGTGGGTGGTGAGTGGAGTGTTACATAACTGAAATATACACAGAAAAAATCACGCTTGGACGTTTTATTTTATTAACAAAATGGACTAAAGACATGTTCTACAAATGTGATGGGAAGTTTGCAACAATGGAGCAGAGAAGCTGTTTTAATCTCTGGCTGCACGAGGAAAAAAGAAGCCGGAAAGGTAACAGTTCTCGTACGACAGCGGGAAACTTGAAGTGGATAGCCGGTGCTGTGTTATATGTATATCGGTGCAGGACGTAAGCGGTACACCGAGCGAAGAATGAAATATTTTACGAAACAGGGAAAGGCTGGTGACAGGGTGGTGGATAACCCAGTGGATAACCCGCATTGTGCTTTTAAGGAAGAAACGCTGATGTTGTTAGAGTACGAAGGTTATCCGGGCGCGACTGCGATCATTGTGCTATCAGTGTTGTACCCAATATAAAAACACGCGGCTTCTACATTTCTGCGCCCATTATAGTTTGCATTTTCACTGAGTAAACTGGCCAGCGCTGTGTAGTTAACGGGGTCTTATAAGGTGTTTTACATGCGGTGTTGTCTGCTGGCGTCCCAAAACTCATGTTCCCGTCACTTCTACATCCAAATACAGCTTTTAGGGATCCCAAACAAGTGACGTTTGAGAAACTGATTGAAGGCCAATCAACGTCCCTGTGGGCGGTGCCTAGCTCATTGTGGCCGCATTTTTGAAGGCGACAGCAGCAGATCGCCAGCGCGCGGTGGCAGGCGCGATGTGTTTTTGATACTCGAGTTTTCGCCTTATGATTCCATTAGACCTTGGGTTGGTTTGTCTTGCAATGCCTTCCTCGCTGTCTCGTTTGCTTGCAGGTTTACAGGCAGGCTTATTAAGAGAAACGAATACAGCACTAGGTGCTGAAGTTTGGTGCCTTTGCGGGATATATCCTATGTGACATTAATAAAATACAGAGTAGTAGTAGCAGTAATATTCTACAACCTGAGAAAAAGATTGGATCAGCAACCTCAATCTGCATCCTTGTGATTTATATGAAATGTAATACAAACATCAGTAAAATATAAGTAATATTAGTACTAAACTTACCCATTATCTGCAAGCCAGTTGGCCTTCTTCTGTGAATGTGAGCCACCATAAATAGTGAGAAAGTGTGCACACCCCTGCATTGTAACTACCTGCAAAAACCTTCTAAGTAGGTGCTTAATATCCTCTGAGGGTAAGAACTGTGGATATTTAGGAAACTTACACAATACGAAGTGCCTTCGAGTAAAACAATAGAAGAGCTAAAGAATTCGAGAAAAGTCATACAGCCACAAATAGGAGTGAACATTCATCGGATTCAAAGCACAAAAGGCACACCGTCTGCGAACAGATGTGATTCCCACTAATTTCAGTGCGTAATCGAAACGCTTGGATATCGCTGCATCCAAATGTGCAAGTAGATAAAAAAAATAAACGCTAGTGCAAGAACATCCTGAGGTTGTACGCTCCCACAATTTTTTGTACCTAAATGAACAGCAGATCCTACGGAAGACACAGCTAAGCTGCATCTTTCATAGGATTATTTCTTCCTGTGCAGGGATATCTAAGTGCAGCACAGAAACGAAGGACGACATAATTAGAAGTTTTTGGAGAAAACCCCCAGAGGTCTTTGAGAAAAATGCAGCGCCTCAAAACCGAAGATCCTTGAAGGGGGCAACATTTTCTTCCTGCTGAGATTCTGAGAAATAAACATAGCTTTCCTTTTTAGCATTCCGGCTGCACTTTAGATGGGCGCCAAATTTTTCTCGTGTAGGCAGTCACCCTTGGAAGGCTGTTTCTCTGTAGCAAAAATATTCCATATAATAGTACCTGCAAGCACTGTTCACAAGCTGTTAGGCAAGCACTGTTCACGAGTCAACTAAACCAGCATAGTTGGTTTATGATACTCAGAGAATAAGGAGGAGGAGTAGTAAACTTTATTAAGGTGAGCCTTAGGTGTAAGAAGAAAAAGCCAATTTTTAGAGGACCAAGACAACAGCCACATGACCTGGTGCTTACCGCAAACTAACGTTTTACAAGAAATGAGAACAGTGCGCAAGCGTTCGCCTATCGACCGGCTTGGACAAAAATTTAGTATTCGGAGTCATCAGTAGACTACGATCGATTATAACAACTTCGCCGTCAGAACCATATGCATTCCGCTGAAACTTTTTTTGGGTGGAACAAGAGGCTTTATTTACTTTAGTGTCTTTCACCTAAAATTTTTATATACTGCAGCAGCTATAAAATAAAAAATCAACTGGGTCTGTTACGTCATATATACGACGAATTGAAGACGAAGGCGCGAGTCTCAAACCAATAAAAATGGGCGCATGCTATTGCTCACCAGAAGGCACGCACATGTTTGAATACATTCACTGACAAGTTGGCGCATTAGTACAAGCCTACTCACTCCAACGGCGCTATTATCACGCCCACCATCGACAAACCTTTCTTCTCACGTGAATATTTTACTGGCAACCATTGCTTTGCAATTGCAATTCAGACAAGTTTTAGTTTTCAGCCACATATTTCTGCTTTTATTGACCGGCTTAACACGCCACGTTAGTTAAGCATTTATACATTCGCCTGATGAGCTGACTCCCTCATTCCTCCACATACATCGACTGGGCATTTCATTTTTTTTACTGGGTAATTCACTTCATTCACTAAGTTATTCATGATAATTCGATAAGCCACCCACTTCATTCGCGCAGTTATCGATATAAATGAATTATTTAATATATTTCGCCTACTTAATTTATTGTGATCCTCATAAATTTCATTCACTTTCTCTTTCTTTCTTACGATAGTTTAAAACACCTTAGCCTACTCACTGAAGAACTTAATCTTCTTGTAAGTAACCACCGTCATTGTTTTAAACAACTCTTTGTCGAGTTCTAATTCATGGTCCACAAAGCGTGAGACCTCTCTTTAAAACCTTTTGGGTGAAACGTCAAACGCAACAAGACTCCACGAATAGTTTTCGTGCAGTTGATTCGTTAGAAGAACGTAGTGCTCATATTAAACAACCGTATATAAAGAAATGAATAGTATGAACCCTCATTCCTCCACCTAGCGGGAACGAGGGTTGAAGCGCGAATTGTTGTTGCAGGCGAAAATCAGTAGGTGGAGCAGCACTTTCAAAGCCAGTGAAATTAAACCCAAGCGTCGGCGACGAAAGTGCAAACCACCTGTAAGTCGAAGTTCAAGCGTAACTATCTAAGTGAAAACTGCCTGAGACAGACCAAACTTAGACAACAGAAAGAAAAACCTTTACGAAAAGGCGGAGCGCTCTACCCCGGACATTGTCCTTGTTAGACCACTTTAAACTACACCCGCTGGTTTACTTCAACTCAGCCAAACTTCAAACTCAACGCCCACACAACCTACCCACAGGAGACGCTGAGTGACCGAGTGTGAAGATGGAGCAATGGGGTGAACATTAGCTGAATCAGGCCACGTTCCCATATTCGTTTTTTTCCACGAAAAGAGTTTTTTTTTCTTGTTTACTCATATTATTAATCTTAAAATCATCATGTGTCTTTCTCTCGTATAATGCTGGCTTTCCCGTAGTGCGCATAGTAACGGCGCCGCTATCAATAAGACCAAGAAAGCTTTTTTATGCTTGAGAGCACCTCACAGCACCACATCATACGGTTCTATTGTGTTTCAATTCGTTCAGAGTAAAGACAGTTAATGCATTCCGTAAGAGTTTGCATTTTTTGTAAAATTTTTTGGTTTTTCTTTCGACAATCAGTTATTGTTTTCGTTTGACATTAAATCCGCAATTAACGCCTTAGAACACTGCATACGCCGTTACATTACCTAAAGTTCAATTGCAGTTTGAAACATACCAAGTTGGATTGTAGGCCGTTGGGACTAATTGGGCCAATTGCGAGATATGAAATTTCAATGTGTAGTTGCTACACACCACCCGAAATATTTATAGTCCACAAAACAAAAGATAAATCAGTAAAAACTCCAGACCGCATTTCAGGAAAATGCCTATTTTGTTTCTTGCGCTCCCGTCGCACGGCTTTGATGTGTGAGCATGAATTAAAAGCTCTAACGGGCTTTTATTGCGTTTTTATTGCTGCTATAAATGAATGTCATGGTGTTCGTGCAAAACTGACTATTTTGAAATCTACTCCGATATGAACACAATTTATTCTCAAGTTTTCCTGTGGAGTGCAGTTTGATAGCGTTATTCTGGTTACAGGGCAGGATTGGCTGTTCGGAAATCTAGGAGGCTGAAGTTCTTCTAGAACTCCAGTCCAACCAAGTCCACGAAAACCATCGTTAGCAGCAGTAGACTGGGACGCTCATTTTAAATGACAAGGAGCATAATTATGCATCCAAGAATCTCGACAACATTGTAGTTTCCCAATGGTCCTATTTTTTCACAGTCATTGTTATATTATTTTTCGCGTGCTCTCCAAAAGAATTTCTTGAAATGTGTGTAGCGCATTCCTATTTCTAAAAGCATTCTGAAATCCAAGTTCATTTCAACACAATGGTTGTGCCTCAAACACACCTTTTTTATGAGATAATGGCTACATGGAAAAGCCAAGGGTGAATCATAAATGCAAAGCTGGATTGCCTTACCCCTGAACTTTCTCGCTTCCCATGCGCTCTAAATCACGCTTTCTCATTAAAATGCCTAGCTGCTAAACACCTTTCCAGAAATGCTACTCGAATGCGAATAAGTGTATTTGAAAATATTGGTACGTCTTGCCTGAGTAATTTGGAAACCATTGTGAGATAATTGTATCGGCAACCTAAGAGTGCCCTTCTAGGTTCATGTCAGTGCCCTGATAAATTGGGATTGCTGTTCTGTTTATTATTGGTGTGTTTTTACTTAGTCCTAATTAAACTGCGCCAGGCAGACCTGAAGTACCGCTCTTTTTATTCAGTATTCCAAATTCTGAGGTTTCTATGCCTGTCTCACTGTAAGTACGCTCGAGCAAGCGACAGTAGTAATTTAACATGAACGTTAGCAGTGCGCCTGTTGAATAAAGCGAATGGATCGCTATTATTCTAGAAGATTTATTAGAAAATTGAATTGCTCTGTTTAACTATTGACGCCATTGTTGCACCACAAACACTAATGTTTGGTTTTCTGTCATAGATACTATAGCCCACATCTTTGTTTCAAAATACTTGCATTCCCGAAAAAACTCTTGTTCCTATGGTTACGGCACAGGAGACCTACAACATTGTGTTTTGTTTGCGCTTAAAACGCGCTCTCTTTAATGTCTAGAAATCCGCCCTCTACAAACAACACACTATAAGACACCTTGAAGAAAGTTTTAAGGACACGCAATGACGGCATCATTTCTTTTCCGGATCTCCATGTTGCTGGTACACTTGTGCAAAAACTTTTTTACCTGAGATGCAGGTTAGTAAAAAGAGTAATTTACTACACAGAACAGACTTTTACACATTGCGTCAGGTATATTCTAGAGTAGGGTAGAGTATCCTACAACTACTCTAGAGTAGAGTAGAACCTTCCGCATAACATTTGGAAGTGCACTCTCTAGGTGTCATGTGCAGGAAAATGGCTTGCCCCAAGGCAGTTTCGAGTGGCACTCTGTTTATTGTAAAAATGAATTCACTCAGACAGGCATTGCCACCATAAATTTCCAGCTCAATTGATGTAGAAGACGTATAATTATCCTTTAGGTCTTGTAATCTGTTTACCTGCGAGTCCCAAGTCCAGCTTGGTGTTAACAAGCTGGTCTGGGCAGACAACAACGGTTTCAAATTTAATCCGGAAAAGTGTACGTGTGTTTTGTTTTCGAAAAGGCGTGGCATTGGCCTGTATCCAGACATCAAACTCAGTGGTGTCTGAGTTCCAGTCAGAAATGAACACAAGTTTTTAGGTGTAGTATTTGACGAAAAGCTCACACTCATTGCACATATAAAACAACTGAAATATAAATGCCTAAAGGCTATGAATATACACAAGGTTCACTCTCACGCTTCATACGGTGCTGAACTTCTTTTGCCTGTTTTACTAGCCTGATAGGTTCATGTTCGGACTATTTAAGTGTTGTTTATGGGTCAGCAAGTAAATCATTCCTCAAAATGCTGCACCCAGTGCTTCATCTGGGGCTTCGCCTCGCATTTGGCGCCTTCCGCACAAGCCCGATTTAAAGTTCCTATGTGGAGTGTAATAAATAAAATCTGCAACGTCAGCGAGCATACACAGATTTTCTTTATGCTTTTAAAATTCATCCGTGCCTCATCATCCTTTTAAATAAGTTTTTTATGATGAATCTATGACTGAACTCTTGCTAAATCGACCATCGTTCTCTGCGCCCTTCTTTTACAGAGTTAGAGAGGAAGCGTCCCAGCTTGCTGCCTCATTTTTAGATACCATCCAAACTTCTGTAACAGATTTGATAGCACCATGGCATCTCCGCCTTGCATCACGCGACACATCTTTCACACATATAGATGAAAGCCGAGCTACCAAATGTCCAATTCTGCAGCAATTCTTGTATTTGCAGCAGAAGTAGTGTTCTGAATTTATTACGGACGCCACTAATGCTGCCACCTGTGTCCTGCAGTGTGCATGAACCCGGCCTTAATATCACTAACACTCTTAATAGTAATACTAGTATCTTTACGGGAGAGGCTTATGATATACTCGTTGTTGGTAATCATATACTTAAAAGCCATATTCTACAATTCATTATCTATACAGATTCCCTAGGTGTTGTGTGGGCATTGTCGTCAACAAAGCCTTCCAAAAACCATGTTGTAAATATGATCGTCAAGTGTATTATGTCTGTATATGTCCACAAATTTGAACTTGTACTTTGCTGGGTCCCTGGCAACTGTGGTATAGCAGTGAACGAAGGCGGGGATGGAATGGCTGCTGCTGCTACACTCTTGAATACAGCAGACGTAACCAGATTACCCTACACCGAATGCGAAGCCACAAATAAGACCACAACTTTGCAAAATATGGCAAACACAGTGGAGTGAACAAACAGACAAATTACTCATAATAACACCACACTTGGGACCATACAACACCGACACACACAATAGATGCACAGAAGTCGCCTTGGTTAGATTACGGATAAGGCAAACACATGCAACGCACTCGCACCTTCTCACTGGACCTCCAAGACCTCTTTGCAGCAGGTGTGGAGAAGGCCTATACGTGATCCATGTGGCACTTCAATGCAAAGAACTCCACAAAAAACGACACAAACACTTCGCTGACCTCTACAGACAACACCTTCCACTACACTAAGCATTGTTTTTTAGCGGATGATGCCATGATTCCTCTACAATGCACCTTTAAGTTTCTTAGTGACAAAGTTTTTACACCCAATTTCTAATCACGCGTAGTTTTTTACAGTGAAATCTCGATATAACGAACTTCAGGGGACCGTGGAAAATTGCTCGTTATTCTGAAAGGTCGTTATAGTGAAAATCGTAAAATTTAAGAAAACGAATAGTATTTCAATGCCTAAAACGACCTACGTGTACAGCAGTGCATCCTTGGAGTCATTTTTCACAAAAAAATGCACTAGTGATCATAAAACAATGCACGTTTATTTAAAGTGGTTGGCGATTTTCATCTAGCGCGAGTAGCACAAGCTTCCTAGCACGAAGGACTCAAACTCTTACACATTCCCGGGGAGTGAACCAGAGGCCGTGCGGTTTTTCCCCGGACCTGTGCGGAGTTTTTGTATGCTGTCCACAACATCCGCAGTCGTCGCGTGCTCGTCGTAGTTTTCGAGTGCTGCCGCGGCACCCTCAGAGGCATTTTGTTCATGCCATCCTCGCTGCCATCTTCACTACTTCATCCTGAACGCTCACGGTCTGGGCAATGTCCTCTGTTGTCAGCTCCGATGATGTCCGTGACGATCCAGCAAGCCACGTGAGCAGCGGCGGAACGTAGAAAAAGTTGGGGGGTGGCGCGAATAGCGCGGCCGCGGCTTTCGGGACGGAGAAGGCTACCCATGCTTCATGTTTTCTCTTCTCCTCACCTTTTTTTCTCCCTCTTGCATCGGCTCGCGCATTCCGCGGAGCAAGTTGCAAGACGTCCTCTTCTGCGCTGCGCTTTGCCGTGTCGTCTACTAGCACACTGCACCGGTTGCCGCGATTGTTTAACGGACATCTAAGAATCTCCGGCCTTACAAATATGAGTCCGTAGTACTGAGGTGTTGTTAACATGGCACGGAACTAAATAAAACGATCGTTATTTTGAAAAGTTCGCTAATCTGAAGTACGTTGTAGTGAAATAATTTTACATTAAAACTATAAGCAGTCGGCGTGGGATTTCTTATATGCTCGTTAATCTGAAAAGTTCGTTAATGTGGTGTTCGTTGTACCGAGATTTGACTGTATACCTTATTTCACCATCACAACCTGTCCTCCTACACCAGCCATCATCATTATCTTTGTCTGATTTTACTTTTGTTTTTGTTGAACGATTCTCCAGCTTACGTTTAAATCCTTCATACCTAACCACTGTAGCGGCGTTCTTTGCCCGTGTTTGCCTTGCGCCATAAACATCCAACGATCGTCATTATCATATTATAACTATGGTAAGCGGTGCAGACTACTGTTTTGTTTTATTTTCCTCAGCTGCGTAAGAACATGAAAAACCGAAATGCAAAAGTACATACTGGTTAACTCATGTGAAGTGACTCTGTCTCTTTTAAAGAGTAGGCACAATTTCAATATACTTCGAACACTTTCTATCCGTTTGTTAGTTTCTTTTTGAAACAGGGCGAGCCTGAAAGAACTGCCTTAAAAGAACGAAATTGCATAAGGTAATAAAATTTTGCGTGAAATTCTAGAGGCATAGGTTTGGGAAATTTCAGGAATGCAAATGGGAATCATTGTATAGTTATTTGTATATGGTATTTTCTTTTTCCCACAAGCGATTTGCACTCTGCGAAAATATGATGTACTGTGAACATTTTAAATAGTTATATGTATGCATGTATGTATGTATGAATGTATGTATGTATGTATGTACGTATGTATGTGTGTATGTATGTATGTATGTATGTATGTATGTATGTATGTATGTATGTATGTATGTATGTATGTATGTATGTATGTATGTATTTATGTATGTATGCATGTTTAGTTTATTCTGTAAATAAAACTAAGCAGCCGGAAACACCATTTCTAAATATGAAGAGAGTGTTTGGGTTCAGATTAAGGCCTGAATAAATTTTTGTTTTAGCAGAAATAGTGTATGTGTTGTAGCTCCTTCGGCTTGTCTTGGACGACAGATGCCTTGTCCCTTAAGAGATAAAAACATTCTGGCATTTCTTTTTTCTGTGTTCCCTACATTCTTTCGTGACATTTAGAAGGGCGCAAGACACTGCACAGGGCAAGCCCGGCGCTTTTTTGTTTGCACTAAATCATCGCCATCATCCTCAGTTTCTCATTCTTTTGTTGTTTTTTACTAGCAAATGTTGATCCGCATCAGAAAGGCATAGTTCTTGAATGTCATGTTCGTGTGGCAGCGCCAGACGACGATGCCTGTTGAGTATATAAATTTATGCTGCCCCTAAGAGCAGCTGCAAAAATATAAAGGCTTTCACAAAATAGATTCTTCGGCCGTTTCCTTTTAAGCCGAATTCAATATTACACTATGATTTTGCTACTGGACGCTGTTTATACACCGGGGGATAAAACGGTATGGCACGTTCTCGCATTGTTTCGACTTTGTATATTGTTGCCTGCGCAAGTACGCAAGCAGAAACATTTAAAACGAATACAAACTGCAAGCAACCCTACAGACTGGTGTTATGATGGTCATAATGTTTGCCTGTTGGGGTTTTTGTCCTAAAATCACAAGAGGAGCACAAACTCCTTCATAGCTTTTCACGTTTGTATCTCGGCCTCAGTGTTGAAAAAAAGTTATATAAACTACTTCAACCCTACTTCAGTATTAAGGGATAGTGATGTCACTTGTTGTAGTCCATGAAAAAGCATAGGATGGCGATGCCTGTTTCATGCTTTTAGCATTTTCTGCATTATCGACCAACGGCTGTTTCTGCAAGTGGTACATTTTTCTTCGTGACACTATTGTATACCGGCAAATTTAGCCTCGGTCTTAAGCTAAAATGTATTCATACCTTTAACACTTTTGGAGCTAAGTAGCAGCCTTGCGGGTATGTCCTCAAAACCGATGTGAACTATTTCACATTTAGAAATCGTGCAATGAAGTGGTGTTCCCTTGAATAAACTTCTGGTATGCGAGTATGTCGTAAACACCTTGTTAATTATTTGGCTTCCCGGAATTGTGCAACCAAAACAGCCTTGCCTCCAGCAAAATTTAAGAAAGAAAAAGAAATTGCTAGGCAGAAAAGCCTCAATATTGTACATTTTACTTTATTCTAAATATATATATATATATATTTATATATATATATATATATATATATATATATATATATATATATATATATATATATATATATATATATATATATATTCTGAATGTTGGTGGCATGTTTCACAGAATAATACTAGCTTTGTTCTCTGAATTGCCCACTCATTCAGGTAATTAATTGCACATGCACAAGATCTCCAGAATGCAATGAAAACACACACTGCTCTCTCTAAGCAGCGCGAGGGACCTGTAGTATGGATTTGAAATTCGCAGAGCGTTAACTTGTTCTTAAATGTCGCAGAAAATAGTCAGCTGTACTTTCTTTTCGCTTCAACAACATCATTAGTCTCTAAAAGAGCTGAATAAGAGCTGCCTGCTTCAGACTTTTTTGCGACGTTGCCAGCGCTCACCATGGAAACAATACGGCTCTTGTTCAGAGAAATGGTAAGCATTCGTGCAGCTATGTGTCCTTGTCTCTTGCGGCGACGGCCAATTCTCATATGGTGCAAGTCCTACACTTGTGCAGCAGGTGTTAGAATTCGTTGCACTCACAAGCCAAGGGTTTTGGTAGGATCAAAGTTCGGTTTCTGGCCAAGGAAAACGGTGACCAGCTTTATTTCGCAATAGAAGCCGCAGGAAATCTGGACCATTGACGAGCACCCGCGGAGAAGTTGTATTTGTAGATGTATTCTAACTTGTACTCATTAGTATGCAAGATGCATTGTTCACTGGGTTTTTTTGTCTATAAATCAAAATGCAAGCTGTGCTGCGAGGGATCAAGGCCACGAGTCAGGATGCGCTGTATGCAAAATCGACAATTACGAGTGCATGCGCAGCCGCTGTCGGGCATGCCCGACAAAAATGCCCTGCTAAACATTATTGGGAGAGGCACAACATGCGGACAAAGTTGAGGACTTTCGAGCTAGAACATTGGACTGGAATCGTTTGCTGCAGGCGTGACAGATTAAATATAAGTCCTTCCGAGTTTTCAGAAATAAAGATAACAACAAGTAACCTATTTAGGAGATTAAAAAGAGAGCCACAGATGGTATGAGAGCCACAAATGGTATGCCAAGTGACAAATTCACTATTTTTCAGGAAGTACATCATCAGTCGGAGTGCAAGAACAAGAGAATTTTTTATTTAACTTACCTTTAAAATGACTTCAATTTGCGGGTCAGTGGGACTTCGTTGGAAACGTCACATGAAAGAGCGTTCGCCGCGGGGTTGGCGGCCTCCTGAAGCGATTGGCGAAAAGAGACCGTCTTCAAAGACTTTATGAGGGACAAATACTTACGCTTCATCAGCTTTTCTCGTGTGATCTTTCTTATGTGTATTTTTCTTGCGCTACTCAGTATGTTCTTAAACCTAGCCTCAATGTTTGTAGGGAATCTCACACACTGGGATACACATGAGGATGAGCTATATTGCAAATGTTTTCAGTTTATTCAGTTTACCGCACTGGGATTACTCACTTCCCAACAACAGTAACATTTGCCGCTCACTCTGCCAACAATATAAAAGAATTAGAAACCTGCATTGCAACTGAAACGCTGTAGCAGCTGTAAATTCGTCTAAGTATTGCACTGAAGCGCCGCATTTTTCCCTGCAATCCCCATTCTAAGAGAGACCACAAGCTGTTAAAGCGATGTAGCCAGAAAGCTAAGTTTTGTTTTTACACTTGGATTTGTGTAGAGCCCTTCGTATTCTCTTTTATTTCTCAACTTATTTAGGAACTTCTGTAGCTTACCGAAACAGCAAATGTTTCTCTCAAAAAATTGGTTACGAGAACGAAAGGTGTGGTTAGGTGAGCCACCATAATTTTTACATTGTTATCGGAGATGGTTCAGTGGAAGGGTGCTTGGCGGGGAATGGCCCATAATTGTGCAGTAATGTACCTGGAATCATTTCTCTATTGATGCCAAAATATTGGACGCGTGGAATAATCAGTGCAGAAACAATTTCAGGGTGACAACCTAAAGAAAACCCCCATTACTGAACACGCGGCATTGTGTTCGACCCCAATTCTAAGAGGCGCACATCAGCTTTCATCTCAAACAAGTCAGCCACTGTCCCTGCTTCCTCTTTACCGCAGCAGTGACCCAACCCATGCCAGCTTGGACCACGGTAACATTTACGCTATTTAAGCGCAGAAAACACGCAAGGTTCATTGGGATTTTGCCACCAGCACGCTGCCCATGCAGAGCCATGTATACCTCTAAACCTACATGCACCCACATCCTAGCATCATTGTTCTCTTGGGATCAGTACCTGGCAGAGACATCACCGTTAAAAATACACAAAAATAAGCACCTAACGTCATTTATTCGATTTCAAAACGTGCGACATTTGTCGACTATTTGCTAAAAAGATCCTGCCGTCCGAGCTTCGCGGCTTTAAAGTAAATTCTCTAATTTTGATGTAGCATCTTGAGTTGAACTAATGCAGTGCTATAGTTAGGTCGAGGGATTTACCGGAAAGAACTGTTAAATCAATTCTTACACAAACTGTTCTCGTGAAACACCGTGGTCCCCTATGTTTCACAGTGCTTCAGTCTCAATGTTAAGCCAATCGCCCTATTCATTTGATTATTCTGACCGTGATGGGAGGATTGATTCTGTACTGTCGGCGAAGTAGGAAGTCACTACCGTACCCCCAGGGAATAGGCGGGAACGGAAGGATTATGGCGTGCAGTACCTACAATAAATCAGCCATTCTTCGGCACAGGGGAAGTAGTTTCTTTAATTAACTGTGGCGGTGCGTCGAAAGTGACAGCGAGTGTTAAAATTCTTTTCGTGAGAGTTCCCTGGAAATCCATGCTTCGCAAGCGGCGTTGGCGGCATCCAACAATGCTCATAATGATGACTATGGTATAGGGTCTGCATTAGAAGTTTCCTGGCGCGCCACTAGTTGCAATGAAGCGAGACTAAAACGTCAATGATCATTCTGTTAGTATTGCAAACACGTTGACTCGCACCGAGGAAGACATGGTCGCCGTAGCACCATTTATTCCTGAAAAATGGTGCTCGCCGCTTGTCATTGCGCGAATGGGATAGCTGGTACAGCAGTGCGAACACAAATACTCAGAACACTGGACCGCATAGCCGGGGGTGCTGCTAAAAATGTTATGCAACAAGTAGCGCTATCCTGCATATGCGAACAACGCGTGTGTAACTGTTCAGAACGCGAAGTACACGAATAAATTGCCCCCATCTCCCCGCGAAGGAACCCTGGTGTGATGCGCAGCATGCATCCGCGAAATGAGAGAGTACACGTGTTTTAGCGACCACCACCCAACTCTTTATTACATTTAAGAATGATGCCTTTATGGTCAGTAAAGTGCACAGTGAGCGGTTGCCGCAGCAGTGGTCGAATTTTGGTTTCATCGTCGATGTTCGAGAAGAACGAGAGCGAGCGCTGACTGAACCTCCGCGGAGCGATACCCGCTTTATATTCACAGCGCTTGAAGGAGAGGAGACCGCGGAAGAGAGTCGCGCATGCGCGCACATGCGCACCGGAGCAGCTGTTAACGCAGCGTTAAAGCAGCGAAGCGCGCGCCAACAAAGCGCGCCAGCTGTCGTTATGCTAATGCGCCGGAGTGAGAGTGTTGCGCACAGCTGTGGGAGAAACGAACGGAGGAGAATCGCGCATGTGCAGGTGGCGTGCGGACGGACGCCGACGACGCAAGAGGGACATGCCTCAGATCAAGAGATGCGCCGCATCTAAAAACGGGTGTTGTGCGCGGCGTTGCCTAAGGTGCTATTCCAAACCGCTGAACCGGTGCAGCGCATATCGGTGAATGGGCTGGGTAGAAAGTCAACTGCCAGGAAGAGGTACACGGCTCAAAAACAAGGATATTATAGCTATAATGTAACTAGCAATGTGTGAGAAAAAACTGTAAGAATTTGTTTTTCACGCCAGCGGGACGAGTATAGGAAACACACCAATATTATCAGCGGCATTCGGACGAAGCAGGCTCTAGAACCGTTCGTTAAGAAACGCGAAACTGTAGATCGACAGATGCTACCTTTCAAGGACGGAAAACTAACTTCACAAACGGAAAAGCACAAGCATAATCTTTCTCGGGGCCCGGTGAGACTTCAGGATGCGAAGCATTCGTAAGAGGTGTACCGGAGGTTAGGTAGCACGTAAGGTGCCAATAGGTACGGCCTCACGATGAGGCAGAGATCCGGAGTCTTAGGTCCCGCGCCTGCAATGGGCGGGGGCGTGTCAGCGGAATTGTCAGTTGCGGCCGAAACGTAGGAGAGACACACATCGATGGCGGCTACGGTGTCTTGCTGCATGCCAGCTTCCTCCATGCAGGGTGATTGCACTATACGCGGGCGCCGTCATTCGGGATCATTCGCTCGGCGCCGCACATGGAATGCAACAACCAGTCATCATGGTGTGTTGGCACAGCTCATCCAGATGCTGTTCATTAGTAGCGCGGTATAATATGAAAGGGCAACTGATTAATACCGACACACGGAAAACGACCGGCCGCCACAAGACCCGTGCGACCATGTTGACAATTTTAACCCAAAAACGGCGCCGTTTGCAGAGGTCGGTGGCATTGACCCTTCCACACGGTGCCTTCACATTGTACGGTGGTGCTGACTTCGAGACATTCTGGTAACGGGTCCCCTAGCCCTAGCTTGAGAAAGTCTAGGGAGTAATGACAATCATCGTTCATGAAAAAAGATTTAGTGAGCGGGCTAACTTGTGTATTTAGAAGCATACATTACTTAATTTGACAAGAAGGACCACTGTGCAATCTACAAACTTGTTAACCAGTGGAATGCAGTTGGAGCGTAGTAAGCAACGCTTCAAAACGTGTGCTCTGATGCGTTAGTCTGTGCAGCCGTTCAGTGGCCACAGCGTGTTTGCGAAAATGCAGTGCAGCCGGCTTTGTGTGAATTTGGCTTCTAGGTGGCACAAGGTTTGTAACTGTATGGCGTCTTGTCGTTTTTACGCTAAATTGAACAAAGCTACCCTTAAAATCAATTTACAGCGGCCGTATTTGAAATTTTACCAACGTAGAGTCATCTGCTTAAGGGTACATGTTGACTTGGTGTGTAAACTATATTATGGCAGCAAAAATTCAAAAATCATGGGTGAACAGTCTCGAGCCGAAGAACGTTGCTACATAGAACGACCATACCTGGGTCAAAAACAAGGAACCATGTTTTATTTCAAGTGATCGTGAGAGCCTTGCGTGGTTCCCGGTTTTCCTAATCTTAACGAAAGACATGAAACATGAAATCGAGGGCTAGTACGGATTCTCGCACGAAAAAGACCCGTGACGCAATCGTGATGACAAGGAAGCCGACGGTCTCGGTCGTATACGTAGCTTCGCAGTAAAAGCGGGCAATTGTAAAGTTTCCAGATACTTCATTGGCTGACATGCACAGTTACATCCACTCACTAAGAAAACACGGAGCTGAGTATTATGCACTGAACATGATTTACAAAACTTAAGTTTAAAGTACCTGTTTCGGAGTCTTCTCTAAATGCAGAAGGAGCATGTTAACCTTAGAACACAAGTTTTGAAAGAAGAATTTGTGGACTCTTAATCCTAAAACCATACAGGTATCCTAGGTGTCCCATCCCTTCCACGAACCGGTTGGCGTTATTGACCACATGTTCTCCAGGGAGATTGAGTCTTTTTTGGGCGATTTTCAATACGTCTCTTATTTGTGGAAGCATTCGCCCCTGATTGGATTTTTTGTCATTTCCACCTAAGCTTGCGGACCACCAGTAATATATTTCAGCGTATCGCTGTGACGGTAATGCTGAATTGGAACAAAACATCCAACTGCGAAACAAATATACACCTGACGATACCTTACATGAGTTTTTCATACTGAATGTGGCTGTGCCTGACGCCCTCATTCGGCAAACGACCTGATTTGGAAATTAAAGAGTGAAGAGCGCGACCAACGTCCTCGTTGCACCAACCAAACCCGACTGCCCAAAATGACAATATATTTGGCACCAAAAATGCGAGACCCAGGCCTCGGAGGGGAAGCTCCTGGTAACGATTTCGCAAGCAAGAGAGCCTCTCTGCCCGCCCTGGCTGCGCGTTTTGTGTCCCCGTCTTCCTCGTCCTCCGGCACCTCATCACAATGAACCCGGGTTTAAGAAAGTTGTTCGAGAGCAGCACATATTCTAGAAATGAAGGGGTATTTCCAAGTGGAGAGAAGTTCTGTGTGCACACAGAAAAGGTCTCGCGCAGTGTCCGCAAAAGGGCAATCAGTCTCACCTCCACACTTCAACGCAAAGAACACGCACGAAGTTATAGAGGGAAAAATACATCAAATTAGTCAGGAACCAAAAGGATGTCAAGAAACAATCAAAGAACACATTAGATACTGAAGAGAGGGTGACAAGCTAGCATTAACTCTGCTGATGTAGTCAGCCCCTACATGGTCAGTCTGGTAGTGGCCTGTTTCAAGAAGACAAGCGCGTGGGTTGCTTAACTATTGGTTCCTGATATTCTAGAGTATCTGACATGCCCGCGTCTACCGACTTTGTATATCTTTTTGGCGACCGTGATGTCTTTTCACTGTTTTATCCAGAGGTTCTTGTAATAACTAGACATTTCGTGTGCACGACCTTCTAGCTTGATAGCGACGATTGTGGGTTAGCCGATCGTTTCATGGCTGCGCAGGTGGTGTCCTTTGATTTTGGGTCACTGCGTTTGAGGTGGAGCATTTACGTCGGCTGAGACAGTTTTGCCTCCTCTCACCTCTCCGACAATATCTGTTTTTCGGGCTGCGTTTAAGCCGTGTAGGCTCGTTGAGCTGTAGACAGGCAAGCTGTTTCAAAAGTGCGGCGACTTGCGGAATGCTGTGTTTAACGCGGGTTCACATCCTCGTCGTTGGACCATCGACTTGCTAAGTGCTGCTTTGCACGTGCGCGATAGGTTTTTGTTTTCCAACGCTTCTGGTTCTAGAACATCTTTGTCTTGGTTACAGCAAATTGGCAGTGTCGCGGCGGTGTTGTCGGTGTCGGTGCAGCTGCCGCGCTGAAGTTGGCGTTTAGGGGGCCGACACTAGTGGCAGCGGACGAAGGCGATGGCGCCGAGGGTACAATGGGCGGCTGTGGAGCGTGCGCCGAGCGCCAGTGTACCTCTTCTGCTGCGGGCCGAAAGGGGTTGTCGCTGAACCTGTAGTGCGCAAGCACGGTAGCATGACGGTCCTCTTGGGGGTTTCGTTCCGCGGTGGTGTGACAGCATGCAGTGGAGCTCGAGTGGAAGCGTCTCCCAGAGGGAGTGCTTCAAAGGCTGTATGCTGACATGTTTGAGCAAGAGGGCAGCCTCAAGCTTGAAGAACCAACCTCTGAGATAGCGCGGCTCGAACGCCGGTATTGGTGGGTCCCCCCACGTCGCCATGTCGCTGTGCCGCTAGTCCGGTAACAGCCGTGGAACACTCAGGTCACCACATGTAGGGAGCAGACTCGGTTGGTGTGGCTGATGCGGCTTCCTGCGTCTGTTTGGAGAGAGTATGCCCGGCCAGAAGTGGGAGCGGAGAAGACGAGCAACCGCCCAGCTGCACAGTCGTATTCGATATCATGTATGGCGCGTGGAACAGCTGACGCTGACCAGGCCCGGCTGATGATGATTGTGGCGGTGAAGATTACGATGAAGATGGTGTCGCTACAGCAGGATTCATGAGGATGACCAAGATCCCGTCTTTCGTTTCGGTGCATTCTGCCGACAGGCGTTCAAGTTCTCACAAAAGGTCGTAGTCACAACGCAGGTCTTGCCAGAAATACTCTTGCAAAGTGTGGCCCGTTGTCCTTCGGACGCCGTGGTGCCCCGCCATGATGCTCTCATGGGCTGCTCAATGGATCGGTTCCCGAAGTTTCTTTGGAATGACTTGTTTATACATTGTACCTGTGGCAAGCTGGTACAGACGGCACAACAGGTATTTTGTTTCATAAGCAAGTGCATCTGTCCTTTTGCAGATGAAAAATTCTTTCCGAATTTAAAGAAACATTAACGGAGGGTACGGTCTCTTCGTTGTTCATGGGTCAACTCTTCTCTTCTGATATCAACGCAGCTCATTCAAGCCACTGGTAAAGGCGCTACCTCGGCCTTGTTTGCCTTGGCAAAAGCCGAAACCGAAAATCTGCGGGTAGCTGGGCGGCTGTTGCCGCAATTGCTACATTTGGGCTATCTTTGAGTTTCCAGTCCGGATCCGGCTCATGAGGCTCACACCTTGAATATTCCGGAGCACGATGACATAAATTAGTCAATCTATGCAAGCGGCGGTAACCTCGCCCACAAAGTACGGGTTTTGGACGTAGACTTTGGCCTCCGCGAACTTGACTGGTCTGTCCGACAGCAGTAAGTGGGTAGTTCTTCCCGTTAACTGATTTTGTGCGACCAATTCACGTCGCAGAACAATGGTACTTCTAGTAGTGTCCCGCAAAACGCTTTCGGGCTTTCCGAATAGTCTTCCTTCGACTACTGGTATTCTTTTCCCAGGGCAAGGATGTTGCTTTACGATGCAACAAGAGTTCTTGAAACTGGAATTATTATCGCACTTGTCGTCGAGGTCGATGCTCTGTCGTTACGCTTCCCGTAGTTGAGGGAGGACACAAGCAGCAACTTGCTTTGTTCCTTACGCCCTCTTTCTGCAGGGCCCAATTTTATGTCGAAGGCAACCACCAGTCACGCATCATTCTGGTTCCTTAACGGAGATACGGCAATCTTGAGCTCAGTGTCCTGGGTAATTGCGCAGAAAGCATTTTCGTAACGCTTTCTTCTATGAGTCGGCCGCAGTTTTTGTTGTATCGGTGACGTCCTCGAAAGTCTTATCAAGGTTCGAGAGCTTTGTGCCTCTAGAAAACGATCTGTAACCTCAGCCAGATCGTTCAGTGTTTTGCACTTTCCCTCTTTCAGGAAGATGACGCTAGGAGGGCAGCAGCGGTTTAATTGTTTTCCAGTCATTTGATCGCGAAGAGCCTCTAATGTTTTTTTTCACAATCGCCATCTCAATCCATTGACCAAATTATCCCGTAAGTCTTGCTGCTAGTTGTTTCCCGGTTTCGCCATTCTCAGCCCTCGCTTTCCTGAACTTTTTTTGGTAATTTTGGGCTTGGAACCGAAAACGCTAAAGCAACGCGCGTTTCATTTTAGCGTAATCTACGGACTCTTCGGCGGTCATACGGCCTATGATGGTAAGGGCCTCCCCACTCAAGCACATTTTCACAGCTAGGGCACATTTGTTTTGAGGCCGCTGCTGCAGGGTTGCAGCGCACTGAAACCGTTGCAAGTACGTGTACAAGTCGTCGTGCTTCACGTCAAACAGAGGGCGAAATTTATGCGGGTTGATCGCAAGTGGTGTTCAAACAACTCCACCTCCCGCGGCGACATTTGGTTGGCTAGTACCACCACCCTCTTGGAGTGGGATCTTTACCAGTAGCAGCTCCTTCTGCCTTTCTGTGACATCTTTAGCTATTCCCGGGGCTTCTCTCTTTCAACGGTTTCTCGTCTGGCTTCCCTCACAGTGGCTCCAGCCGCGCGTGGCTAAACACGTTTGCTCTCGATCCACGCCCTAAGCTCTGGTCGCGAGAGTCCCAGCTGCATCCCCATTGCCAATAATTTTTCGAGATCATTGTTGTTGCAGGTAACGTTACAGGCGCGCTAGTGCCTCACTGACTCCTTTCGTCGATGTTAAGAAGACGGGGCCGGCTCGCCGTTTTTGTAATGAATGGGCCTAGGATTGGCGAGAAATGAAAGAGTAAATGGCCTGTGCGTGCGCGAGGAAACATTGCTTTATACATGACTAGGAAGCAGAAGCAGAAGTCATTGGTCCACATGTCCGTTGTAATGGCACAGCGGATTTCGTTGCATTCTGGTTGCATAGCGACCAGGCGGCCGTTGTATGGCCCCACCGTCGCTCCAGCGAACAGCGCCGCCCGTGGCGAACTGCTTGTCAGTCGAATGCCGGTGGTGGTCGGCGCAGCGTTATTGTGCATGGCGTTCTGTCGTTTTTCTTAGGTGCGGCTTGCAAAGCGTATGTAACCACAGGGACTTTTTTCAGATCGGTAAAACTTGAGCGTGGATGCGACCTTTACAAGGCATGCATTGTGTGTGCGTGATTTACGTCCATACTCAGTATTTACAAATAGCAGACGACGCTCAATGCGCCTAGCTGGAAGTCAAGCTGGAAGTGAAAGTCGTTTCCTTCATGCAACTTTTTTCATGCCTGGATGCAGTTTCGCGTATCGAGGAGTATATTGCAGCTAAATGTTCCCACAAAGACGGTGTGTGCAGCCGATCGAGGAATGCTGAGGCGCTGGCCTTTGGTAGTTGATGACGAATCAGCGTCGTGCACAAGCGAAAGACTAAGTTTATGGGTGCCTTCTAAGATTTACAAAGGCCGCCAGGGGGCCACGCTGAGCGCCCGCTCTACCGTCGGCTCCGGAGATTGTTCGTTTTAATTGGAGAAAGCGTTGATTGTCGTCTCCACAGCTTGCCGTGGTTTCACCGGAAGACAGCAGGACCCCTTGGGTATCATCCTTCTGGGCATCCTTCCAACGTTGTCTTCGCTACAAGCCACGGAAAGACTGGACCCCGCCACTCGCAAAGCTAGGCCTAACCAGGCCTACCGCCACAGCCTTTTTTGACGTGTGCTCGCCACGCTGGCAGCTGCGCATCGGCTCCCTTAGCTTGCCCCTACGCCATAGAAAATGAAGTCATGGGTGAGCCCATCACTCCGGCTGAACTAGCCACGCCGGGTTGGGCGCACATTCGACGCAAGCAGAAAGCAGTGCGCAATGTAGAATCTCCGCCGTAACAGGAAAGTGTCTCTGCACAGCATGCCCGTTCGACGAGAAGAAAAGACCCACACCGCGAATCGCTCCGATTGAGCCGTTCCCCTCGAACGACGTTAAGATTGTCCTGCGTCCACCACACGGTCTAGCCTTAGCCACTTTTCCAGTAGCGGCTCTCGCGGACACAATTCAAGCGCATACTCAAGTAACTCCCAACTGTGAAGATAAGATCTGCATTCAGGCAAGATCCAATTTTATTGTGGTCAGCACTCCGTCCAAAGACCGACCGCTGACATACGCAGCACTATCATCTATCCTAATCGGTGAGCAACGTTACGAGGTAGCAACTCATGTACCAGCTCCAGCAAACACGGCTCTGGGTACCATCTTTAATAACCCCGAAACGAACACTCCTGATCAAATAGAACAGAGTATCTGCAACTCCAATCCTCACCTTAAGATCCTGGATGTTCGCCGCCTCAACACCTCGAACATGGCGCAGATACTTTTCGACGGGCCACACGTGCAATACTGGATTCGGTACAGAGAGGCTGCATACAGACGCAAGCCTCTACGCCGGACGACCGAAGCCTGCGCCCGGTGCTGGCAGTCGGACCACCGCCAGGATGTGTGCCCGAACAGACAAACTGCACCCCGCTGTCCCCGATGTGGCATCACCGACGCCCCCGAAAATGAGCCCTGCACTCCGCAGTGCATAGTATGCGGAGCAACCCACCTCACGGGTTCAGCGGACTGCCCGCGACGTTACAGACTGAGGTCCAGACCGCTTTCCTATGCGCAAGTCGTGGGACAACAAAGCTCTCCAACACTTGAATGCTTCCCACCGCTACAATCTAAGAACCACAAGAAGTCGTCATCCAAAACGGCCAGCAACCAGCGACACTCCAGCAACTCTCAACAACTGACGACGAAGACACCTTCTGGAATACAGCGGCAGCAGGTGAGCGGCTCACTCGTAACCTCCCAGCTCACAGCTCCATCCCCCTCCTGTCATCCCCCCAATTAACAATCCCCTAGCTGATGTATTACGAGAATTACAAACCATCCCAAAGAGAATCGCAGCCGTGAAGGAAGAAAATGCACCTCTCAAAGGAGAAAACTATATGTTCAAACGTCACCCTCCCCCTAGAGAAAACCCCACGTCGCCTCCTCCTAAGCGCAAAGCCCTAATTCACCCTCAGAGGAACCGCAGAATGAACCCGCCGAACTGTCGGCCTCCCAAACAGAAACACGCTTCGAAAGCTTGAATGTACCCTTATAGAACAGAAAGCCGAATACACACAGTTCTATCAATTACTTCTTAATGCCGAAGCGGCTATGCAAGTATCGATAGGGGCGATGAGGGCGGAACTGCACGGCTGTCTCAGTCAATTTGTTACTCCGTATAATGCGCCAGGACTTTGACATCGCGCATGAAGCCAACCCCTAAAGAAATCTGTATCTGGCAGTGGAATCGCCGAGGTTTTTTCCGAAAACGTTCTCTTCTGGAAATGTTAATAAGCACGGTTGCTAAACACCCTCCGTCATAGCAATACAAAAACCTGGTCTTCGAGTCAGATTAAGTGGATACGAATCATTCCAAGACCACAACAACCCATACACCGCTACTCTTGTACATCGCAACATTTCGGCAACCCATAAACGCATCGACAGCGTGTCCATACCACACGACATGATTACCATGTATCCAAAATGTCCGTCTTCTCCTCGTCTGTATGTACTTAACGTATACAGCGGCCCAAAAGAGCATAAAAACACTTTCAGAACCCTGTTTTCCCTAGCCAAACAAGAAGTGAAGAATCATCCCCTCCTAATAGTCGGAGATTTTACAGCCCAACACACTGCATGGGGCTATTCTACAATCACCAAAGAAGGACGCTTACTGTGGGAGCATACACAGTCGCACAGGCTCCCTTTCGAAACACCACCGGACATGCCAACAAGAATAGGAAATAGCGCACAGAGAGATAGCACTCCGGATCTTGCATTTACTCACAACGTAAAAAATGCCTGTTGGAACAATACGGATAACCATTTAGGCAGCGACCATTATATCATACAGCTTACCATCCCATCCAGCGTCACTCCTCAACCTGAACGCAAACAATAATGTATAACGGATTGGCATGCCTTCAGGATAACCCGCAACCAATGCTATGAACAGTCTTCCGAAAAACCAACCCTAGACACGTAGGTTGCGGAACTGATTAGTGATAAGAAAGCGCATGATCAGCTACTTGATCCAGAAATTAAGGCAGACATGGTAGACTCGCGCCTCCATAGCATGTGGGCAGCCCTACGTAGCCTACGAGAAAGATGGACAGCCACTAAACACAAACTACTAAGAAAGAAAATAGCTGAACTTGCACACAAAACAGAAAAATATGCCACTGGGCTAGCAACCCGTAGATGGGGAGAAATTTGCGAACAATTAAGGGGAACACTCAGTATGAAACGCACCTGGTCCCTGCTTAGGCACCTACTGGACCCGTGTCAGTCCAAAACAACACAAACTAATGGCATGACACAGTTAATACACAGCTACCCTGGTACACAACAACAGCTCCTTACAACTCTCAAAGAAAATACATTCCCAGTGGTGAACAACGCCCCCTTCCTGACTATCGGGGAGTTCTTAATGAGCACCTAGAGGCAGACATTACGGAGGCGGAAGTCAGGTCAGCACTTGCTAATCTCAGAACTGACTCAGCCCAGGGTAAACATGGAGTAACCAACAAAATGTTACGAATCTAAACGACAACTCTGTTTCCACATTAACTTACTTCTTTAACCAACATTGGAATGCAGGTACCCTGCCTCAAACATGGACTCACGCAAATATCTCTTCAATTCCAAAGCCTGGCAAACCCGTGAGAATTGATCACCTTAGACCAATATCACTCACATCTTGCATAGGGAAACTTCTTGAGCATATCATACATTCTCGCCTCCTCAAACTCATAAATCAAAGGAAGTCTCTCCCATCCACAATGCTTGGCTTTCGTGCTGGGCTCTCAACTAACGACGTTCATCTTCAACTTCATCATGACATCCTAGCCACACCACTGCGGGCCGACACAGCTGCAATTCTAGCTTTAGACCTTACAAAGGCTTTTGATAGAGTCACGCATCAGGCAATATTACAGGGCCTTTCTACTATCTCCCCTCGCATAAAAACATACAACTACATTAAATCCTTCCTCACCTCACGAACAGCGACGCTCCGCCTTGGCCCTTTAGAAACGCAGGAATTTAGCTTACCATCAATAGGAACACCGCAAGGAGCAGTGCTTTCACCGCTACTCTTTAAATTCGCCCTACTTCAAATCCCGGAAGCACTGAACAAAATACCAAATCTTCATCATAGTCTCCATGCGGACGATATTACACTCTGGACGAAGGGGGAGCAGTGACGCCGAAATAGAAGACATTCTCCAAGCTGGTGCGACAGCTGTTGTAGAGGGCGCTGCCCTCACTGGCATCCAATGCTCCCGCACGAAATCTGAGCTATTGCTTCTACCCCCGAGGAAAAGACAACATTGGAATCCAAATATCTCTGTTTACATTGCGTCAACCCCTATACCGATTGTCTCAAAAATCAAAATTCTCGGACTCACTATAAATCGCTCCAGAACTACTACGGACTTTATAAAACAACTTTGTTCTCGCGTCACCCAAACCACCGGGTTAATTAAACGCACTACTATCCGAAATAACGGCGTTAAAGAAGCTGATCGACTACGTTTATTCCAAGCATTTATCATCAGCCGTATTACTTACTACCTCGCATACCTACGCCCAACTGACGCGGACCTAGCGAAAATAAATTGTAGAATACGAAAAATCTATAAGGTTGCCTTACATCTCCCATCCGGCACTTCCACTGCCAGACTTGAGGTCACCGGTACCTACAACATGGCACAGGAGCTCATAGACGCGCACCGTATTGGACAACTGAATCGACTAACCAAAACACTTCCTGGACAGCACCTCTGCTTAAACGCCCCCAACTCAAAGCGCCCATCATCACAGCTTCGAAGTCTTCTATCCTACTGGACATTCACGCTGACATCAGTATGCGCTCCTCCCTCGAAATATGCACCCTGATGCACACCGGGGCCGCAGGATGCACAGGGCGAAAAAGCTTGCGGAAAAGTACCCGATACGCGCGGACACAGTGTATGTTGATGCAGCTGAATATCGGCACCGCAATGCATTCGCTATAGCAGTCATCAACGCCCCAAACAATCGGCCACTCACTTCTCTCACGATCCACACGGCAGAACCGGTCACGGCGGAAGAGGCGGCAGCGATCAGTAGCCCTTGCAAGTCGGCCACCACCCTAAATCATATTTTCTAATTCGAAGACGACCATTAGAATTTATTCTGCGGGTACCATCTCACCCCAGGCCCTAAAACTTCTCCTTCAAAACCTACCTCATACCCAAGTTCAGCTGATTTAGACTCCTGCCCACACTGGGCTTGGGGGTAACGAGGTGGCACACACGACAGCCCGAGCACTCACCTCCCGGGCGTGCGCCACCTCCGTAGCCTCTCACGGAGCCAGATCAGCCCGAGATAGCCTATTGAGCTACAACGAAATAACTACTCATTACCGCCTCTCTCGCCTCAAATACCCACCGGCCCAGCCCTCACTGACGTACACGGAAGAACGACTATGGAGGCTCGCACAGACCGAATCCCTTCCCAATACGGCCCTCCTCCATCACATACACCCCTCAGTTTATCCCTCTCTCTTTTGCCTACTATGCGGAACAAGGCCACGGTGCACCATCACATGTGGGCCTGTCTATGATTCCCTCCCTCAAATCAATTCCTCGGAGCTCTGGGAGGCAGCGCTGAGCTGCTCTGACCCGGAGAGACAGAAGATCATCATAGCCCGGGCTATGAAGGTCGCCACACAGCTCCGGCTCCCGGCCACCTCTTCGCTTAGAGGTCTTCTTTAATAAAGTGCTTCTCTCTCTCTCTCTCTCTCTCTCTCTCTCTCTCTCTCTCTCTCTCTCTCTCTCTCTCTCTCTCTCTCTCTCTCTCTCTCTCCCCCTTCTAAGATTTACCTCAAAACAGACATTGTGGTGGACGACGCTTCCGTAACTTCATTAACTACGGCTGAAACGTGTTTAATTTTACAGAAATGCTCTTACTACAGTCATCGGGAATTGTTTACAGAATAAATACCACATGATAGAACGTTATTGCTTGTCGTGGAGAAGCATTGCTTTACAAGAATTACAATGGTTGCTGGCTAGTATTGGTTAATGGTTTTTCAAAAACCAATTCCTGCGTGGCTGAAAGACGATAGACAGTAGGGTGCCGAAAACCTGTACTGATCAGTTTCACAACTGAATGCTGCGGTCGTTTTACAAGATGCCACGTACCCTTGAAAAATCATGCACTTCTCCGTCTAACGACGATGATGTGTCTCGCAAAACTTTCTCGTGTGAGTTTCATTGATTGCCTTCTGGATTTAAACTTTGACTACTTGAGCTTCGAATTTGACAAGCACGCACTTTGGTCATTTGATCGCAGCGTCTTTGACCAATTCCTATTTGATTTCACGCGAAGAAAGCTTTTTTTAACCAACGTAATCATTACACGGAGGGCTAGATGATTTTGCTCTTTAATTTTGAACTTTCATGCACCCCCCTCCAAATATAAACTTTTTCCAGCGTGTCGAAAATGTGTCTGTGCTGGAGGACTCGGGCTGTTGATGTTCTCAAGCACCCACATAGACAACTATAATCGTCGCGTTAGCACAGCTACACGATTTCTTCAGGACGGCTTTTACAAATAACTTCGTGGCCGAGATGTCACTAAGCAGTTGGAATCGTTTTGTGTAGATGACTTTTAGATTTACAATAGCCCTTTTTGCGCTTCATGGGAACCATCGTAATCATTAGAAGGAGGGCTAGATGATTTTGCTGTTTAATTTTGAACTTTCATGCACCCCTCTCCAAACATAAACTTTTTCAGCGTGTAGGAAATATGTCTGTGCTGGAGAACTCGGGCTGAATCTCCCATATTTGAGGCAATTAATCGCGCGTTTTTGGCGTCTTCACAAGGCAACCCGATTTTTTAGGTACTCTGTAAAGAATACTTCAGCATAAAAAAACCGGCTGACGTTAATACTGCCACATTTTTAAGCATCAGTGCCAGCATTTATTCCACGCAGGTGGCAAAACGGGAAATGAAGAAGGGATAGTTTGTAGCTTGGGCAGTTGGGTGGGTGAATAACTTTGGCTGATAAAAAGACCGTCACAAACGTGGGAGTTCCACTTCTGCATTCAGGCTCCCATGCTGTCACAGTGTCGCTCACCAAAACCGAAAGCACAAAGCTCACGGTCACAGAAAGAAAGTCTAAACTACCGCAACATTTATACGGCTACACGGTAATCCATCTCGTACGCAAGTGTTTTGCTCTTCAAAGCACACGTATCGAGGTATCCCAGCGCAAGGCTGGAGTGGAAACCGTAGTCAGTGAAGCCAATGAAGATAATTAATTTAAAGTGATAGAAATGAATACTGATATTCATAATAGTTTTATTCTTACTCAGATCGTGCGAAGCCATGCGCAGAGCGCTGCAAAAAGCGCGCATGTCAGTGTAGCCATTGCGCAAACTTAGAAGCGTCAAAAAATTTTATGTGGCCGTTAGTACGTTTAAGAAGACATGAATACTAATAATACTAGTTTTATTCGTACTGAGACTGAGTGGAGACAAGCGTAGATCGCTGCAAGAAGCGCTCATGCCATTGTAGCCGGTACCCAAATTTATAAGCGTCCGAAACGTTTACGTAGCCGTTACTGCATATAAGAACCCAACACACCTGTATAGACTTCGTTTCATCTCACATTTCCGCCCACAACATCACCAAAATATTAAAACCACCGAAGCAAACACGGCAAAAACAACCGGAGGCTGTGTAGTCCAATGCAACGGCTCATTCCACTGACTAGGGGAGCGCCGAGTGGTGGCGCCACCCGTCTACCTGCCCGGTCCCTATATCCGCCACTATATCCGCAGCTCCTAAGCTGCGATGCCATCTCCACTACTTTACTGCAAATCGTGGGGCGATGCGGCAATACATCTGCTTTGTGGTTGCCATAGAGCGCGCCGATACTAGTTAGCTGCTCACCTACTTTTGCCAACGCAGTGCCTGTAACAATGTCGTGAGGTCGCATATCCTTCGCACAAAGATGCACCATAGAAAGAGTCACTTCGTCTTTCTCAGCTGCAGGAAGTAGGGTTCTCGTCGGCCTCAAGAAAGTGACATGCTTGCGCTTCCATAAATGTGCTTGTATCAGTGTCTCTGCACGTGTAATGAGCCAGTCTTTGAAGATCCGTACGTGAGGAACGACTTGCACGACTTGCACTGAACATGTCCCACAGGTTTCAAAGTCACACTTTCAACTACAACAGTATACTTGCCCCACACTGCACTTTTTCCGTCGAGTTTCTCTACTGCCTTGTAGCGTTCGGTGGAAATACCCCCCTTCAACACCTCGGAGCTTTGCGTGTCGATAGCTGCCGTCAAGTATTCAGTCTGCAAACGTCGATAGCGAAGCTGAGACTGAAAAATTGCTCTCGAAAGACGAGCTAACTGGGAGATCACTGTGACTAAGCGCACTGTTGACGCGCATTGACAAAAAAAGAAAGAAGCTGACCTTCGGGTATGTAGAGTCGCCACCATTCGACAGAGCCTGGCATCTTACACCACAAAGCGCTGGCCCAGCACAGACAGGGAAAGCGGAGGGAAAGCGGGCAGACGACCATCTCCCTTATTCTTTGACACCCAACGGGTCCGAAAAACGGAGTTTCACGTGCTAGCGACGCTCCCCTAACCACCACAAAGTGTTCTTCTAAAGGGAAAAAAAGATTTTCTGCGTGCAATGAGAGCGCGAATTCCGCCGAAAGCTCAGTGCCCAAGCGCCAATTAGTGTTTGTTTACCGAAAAGGCAGCGCTCGTTTTTTCCGAAAAAAACGTTTTTTAGGTGCGCCCGTTCGTCAGCTCATCAGTGGCTGCGTAAAGATAAGATACGACCAATTCTTTACCAGGCTGAGAACAGCGTGCACGTTCGGTATTAACGCGAAGGTCATATTGTTAACATATACTTTACCCTCAAATAACCGCGCTGTTATCTCGGAAAGGCCGTAGATATGATTCACCGCCAATGCCGTTAACGGCTGAAACCGAAATCTCTCGAAGTGGTTGATTTATAGATGTTTACTTGCTTTGTTGTTTCGCCGGTATGCGTTTCCTTTTTTCTAGAGTATAGGGCTGTCGGACTCGGTTCATTCATTTCGTCGAGGCGCAACGTACACGAGTGCATTCGTGCAGAATTTTTTGTTACCGCTACACTACGTTCTATACCACATCATATCGCTTCTGTATAGTTTCAATCATATTGTTACGTGGCGGCAGGACAATGACGAGGCGAACCATGGGCGACGGTGCAGCGATGTATTTACATAATGGTTAAAGAACCATTTACATAATGCCAAAACGGAGCCCGGCCTGGCAGCCCGACGCACACAGCTCTTCTTCGTTGTCACCGTCCTTGGTGGTGGGTCATGGCGCCACGGGGAGTGTCCGCCACGTCCCGTGACATCACCCCGCCGGTCGAAGACGACCGCCCCGGTCGACGCCGACGCCAGTTGGCGAATGAATGCGGATGAGTGTGCGATGAGAAATGCAGACGAATCGCTTGCCGCCACGAATGACGATGATGGTGTTGATTGACGTCTGGCCTAGCAACAGCAATGGCTTCAGCCGCGACGAAGCGCCAAAGGTCCTAAGGCCACGTCGGACGGAAGGGCGGGGGAATCCATCTTCGGCTTGTATGGGCACGGCTCATCTCGGCTTGTAGTCACATGGGTCTTTCGAGCTGGGGACACGAGGCGGGGGACATCATCGTGTGGTGGTCTCTGCTGGGTTGGGGCTGCCCGGCGCGGGTTCGATATCCCTGGCGGCAACGTCCATACCGATGCGATGCGATGCTGGGACCAGGATTGGGATGACGAACCCGCACGCTCCACGAAATGTTACGTGACGGCAGGACAATGACGAGGCGGACCATGGGCGATGGTGAAGCGATGTATTTACATAATGGTTAAAGAACTATTTACATAATGCAAAACGGAGCCCGGCCTGGCAGCGCGGCGCACACAGCTCTTCTTCGTCGTCACCATCCTTGGTGGTGGGTCATGGCGCCACGGGGATTGTCCGCCACGTCCGGTGACAATATTAGGCGTTACTGTTTATGCGGCTGTTGGCGCATATAAACAACCCTACTCCCCTTTTGCGCTTTTCCTTTCGTCTTCGTCAGGCGGCCACGACGCCCGAAGGCACCGGCCACCTCCTACCACCAGCTACGCTCACCTCGATGATTTTCCGCAGAAACAAGGAGCAAAAATAAAGTTAAATTGACACCTCAGTCTTAACAGCTCCAATTTCGTTGGCTCAAGGCAGGGAACGCCACTCTGAGAAAGGTACTGATACACAAAGCTGACGGAGAGGCAGGTTTCTCTAGCAGTGTTAGCAGTTCAAAGTGTTGCACGTTTTTTTTAGAGCTTAGAGCTAGAAACTAGTCACGCTGAATGGGCGTTACTTGTACTTCCCTAAGCGAAGTGTCACTCAGCCGCATGTGTTGCTCAGTTCATCCCAAGTATTAGAGTTGAAGATCTCTCACACTTACCGGCCTGCCATACGCCCCCATGTGTCTCGGTGGTTAGCAAAGTCCCGTTGAATGTGAAAAGAAACCTGTTGGTGCTTTTACCGCGTCAGCAACATGTAGTTTCTGTGCTATCATACAAAACCTAAGTATTGCTTCACTATACCTGGCCAGTCCGGGCCATCAGGACGGCCCGGCCTGTACCAAGCATTTACATTTCGGCCCGAGTCCGGCCCCGGGCCGGGTGAAAAGATAGTCCGTTGGCCGGAGCCCGTCCCGCGGGCCGGGCCGGGCTTAGGCTTTGGGGTAAGCCCGAGCCCGTGCAGACATCTAATAGCCAACGCCACACCTACTACTAGTGGTGAATGGGTCCCAGGGGTTAAAAAGAACGTTCACAAGAAGGTGAAGGGGACCTTCCTTGGTATGTATGTATGTATGTATGTATGCAGGTATGTATATATGTATGTATGTACGTATGTATGTATGTATGTATGTATATATGTATGTATGCAAGTATGTATGTATGTATGTATGTATGTATGTATGGATGGATGTACGCGTGTATCATTGTACCGTATATGTTTGAACGTATGTACTTATGCATTGTGATGACTGGCATCCCCCGGCCGCGACAACGCGCAAGCAGACGACGGAAACAAGCCGGCGGTGGAAGAGAAGACGACGACGAGCGGGTCCACGCGGAGCGCGGAGCACGAGAGGGGAGTGTGCCGGCAGCGAGCAGCGACGACACAGCGCTAAAGGAATGGGGGCAAGGATTCCTCTCGGGAGGTGGTTGGAGGGCAAGCCAGGAGCGTGCTTGTGCCGTGCTCCGAGAATCGTCCCGGGAGCTGCTCCGGGGTCCCTCTGCTGCAACACGGGGTGCCTGTTCCCGCTGGCGAGATCCGGAGGCATGTTCCGGGCTAATATTCGGGGCGAGGCCTAGAGTGGCCAAGAACTAGCGCGGGCATCGACATTCTGTACCTGCGGCCACCACGTCTCAACAGGCGACGTTCGACCGAGGTTCCACGCGTTCCACCGACGTCATCCTGCCCAGCGTCCAATAGACTGGAACGTGAGCGTGTCCCTCGTTTTTCCCTTCCGCGCGAACTTTGGTTCGGACGTTAGTGTTATAGCCATTCCTCCGTGTGGCGCGTGTGCTGCTTTTTGTTGCCGATCAGGTCGCCAGTTCTTTTCCCCAGTGTTCGTGTGTCCTCAGAAGAATATATGTTTTTTTAATTGTTCTTGACCCATGGCGTCACTTGTCGTTGATCCTCCTCCGCGAGCCACACGCCCGCCTGCTTAACACGCGGCCTCACAATTTCTGGCGTCCGCGACAGGACTGCGTGCTCTAATTCCATCTTGAGACTAAGCAGGCCAGTGGGTGTGACAAGCGAGGATGGATCTAGAAAAGTTGATGTCCATCGGGAAGGAGTTAGGACTGTCCGGTCCAGCTCTAAAAGAATGGATCGATGAGGAACGCACGAAAGAAAGGGGCCGGCGCGCAACTGAACGCGAGGCGGCTAAAGAAGCGGCAATACTAGCCCAGAAGACAGAGCCCGAGACCAGAGCGTGGATTGAGGCTGAACGGGCCCTGGTAGAACTTAAGCTGCGGCTTCAGGAAGCGTCGCAGAGTTCTGATGTGGGAGGCGACACTGCGGCTAATGCAGCACAAGGCGTCCACAGCCCTCACAAGTTTATTCCTGCCTTTAACGAGGATCGTGATGAGCTTGATGCATACATCCAGCGTTTTGAAAGGACGGCAACCAGTAAAGGGTGGCCCTCAGACAAGTCGGCGCTGTCCCTACACTTGTGCTTGACTGGTGAAGCTCTCAGTGCCGTTGGTCGCATGTGTTCTGATGATGTCATGGATTACCCTAAACTAAAGCAGACCCTACTACAGAGGTTCAGGTACACCGAGGAGGGCTACAGGTGCAAGTTTAGGGAGTCTAAGCAACAGAATTCGGAGACAGGTCGTCAATTTTCGGGCCGCGTACTCGGCTACTTTGACAATTGGCAGGAGCTGGCCAAAACGGAGCAGACGTACGCCGCGCTCCGAGACAAAATAGTGGCCGAACAATTCCTGAACAGCTGTCACGAGAAGCTAGCCATTTTTCTCAAAGAAAGGGGCTACAAAAACCTGGACCAGCTAGTCAAAACCGCCGACCACTACCTTGAAGAGCAAGGTCTCACCAACTTGGCAAGAAGCCGAGAAGACGAGAGGTGCTGGCAGCCTGAAGTAGACAGGCCTTCTGACCAGGAGTATCCTAAGACGAGGCCTTACTGCTTGTTATGTAATAAGCAGGGCCATCGGCCAGCAGACTGTTGGACGAAGTCGACGTCTCCGTGTTCCAGCCAGCCCAGCAAGAAGAATGCCTTCTGCTTAAGGGGCCGCAATCTCGGACACCAGGCTGAAGCTGGCGCAAACCTTCCCGAGAACGAGGGTCAAGCAGCAAGCTTATTGCCTGGACCCAATTCCTTTGAGATGGAAGCACCGACCAAGTTTCAACGACACCAGGCTCCGCCAGAGTATGACAGCAGAAACAGACACAAGGTGTCTCACGAAAGGAAGCCGGTAATAGCAAGAAAGGTTCTTGGAGAAGGCAGCGTCCGCGTCCCAGAAGACCTGCGCGGTCGGAAGCTGCCGTCGTCTTCGCCAGCTGTAGCAGGATCGAAGTCCCACAGTTGTGCCTACGCATCAAAAAGCGAGGCTCCAAGAACAATGCCGCAGGTACCTACCGTTGCTGACAGCCCTTGCACTATCACCTCTGGTGACTTATGTGCGCTACAGCAGCAAGACCCTTCTCTCCGAAAGTTTTTCGGCGAGGTCGGAAGAAAGGGGACATTCAACGCAGCGGGGATCGAGTTCATGAAGACTTCTGGGGTTCTTTATCGACGGCATCCGTTGCCCTCCGGAAAAAGAAGAAAGCAACTCGTCGTCCCCCAGGAATTACGAGGCATCGTCTTGGACAAGGCCCATCAAAGAAACCTGGGCAGTCACTGGGGTCACCCGCCGCGGTGGCTCAGTGGCTAAGGCGTTGCGCTGCTGAGCACGAGGTCGCGGGTTCGATTCCCGGCCGCCGCGGTCGCTTTTCTGATGGAGGCGAAAAGCAAAAACGCCCATGTGTACGAGATTTCAGCGCACGTTAAAGATCCCCAGGTGGTCAAAATTAATCCGGAGCCCTCCACTACGGCGCGCCTCATCGCTTTCGTTGCGTCAGCGCGTTAAACCCTACAATCAATCAATCAATCAATCACAGGGGTATCAGGCGAACCATGGAGCGCGTCTGCAAGGACTTCTACTGACCAGGGATGCAAGCTGACACCGCAAGCTTCGTAAAGTTGTGTCGCGTGTGTCAGAGGGCTGCGCCCTAAACACCGACTAACCACGGGAGATCGTGGCGGAGATCGAGGCATTTCGGCGTGTTGCCATCGATCTGGTCGTCCACCTCTTGCCCAGCGCCTAGAAGAGAAACCCCTCCACAGGGTTCAAGATGCCACACGCACCCAACAACGAAGTTGCGGGTGTGTCATTTCCTCTAACTCCTGTACTACCACCGACTGCTCGTGCCGATTAACCTGTACTTTTCCCACTCACTGACAGAGTAGGCAGGGAAGAGGGCACCTTTGTCGAACTTTTTAATTAGGCAGTTTAGTCTACAGAGTGGTTTTAAAAGAGTGGCAAACGCTGTTTCTTTTGTTGGTTACCCTTTCATTGGGCTAGAGACTGTTTTGGACTGTTTCGGACAGTACCCTTGTCGTGGTGCTAGAAAGTCTAGCACGACAGAACATGCCTCAGTGCCATATGTCTCGTCGTGGCCGTGCTAACATTATGTGCTGAGTTTTGTTTGCCCCAAACAAACCTCTCGGGCAGGGGGGTGAATGTGATGACTGGCATCCCCCGGCCGCGACAACGCGCAAGCAGACGACGGAAACAAGCCGGCGGTGGAAGAGAAGACGACGACGAGCGGGTCCACGCGGAGCGCGGAGCACGAGAGGGGAGTGTGCCGGCAGCGAGCAGCGACGAGACAGCGCTAAAGGAACGGGGGCAAGGATTCCTTTCTGGAGGCGGTTGGAGGGCAAGCCCGGAGCGTGCTTGCGCCGTGCTCCGAGAATCGTCCCGGGAGCTGCTCCGGGGTCCCTCTGCTGCAACACGGGGTGCCTGTTCCCGCTGGCGAGATCCGGAGGCATGTTCCGGGCCAATGTTCGGGGCGAGGCCTAGAGTGGCCAAGAACTAGCGCGGGCATCGACATTCTGTACCTGCGGCCACCACGTCTCAACAGGCGACGTTCGACCGAGGTTCCACGCGTTCGATCGACGTCATCCCGCCCAGCGTCGAATAGACTGGAACGTGAGCGTGTCCCCTCGTTTTTCCCTTCCGCGCGAACATTGGTTCGGACTTCAGTGTTATAGCCATTCCTCCGCGTGGCGCGTGTGCTGCTTTTTGTTGCCGATCAGGTCGCCAGTTCTTTTCCCCAGTGCTTGTGTGTCCTCAGAAGAATATATGTTTTTTTAGTTGTTCTCGACCCATGGCGTCACTTGTCGTTGATCCTCCTCCGTGGGCCACACGCCCGCCTGCTTAACACGCTACCTCACAGCATGTATCAATGTATGTATGTAGGTATGCATGCATGTAGGTATATATGCATGTGTATGCATGAATGTATGCATATATGTATGCACGTATGTATGTATGCGTGTATTGGTATATGTACGTATGTATGTATGTATGTACATACCTGTGTTTAGTTCAATTTGGCAATAAATAAAGTAACGCGTGGAACACGCCATTTCTTCATAAGAAGGCACCCCAAAAGCTAAACAAATGTTTGTTTTAGCAGAACAATTGAAGGTTTCGTAGCTCTTTCAGCTTGCGTTTGACGACCCGATGGCTTTCTTTTCTGAGAAATAAATGGATAATTTTGGTGTTTCCTTTTCTGTGCTTCCAATCTTCTTTCGTGACATTAGGGAAAGCGGGACGGAGTGCACAGAGCAAGCCTGGCGCTATTTTTAACTACCCTAAATCATTGCCATGATTCTAGGAACCTATTTTATGCTTTTAATTTTTCCACAACCTTGAAAGCCCATGATTAATACATACGTTTTAGACATTATGAAATTTCAACGCGAAGCAATGAACGTCTTTGGAATATACAAGGATACGCTGCCCGTGAGATCAGCTGCAAAAATAGACACAAATTCGAAAAACGCTTTCATCGACCTTTTTTTTTCAAGCCGATTTCGCTAATAAACTCTGATGTAGCCACTGGTTGCTGCATATACGCCGAGAGTAAAACGCTAAGGAATGCTCTCGAATTCATTTGCCTGTATGCATATTTAGCAGTGTATGTATGCAAGCCGAAACATTTCAACGAAATAGAAGTTTCAACAAATCCTACCCCATCGTGTGAGGTATCCTATTTTTAATGTTTGCTTGTTCACATTTGTGTCTTACAAACATAAGACGTGGTATTAGGCTGTACCAAGCCTATTTGAGCATTCAAAGATAGCGACGTCACTTATTGCAGTGCAGGAAAAAGTGTAGGCTGTTAATTCTTGTTTCACACTTTTAGCATTATCCGCGTAATGGGCAAGTCCTGCTGCTCCAAACGGTAGACGAGTATTTGCGACACCTTCGCCTACGGATAAATTCCACCCGTCATTTTTAAGCTTAGATGTCTTTTTTGAAGCTTAGATGTCTTAAAATGTGTTTTCAAGCTTAGATGACTCTTCGGATGTATTCATGCAACCAGCACTTTGTGGAGCAATATGCCGGCGTTGCGGGTATGTCATCAACACCGACGCAAACTGTTTTACGTAAAATGAACCGTGAAACAAAAGCCACGTTCCCTCGATTAAAATTGTTGTATGCGAGTATGTCGTAGACACCGATGTCAGCTATTTCGCTTTTGGGAATCGTGCAAACAAAACAGCGCTGCCTCCATGAAAATTTAAGAAACTTAGAAGGTGAAAAGGTACAACTTTGTACTTTGAACTTTATGCTTTTTAAAAAATACATTATGATTGCTTGCCCCACATTTCACGGAATATTATTAGCTTTGTTCCCTGAATTACATGCTCATTAAGGTATTTACGCATACGCAAACTCTCAAGCCTGCACAATCCACTGGTTATGCCACGCGAGTGACCCGTAGAATGCATTTGAAATTCTCAGGCCATTATCATGTACTCAAAAGTCACAGAAAAGAGTAGGTTATACTCTGCTTTCACTTGAACCTAATCACCTAATCAGACCTACCAGACCTATTCCAATGTTCCCAGCGCTTACCAAGGGAAGCAGACGGCACCTCTCGAAGCACATGGTAAGAATTCGTAGCCCTATGTTTCCTATTCTCCTGCGATCACTAATAGGCCAGAAAAATATGCAAGCCCTAAACTCGTACAATACCTATTGAAATGTGTTGCACGCAGAAGCCAAGGGAGAACGTAGAGCAGAAGAGTTCGTTTTCAGTGCGAGAAAATTGGTGACCAGTTATTTTTCGCATTCAAATGTCACAGTAAATGTTAGACTAGAAAAACACCTGCAGAGCAATTATACTGTGAGCTGTATTTCAACTGTTCTGATTAGTACGCCAGATGCACTCTCTACCCGCTTTCTTTGTCTTTAATACAAAATGCAAGCTCTGCTGCTCTGCGTCAGCGCCATGTGTTAAAGCTGAGCCGTTTGCAAGATTGACAGTGACGAGTACATGCGCTGCCACTGACCGGCATGTGCGAGCGAAAATGACATTACAAACATTTTGGAAAGAGGTCAACATACAGGCAGATTTGAGAACTGGCGTACAGAACACTGGACTGCACGTGTTCACGGAAGACTAGAAAGAAAAATTTTTTGTCTTGCCGAGTTTTCGGAAAAGGCTTAAGGCTTAGTAGGACAGCTCAGGCTGCTTCACTGTAAAGCGAACAGCTAGCAGTCTATGAGAGCTAAAAAGCAGCGTAAATGATAATGAAATGGTTCTTTCTGTAACTATGGAAGATAATTATATCGCTATTGTTCGAGACGCTCCGCTATCGTACGATTGCGCCAGTACGCAAGCCACGATACACCCATTTGTATCAAGCTGTTATACAAATTAAACTGGGGCCCTTTGTTTAAAACCACTTGCCTTAATTCCGGACTGCCTCGACCACACGATATCGGCTGCTGATACTTTTCAAGCTGGGCCATTACAAGTAAAGAAACACCAATTTTGTGCTCCTACAAAAACCACTATTTTAAAGGCGGTGCATAATTTATCCTAGAAAAAAACTTTTTTTTTTTAAATTTAGGTTACCATAAAAAGGCTTCACTTTTGGTATCCAGGGGAACTTCTTTGGAAACAGCTCGTGGAAAGAGCGTTTCCAATGGCGTTGGGGGCACAGAGAAGCGTTTGGCAGCACGACACTGTCTTCAGAGACTATAAATTACAACATGCAGATACGTAGTTTTTGAAACAAATGCCTTTAGTTAATGCGGTTTCGAATAGATCAGAGCCTGTATTACAGGAGAACTTGTTACTGGGAGTCTTGGTTACGGTCTACGAACATACTGAGTAGTGAAACGATGCCCTGACGATCGGCTTACTACCTATTGCGAAATATAATGTTGTCTGCACCTGGAGCCGAAGCAATCGGCTCCAGGTGCAGACAACCTAGAAAGCAATCGTCAGCTCGCAAAGCGAAATTCAGAATTGTATGCAGATGTTGACTTTACTGATTCTCACGTTAGGGCTTCTTCACTGCAGATGTTTTGTGTTGCAAGAAAGTGTTTGTGTAGTGTTCAGAACTACACACGTGTTGGATGTGTGCGATTGTGTTAGCCTGATCCTCAGGTGTGACCCTTGTTGGACTAACCAGGGGCACGCTGTGTGCGTGCTGGCCTTTTAGTCTGTGCATTCGTGTCCATACCTTGTGTGTGTCTGTGTAAAAGTTTATGGATGTGAGGAAGCGGCGCCAATTGTCTGTTTGCCTCATGGCTCCCACGCCTACCCCTTTGCCCCTGTGAATGATATAAGTTTATTGGTTGTGTGGTATCTGCGGAGGATACCATACGCCTTGTTATGGCTCTCCCACGCAGGCCTACATTCGTCCTTCCTCCAGGGCTTCCTTGGTTTGCGCGGGGCAAAGGAGGCCTGAAAATCTGACTTTTCGGCGGCGGCGAGCATGTGCACCGTAGCAAGCTGGATTGCAGCTTCTACATAAACGTGCGTTATCAATTTGTGGTGTAGTTGAGATGTCTCTATTAATATGTTCAATTCACTCTTGTTTTATTTAAACTCTTTTGGGAAGGTGTTGTTTGGCCCTAAGTATGTTATCGAGGTAGGGAAGTGGTCACAATCAAATGGGCTAGTGCCAGCATTCCACTATAGGGGCGTAAAGAGTGTTGCAGAGCCAATAACGAAGCCAAGGTGTAAGCGGGTGTGTCCTATGATATGGAATTTACACTTTTTTAATAAGCATGCTCCCGAAAGTGTTATGTTTTAGACAAGGCATCCTCGGGCGTCCGTGCTAGAGAAGCCCCAAAGAGAGCTGTGTGCATTGAGGTCGCCTGTCTGAGCAAAAAGTTCGCGTAGCTTGTCTATCATTATCACCACCTTAATCATCATCATGATCCTATCAAGACCCACTCAAAAGGAAAGCTTTATCCCACAGATCTTCAATTATCCCGATACTGTGCAAACAGCGACCAACACATCCTAGCAAACATCTTGATCTCATCGGCCCATCTAACCTTGTGCCACGCCCTGCCACGCTTGCCTTCTCTCGGAATCTACTCTGTTACCTTAATTGACCAACTGTTATCTTAACTTCGGATTACATACCCTGCCCATGCAGACCCATTTCTGCTGCTTAATTTCTAGTTTTAAGTTTTTAACACGCGTTTGTTCCATGATGCACTCCACTCTCTTCTTGTCCCTTAATTTTCCACCTATCATCTCCCGTTCCATTGCTCGCTGAGCCGTCCTTAATTTAAGTAGAACACTTTTAGTGAGCCTGCAAGTGTCTTCCCTTTAGGTGAGTACCGGTAAGATGCAGTTTTCATGCGCTTTCTTCTTCAGGGACAATGGTAGGCTGCCATTGATTGCCTAATGCCTGCCGAATACACTCTACGCCATTCTTATCCTTCTAATTGTCACTGCTTGGCTTAAGTAGATATATTCGCTTACGACTACCACCGCTTCGCCGCTTATGTCAAACCGCTCTTTCACTTCCGAGGCTGTTGAGCATTACTTAACATTCTTAATTACTGGAGCATTGCTTAATAGCATAAATCGGGTGGCTGAGCCCCCTCTCAGGCGTCGTCCGACTTTAGTCTCAGCCTCCCCTTGGTTGTGCAAGAAATAAAAATCAAGTACTCAAATACTCAAATACGTTAGCTTTCTTCAAATTAATTTTATGCTCACGTTTCTACTTTGCTCCCCAGTGCGGTAATCATGTTTTACAATTCATCCTCCGAGTAACTTAGCAAGGCAACGTAATCATCACGTCTGAGGTTACTCAGGTATTCTCTATTAAACTTTGCGCCCACATCTTCTCATTCAAATGTTCTCAATACCCCCTGTAAACATTGCTGTGAATATTATTGGAGAGATTGTGTCTCTTGGTCTGACGCCCTTCCTTATAGGTATTTTACTGCACTTTTTATGGAGGGCGATGGTGGCTATGGACCCATCGTAGATATCCCCTAGTACTTCAACGTAATGCTCGTCTACACCCTGATTCCGCTACGGCTGAATGACGGCTCCTTTTTCCATCCAGTCAAAGTCTTTCTGATAATGTATGAAGGCTACACATAGGGGTTGAGTATACACCGCGGACTCCTCTATCACCTGATGGATCGTGTGAATATGGTCCATTGCTGAATAGCATTTACCAAACCGTGTTTGTTCGTTAGGTTGAATGAAATCTAAGGTAGCGGAAATTCTGTTAGCGATTACCTTGGTAAGTACCTTGTAGACGACTAACAGTAAGCTGATCGGCTTGTAATTTGTTAAGTCCCTAATGTCACCTTTCTTATGAATTAGTATGAAGTACATGTTCTTCCAAGATGCCGGTACACTAGCGGTTATTAGGCACCGGGTATACAGGTTTGCCAGTTTTTCTAGTACAATTTGCCCGCCTTCGTTAAAGAGGTCTGCTGTTTTCTGATCCGCACCAGTTGCTTTCCCCTTTGCATTTCTTTCAAACCCTTCTTTATTTTTTCTGTCATTACTGCTTTGCATGGCGCTCTCGTCTGAACTACTTCCTCGTTCGTTATTATTCTGGATGTTGAGAATACAGTACAGATCTCTATAGAACTCCTCGGCTACCATACCTATTTTGCCCTATTTGGGATGGCATTGCCTTATTTCTCTATAAGTGCATACATCTGATTTTCCCCATGCTACACGCATCCACATGGCTTTCAGGCTGCCTCCGTTCTTTACAAAATGCTCAATCCTCTCCATTTTACACTTCCTAATGTCAGCTTCCGTACGCCTAATGATTCAATGATTAAGTTCTCTTTGAGGACCTCAATATTTGATCTGCAAAGCTGGATATCAGGAGTGTTGTAAACGGAGCACACTGTTATTAGCGTATTGAAGATTATGTTTCTGATGTCAACAACCTGAAGGACAGTTTTTATTTGGATATTGTAACCCGCCATCACTATCGGGCAAAGATGGCCCCACCGCCTGAAGATTTACCATTACCATTTCTGCCCCACCTACATACCATTTAACTTATCAAGATATTTGTGCGTTAGTATATTTATTGTTTCATGTGGACATATCGCAAATAGTTGATCGGAATGCAGTTTCTAGAAGACATCATCAACATTTTTAAGGAGGCCTCTGCAGTTGGACTGGGTAATAGTTTATTTTCCCATTTTGTACACTTAAGACCTATGGGAATGTGTGTGTGTGTGTGTGTGTGTGTGTGTGTGTGTGTGTGTGTGTGTGTGTGTGTGTGTGTGTGTGTGTGTGTGAGTGTGAGTGTGTGTGTGTGTGTGTGTGTGTGTGTGTGTGTGTGTGTGTGTGTGTGTGTGTGTGTGTGTGTGTGTGTGTGTGTGTGTGTGTGTGTGTGTGTGTGTGTGTGTGTGTGTGTGTGTGTGTGTGTGTGTGTGTGTGTGTGTGTGTGTGTGTGTGTGTGTTACTGTTTTGTATTTGTGGGCTTGCATTCTTAGAAGCGGTTTCTGGGGCTTTTCTGGTTGTTTGGACGCCGCAGCCTGTTCCAAGCACTGTGATGCAGGCAGGAACGGTCCGACGTCCATTGCCTCATCAGATGTCTGGGTGATTCCCAGTGGACCGGGCCCCAGCAATCGGTACCTTTGCGGGTGCCCCTCGTTTCGGCTGCCTCCGTTTCGGGCGTTGGGAGCGCCACGGGCAGGGCAGGGGGTGTGGTGAGTATGGGGGCTGCTGTGGGCCCTCCCGTGTCTATCGCCTCCGTGCCCTCAAGTGTCCCTTCGGCCGGTGGAGCGGAAACTTTGTGAGCTTCAGCGCTCCCGGCGGCGATCACCGTCGCCACGTTCAATGGAGTTGCCCCAACCGGCGATCCCTCACGATCATGTACTACCTAAGGCTGTCCGGCAAGAGAAATAACCACCACAGCCTCTACAGGCTTTGTAGAGGCAGCGGGGTGCAGCTCGACTCGGGGTTGCTGCAGCAACGCGCCAGCAAGAAGGCTGCACTATGTTGCATTTCTGACCAATTGCTGCCCCAACCCCCGGCGGGCATCGTCTGCGTACGTTGTCACCGAAAATAGCTTGTGGTTTTCGCGCGGTTCTAGAAAGGTGATGTTTCATTTACTTTCATGGGGATGATCTCCTTTTCAGCTTTGAAATTTGTGCACGCACGCGAATAAGCATCGCGTGGTCCACTGCAATTCGGGCAAATATTGGTGTTTTCACAGTATAACTCAGGAACGATCATTCTCGGCTTATTTAGCACATGTGAAGTTTTTTCTGCATGATTAGGTTCCATGGCAGGATTATTGCGTTTAAACCCGCGCCTCTCACTCGCTACACATGGTCGTACACTGCAGCTAAGAAAACCAAGTTTGACCTTTTCTGGTGGTACTGCGCGGTGAAACTTTAAAATTTTCGTTTTGTTGGACTTCCTTGATTCCCTCTTCGAATAGCGATAGTTTCATTGCGGTTACTCCTTGAGGCTGAAGCGCCTCAAGAATACTCGCGCCTGCTCGGACTCTAGATCTTTTTCAGATATCACTCCTTGCGAGGAGTTGAGGGTCCGGTGTGCTGTCACAATGACAGTCAAGTCGCCAAGCTTGGTCGTTTTCAGTCGGTTGTCACTTTGATTTTTTCCTTTCTTTTAGACGGGTGCATCACCAGATGTGAGTTTCTTAGCATCATAGTCTGAACCTTGGAAAGACTCCATTAATTTCGCTAACAGAATGACAAATTTGTTAGCAACAGCGGTGTCCTCTGCTGAAATATTGACATGAGACTTGTGACAATCCTCTGCTTTCCCTTTAGCTAGTACTTCGGCGCCGCCCTCTTTGGTGGGTAGACCATTGAATTGGTGGGATAAAGAAGAAACATGCCCTATTGAAAAAAAAAACATTGGACGGGGTTCTTCCCTCCTTCGGGTTTACCCTAATGCCGAGAGAAGTCTCGTGGCTTCTTGCCAGCTAAACAGACAGGAAGCCCATCGGCCGGAGCTTGAGCACGTCCACGACGGCCACCTTTGATGGTTTCTTACCTTACACCTATAATCACACCGTTGCGCTTGGTTCCAGCTGATGTTTGGGGGCTCCTGGTCCGCTTTGCCGTCAAAACCGTCAACATGAATACCCAAGGTGCTCCGTGAGGGGTGCAATTTGAGCGGGACCAAACACGCGCTAAGGAAACGAGAGGGCACAAAATAGCAAAGTCAACTTTTTCACGAATGCAACGCCGTCTTATATATAATGAATATATTGACCAAAAATTATGCGGTTATCAACCACTGATGCAACTCTATAAATACACTGTTTGATTTACTTGCAATAATTGGATCATCAATTTATAGAAAATTCTGGATTCACGTCTGCTGCCAATAAATAATTAGATCATTAGAGCCTCTAGATTATAAAACTTCTAAAGGAGCTGTATAGCTGCAGAAAGCAGTTGTCACTTTAATTTTGTGACGGCTATTCCTGAACAAGTCGATGACGTTGGAGTGCTCAGAGTACAAAATACTCCGGGATTGTTTGTACCACAGATATTATGAATACATATGACACGCCACTCTAAAACGAAAAACATAAATCCAGCCCTACTACGACATTCCAGCAGCATCCCAAAACCACGATCAAACGACGGCCCCTCTTTTTCTGGTGGGAGAAAACTCTAGACCTTCATAGTGTCAGTCAACGATTTAGGAGAAAGGTACGCTAAATCCGAGGTAGTAAACAACCGTGTTATACTTCCCGCATTTGTTTGACTTGGCCCAGACAATTGTTTGTTGGTCCGGCACTCGTTCTACATCGCTGTCCAATTTTCTATAATCATTTCTAAAGACGGTATTCTTTTAAAGCGACTGAAACGCGCAAACTATGGTATGCTTGTCTGTCGGTTTGTCCCTAAATTCAGCCACCCTGGAAATTTAAACTGAATGTTGAGAGAAATGGTCATATAAACCAAGCATTTCTAAGCAACCACATTCGTGGCAGTGTCATACTTCTGAACATTGTTGCGCAAAAAAGCATTAGGCATTAGGAATTACGCATGTGATTCAGAAGAAACATCAATACAGACGTTATTTTTTATTTTTTAAATAAATAAAAAATAAAAAATATTTGGAGTGTTCTTTACGTAAAGAATACCGGACTGTTTGATTAAACGAATGAGAAAATATGCCTCGAAAAATACAAAAAGCGGTGGCCCGCCTGTCATCACTGACCACCGGGAGTGGCATTTTTGGAAGCCAAACGCCACAGTCAATAGAGGTTCCATTGGATGGCGCGCGAAACGCGTGTGAAGCACAGAACGCGATATTTTTTATTTCACTTGAGCGAACCTTTACTGTGTTTATCGTAGGATGCGTGAGACGGGGTAGGCCGAGCATGTCAGTACAGCGGGAAAGAGAAGGGAGGAATTTGCTTGGCAGGGGCGGCAGACGATTATCGCCCTTCGAAGACATTTCAACTGAAGTGAGCAGAAACGCGTACAATGTCACCTGAGAACGTTTGGTGTGACGCCGCCCCTGTTTTTTTAAATAGAGTGATTATTGAAAAATTAACCACATTTTTTGGTTTGAATAGTGTATAAAATTGAAAAACTATTCTTAACCCTTTGAGGGTCACGGCCGTACATGTACGGCATCGGCAAACACTTTCAAAATGGTCAATGACGTGCATATACGGCATTGCTTGTATCTTTAAAAAGCGCGCCTTTTTCGCTAACTTCTCTTGCTTGGCATGTGCTGCCACAATCGGGAAATACGTCAATTTTTTTTTCTTGCACCGATGACTCTTCTTTTAATTCTTTTATGATTTACCTCAGTGGTGCGCCGGCTATCGTTTGCGCATCCGCTAACGAGGGGTCACGCTGGGTGTCGTCCACCGGGCGCCTCTCGCTTCTTGCGCCTACCACAGACCAAGGTCGCCTCCGAACCAGATGAGGCTCTTTTCTACATTTTTTGTATTTTATGGCCGGTGCGCCTTCTATCGCTCCCGCATCCAGCCGTGCAGGCAACGGCTGGTTTCGGTATCGTCCTCCGGGCGCTTCCCGCTTTTTGCGCCCGCTAAACTGATGTCTATCTGACTTTGATCCACTCAAAAGGTGCCAGCTTGTTGCCCTCTCGTTTTTATTTAAAATGTTTCTTGTGTTACTCATGAATAAACCACAGATGTGTAACGACACAAACGACTATTTTGTCACTTTATGGTCACCCTAAAAAAATTACAATTATATTTTCTTGAAATAGGTTCATCCGAAGAATTTAAACCAGCATTAAAAAAATTCGACCCTCAAAGGTTAACTCGGTAGACAAACTCCGGTGTCTTCCGCACTCTCCCGGCTCCCGAAATGTCTGACAGATGGCGCAAACATGGCCGAAAACTCCTATACAAAATGGTAAAAGAATCCATGAAGAGTAAGCATGTACAGCCAAGACCGCTCCAAGCCACAACAACTGTGGGCCTCACTTACACATGTCAACGTTGTTCAGTGCAGCGCCAACATCGCCAAATGCAAGTCGATAATCGTGTGCATGGTTTTTTTTGCACAATAGATGGTCAGTTGGTTTGTGCTGTAACAAATTAAAAATGCCTTTTGATAATAGCGTTGAATCAAGCACTACATTAAAGCAAGAACAAAGACAAAAGATGTTCACTCGACGTTCTGCGAGAAAAAAAGGCACAAACAATAAACTAAAACAGGCTTTCTCTCATAACAGGCCGCGTGCGACCAATGCAAACGCGAGAAAGTTGATATAATGGAATACACTCGTTTCAGCACGTATACCTTATGGGCTAAGAAATAGTTGAATAACAACGGGCCTCTGTGTAGTGAAATAAAAAATGCAGAAAAACATGGTTATGATCTGGGTGGAATGTTTAGCAATTGGACACTAATCGCCCGAATTTACAACTAATAATTATTGCTAATGTGGCCATGCATCTGTCACAGCAGAGGTGTATATGTCTAATGATCCCGTTATACCGTACGTGTTGCGGGGAAACACGGCGACGTGTTGAGCGTGTGAAAATTCATAAAAATAAAAAGACGTCTTAGGGCATCCGTATTTTTATATAACGCCATTTTAATCCAGATTTAATGAAATTAGTGTATCTCAATGTTTATAAGCCCACAGTGTGTGTTGATCAGTAAAACATCCCCATCTACAAAGGAAGTAAGCTTTCAGCCATACATTAAAATCCTCTCCACCCACCCGCCTCTTTCCCCAGTCGTGTATTCTACTGTTCGCCACGCGCTGCTGCGTCCATCTCGTCCCTGCCGTTTAAACAGCAGAGCCGTTTAAGCGGACACAAAGCCTTCCGTTGAAGACAAAAAACTCCGAAGCCTCATGACAAAAATTTGGTAAGAGAGGTCGTGGGAATCGAACCCGGTAATTTTACGCCGTGAAACCGGCCACCTAACCTTGGGCCGCCCCAAAGCCTTAGGAGTTCTGGTTAGCTGCGGTTAAGAACAGACCATTGTGCAGCCAATTGGAACAAGAAAAAACGCTTCCCGCGGTCAAAATAGAACCTGGGTCTTTCACATTATAAAACCGGTGTTACGCCGATTGAGCTGTTATCGCTTTCCAGGCGCCAAGCGTTTCTTTGATTTCGTAGCACGATTATTGGCTTCTAATGCGTCTTAACGCCGTTCACTTTGGGAGAGAGGAAAGCCTGCGCACGAAACGATCTGTCCCTTCCAGCCATAGAAAACTTTCAGAAGCAAGTTTAGAAATAAATGATAGTTAATGACACATGGAGCGGGAACTTGACACTTTACGGAAGAAATTTAAGGCAGGCTTAGGTCGCATCAACGAACCATGGAACGGAATATGATCGGAGTAACATATTCCTAGATCAGAGTAGCAGGTATCCTAGTTCAAAGAAAGGGAAAAAATGTACAATAGCTGGCCATGTAATTAAGCGAAATGACTAGCGGTGACTACCAAGGTGACATAGTGGACACCACGAGGTGGTTCTAGAAAAAGAGGAAGGCCAATTACTCGATGGAGGGACGAAGTAAGGAAATTCGCAGGAAAAGAACGAACTCCAGCGGCGCGGGACAGCAGTAGTTGGAGACCGATGGGAGAGGCCGTTGTACTGCAATGGACACTGTTTGCTGCTGCTGATGACGAGCATCTCCGATGAAGGGAGAGGGGCCGCCAGCTCTGCTGTTTCTCAACCTTGCACCACTAGTCTAAGCATCACCGTTTCTTAAACGCGCAATTAGGGGTGGGGCGTACGCGCCCAGACAACCTTCACGCGCTCACCGTTGGCAGATCCGTTGTGCTGGAGGGAGATTTCAACGTGGGCGTGTCACGGCCCGATTGAACCCGAGTGCCCTGAGTTAGGAAAGCAATATTCAAAGTTGATCAAGATCACTATCTTGTGCACGGTAACTACTTTTGTGGGTCTCAAAGCAGTGAACTCAGAGACCACCGTTATTTAATTTGGAAAAAGGTCTTTGGCCATGGTAACCTTAACTGTAACACGCGGGTTATAATGATGCCAGCGTTCTGATTTAAGCAAGGATTTTTAAAGTGTTCCGAAGTGACGCGGATATTTCGCGTGACGATGTAGATGTATTTATAAACTGAGAAAACGATTGGATTCTCTGCGGCACTGAAGGAGCAGACAGTTGGCCTAGCTAAGCTCATAGCGATCTCTTCGACATTGTTCACTAGCGATCGTACAAGGCGGCGCAACCCTTCTTGTCCTTGTCCTCTGCTAATATACCTCAAAAAAGGGTGTGTTACAGGAGCCACTGAAGTTGGGACCACCATCTCAGGAGAGCTTTGTGGGGGAACAGCATTTTTGTAATAGGACTTCGAGAGTACTTTGTGTAACAGTCCTGCGTGTTGGCGAAACGGAGGTTGCACAGGAATGGTCATGGCTGACCAGTGAATAATGTGAACACATTTTTCGCACCTTCCACGGATCAGGTCCTCTGTCCAGCCACCCCTTTTAATGTAATCAGCAATTTAACCAGGACGGCTATAAAGAGTAAAACACAAAAGTGTTTCAACAGAACGTTATATCTTTTTTTAAAAAGAACGCCTTGGCTAACGCAATTTAAATACAAAACTTCCAACATTTGGCCAGAATGACACTATGCCTGCCTTTCTATTGGTAACCAACAAAGCATCGTGCAGGGATAATTTCGCCAGGAGAGAGACAAAGAGAGACACACGTCAAATGCTTGTGCGGTTTCTTCGCCTTCGTATGTGTATATTTTGTTAGCCGACGTCAACTTGTTGTGCGGCTGTATCATCGGAGGGTAAACCTGCTGAGAATTATCTCGCTTTGGTGGTAACCCAGTTTGTGCAGTGTAATGAATTTCAGTTTTACCAGACAGCCCAGCAGAGCGTGCAAGGTTCTGTAACTAGGAACCCGTAACGTTAAATTGATAAACGTCGTGGAAGTGCTAGTACCCTCTGACCTCATATGACAGAAGTGTTGATTTTTTGTGCAGCTTTTCTGGTCCAAAAAGCTAGTCGGACACACCTACGCTTAATAATTGGAATTCCCCAGTACATTCTAAGCCACCAGATGTTTACCATTATTAGTCGTTTTCTTGTGGGACAGTGTTTCCGCTCAAGTGCATTGTGCCGCAAAAAATGTTAGCTTTTTTGAAGGTTGTTGCTAGACAACTGAAGGAAGGTTACCTCAGGGTTAATAGATTTAAGTTCGATTCCCGGCCGCGCTGGCCGCTTTTCTAACGGGAGCAAAAAGCAAAAAAGCCCTTGTTTTCGACATTTTTTCGCACGGGAAGCTCAAAATTAATCATACATTAGTCACATTAGTCACATTAGTCACATTAGTCACGTATAAAGAATATCTTTAAAAGGTGGCCAAAATTAATCCGGCGCCGCCCACGACGGCGCGCGTCATTGCCTGTGCAGCGTCCACATGCAATGAAGAACAGATTCAGCTATTTCTCTAGTGAATCACGTCGTCAGAGGTATATTAGTTTTTTTTGCTTGGTAAGAAAGCGCAGATATTATTATTTTCGGCCACTAAGTTTTGCTAAATAAACTTAGTATTTAAATTTAGGAAGAAGTATGAAGCAACCTTCAGGGCATGCAAGAATGTCTAGTTAATGTGGGTAATGCGGCGAAAACCAAATATACATTACTCATTTATTTAAAATGTATATCTTGCAAGGCCTCATTTCACAATTTAAATAATGCTTTGCTTTTATTGTTTTTTCTACAGAAACGTGGTGTCCTAATGAATGAAATTACTGTTGTACACCTAGCAAGTTTTTTAGCTTGGATAGGCTTTGTCTGTTCGATGCCTTCCATGACTGCAACGCCCAAAGGTAAGTTTGATAAAACCACCTATGATAAAGTTTCATGAAACATACCACCTATCTGTAAAAACCTATTCAATGTTGTATAAGAATATCGGATTCTTTCACTGCCATACGGCCATTTCTGCTTCCCGTATTACATCTGGTTGTAATACGCGCTTTCCCAAAAGTAAACAGTGAATTTAGCTGGTTAATCCTGATGGATGGAAAACACTGAAATCCTAATAAACTGGTGCTGAGGAGATGTCCCTAACATACCCGTTAAATTTCGCAAAAGCAAACCATCGGGACTTTTTATGTTGCCATTTCAAACATTTACAACACATTGACGAAAATATTGCTACATGGCGTGTATATTTGTAGCATTATTGTCCCACCATTACTCATCATTCCCCGAGATACGATGTTGTATTTCACTGGTGCCCATTTGGCTCATATCTGCCGCTCCATTATACGCAAAGGGTCTGTCCATTTCGAAGTGACGACGTTTTTAAGCAGTAATTTTATACCGCAAATCTCGCGGCACATTTCACATGTCCTTGGTGTAATTATGACTAAAACTGCGTTATGTCATGGTAGTTAAAACAACCGAGGACCGTAGCCTGTGAACCGCTGAAAAAGGAGAAAGGGCAAAAATGTCAACACTCAACGTGGACACTGAGTGTCCTTATATCGCACCCAAATGTTGACTGAAAGAGGCACAACTACTAGACATAAAACATTGATATGCGAATCGTTTGTCCGAAATTTATACCATCGATTTCAGTGTCGAATCTAACCTGATTTCAAATATTTCTTTGAAATTGGCGACGCTTGTATAACTTACTTTTATGACACACATGAATTTACTTTTCCATACCACAATATTTCTCCGCTCTTTTCAATCGAGTTGAAAGTTCGAAATGATGCGTTGCTGAAGCCCCTACGAAATGAGCCTAGGTATGCCTAAAAGAAAGTCTTTGATGGCTACATATGCCTAAATTAAAATTTCCATTGCCTTTTACTGCAGTATAAAACCTGGACGCTTCTTGCCTAAAGTCACGACTTCTAATCTTGAGCCATTACACTCGATGAAGGTGGATGACCAGCTTTGACTTTTAGCCCGTGACATGAACGTGACAAAGTTTACGTAAAAAGTGTGAGAAAATTGTATTTATGTTGCGCGTGGGCGGTGATTACCCCAAAAAATGGCACACATCCACGCAAAAACTTTTATTATAATTCTAGTCAACTTTAGAATGGTGTCCATTGTTACCTAACCTACTTATACGGCGCATATAGGTGGTGAGACGTGTAATGTGGAGGTCGTAGTCACATATTGATTTTGCAAAGCGTCTATATTGATAACTACTATATTCAAGACGCATATCCAAGAGGACAGCCTTAAATAAGACCACAATCGTGTTTTGCACGGTGCGGGACCTTGAAGGTGATTGCGTGCTAATCGCCCGCGAAGAGACACGTTCCTTTTTCAAAGCCATCACGCAACAAAGACACGCGGGGGAGGGGGGGAAGGGAGGGCTCGGGGGTTTTGTTCTCCGATATCAAAAATGACTACCACCCTAGCCCTGTAGGCGCTGTTCAAAACAATCTTATGAGCTTATACATGTGGCACCAACCAGTGGGGTGGGAAGAAAGTATTTGTCTGGGAAGCACTGGTCCTCTCTGGCTTGCCGGGCTATAGCTCATTAAGTATTGCACCGCAAAGGTTGAGCGGCTGGCAGGGGTGACTGGAGGTGGCGGATAAAGATGTGGATTTTTAGCATTAACGTTCCAAGTTTATATAGGGTCCCAGGACCTGAGCAGTGGGCGCACTCATGTGTTATTGAGTACTGTAGATTTAATAAAAAGGGAAGACGAGTGGTGTGAACACTTTTCCAGTTTCTAAAGGGCAGTGGTTTTGTGCCAGGCGAAGCGTGAGTGACGAACAGGTCTGCTGCGGCTGAGACGTTAGTGTTGGGGGCACGATAGGGGTTAAGGGCACGTTCGGACTTTGGGTCTGCCAGTCGGAAACAGCCCGGCGTGTATGCTTGCAGCCAGTGGCCTAGACAGCATTGTACTGGGGATTCGAACTTGGCCGGGTTCCCAGAGAGGTAGATATCGGGAAAATTGCAATAAGCTTCAAGCACACAGAAGGCTATAGGAGTAACACGTACGTAGTGCGAGCAACAACATTAGTGCGCACTTGTTGCGCTCTAGGACACTCATATGCTGTGGCTAATCGCGTCAGTCGGTGGCGCCAATCTTTTATCTATGCATATTCATTATAATCAGCATCGGTAGAAAGTTATCATCATTAGTGGCTTGTTCTGTTTAGTTACCGACAGGCTGATCAAACGAAGGCCACTGGTACTGCTGCCGAATTCTGTGAGGTCTTCCCTCGACCCACAAGTGGTCGATGTTGCTTCTTTTGATCCTGACCTCTCCCTGACCAAGCTGCGCCCCTCGAGCACCGTTCCGCCCGTCTTGTCTTCAGCTAACCCAACGAATGCAGCGAGAAGGAGCACCGAATGCTGCCGCATCTACCTTGCCGTAATGGCTGGTGACTTCCTTTGAGTGCGACCCCCCATCCTTCGCTGGACTTCGTGGAGACGACATGTAAGAGTGGCTTGACCAGTTCAACCGTGTCAGCGAGTTTAACAGGGGGGACGACAAGTTAAAGCTACAGAACGTCGGTTTCTCCCTCAATGAAGCTTCGTAAAAGTGGTATCTTAAAGAAGGGCGCTCCATAACCAGTTGGGCCTACTTCACTGAAAGATACGCCAGATATTTACACACCGTCTGGTCGCTCAGATGAGGTCGAGGGGAAACTGGATTCCCGCTGGCAGCGACCACACGAGACATATGCGTCTTACATTGAGGATGTCCTCGCTCTCTTCCGTCGGGTTCCCCCAGACATGTCTGAGGCTGACAAAGTTTGTCATCTCCTCAAAGGAATCGCACAGATTAGGTTTTACAAGCTTGCCCTGAAAAATCCAACTAGCGCAAATGATGTCCGGACAACCTGTCAGAGCCTGGACCAGCTACAAGCAATCAGCCATCTTCCTTGTGAGTCAGAGCTGCGTGCCCTAAACGCGATATCATTCGCGAGGAGCTGCAATAGCAGGGCCCATCGTGTTCTCATGCTGACCGCTGCACCCAACGTACCACTGATATGTGGGAAATGATTAAAGAGGAGCTGGCATCGATGACGTGTAGTTCACGCAGCACCCCCGCAGTGATTCTCGGCGCGCCCACGTACGTTTGACGCGTCCGCCTGTTTCGCCTATCAGAATTCCTGTCCCTTCACCCACGGTAGGCATTTTCTCACCACCTACGGCTTGGAATGCGTATTCCAACTCGAAACCGCTTCAGGATTTCCGTCGCAACGAACGCCTGATCTGCTTCTATTGTAAAATCCGCGGCAACATCTCGCGGGTTTGCCGATGCCGCCAGCCGACGCCACCAGCGAGGCTACGCGCATTACGAACGCGACGTTCGCAGCAGCTATGGAATGCAACGACCTACATAACTACCTCACGACCGGTCCCCGTCACCTCAGTATATTCCAGATCATTCGCGCCGTCAACACCATCCCAGACGCCGTTCTCCTTCCCCTGGACGCTGTTTTGTCTCACCTTTTCTCCCCGTTTCGAAAGATGCCAGCCACCCGCCGAAAAACTAGATGCTGCAGTTTATGGACGGGAAACTGCATCATGCGAACTATTCACAACTTCTCCAACACGTGCCTCGAACACGTTGCCTGTAGAAGTGGAAGGAATTTTTGTACAATCGTTCGTGGACACTGGAGACAGTATATTTGTTGTGCATAGTGATCTGTGTGCTCGAATGTTCCTTCCTTATGTAGTGCAAATGGAACTCTGATGCAGCCTGCCGCACCTTGTACAGCACCGGTCATGATCCGAAACGATCATCACCAAATTCAGTTTGCTGTTTTGTCAGAGTGCGCTCATGAAATAATTTGGGGGCGGAAGAATTTCCTTTCAGGCTGCTCCGGTTATACTCCATCGACAACCAGCCTTTCACATTTCCGAAACAGAACCTTCCCCTGCACCGTACTCACGACAGCAGCTCTTAACCTTGCGCACGGACCATGTTTTGCCACCCGGTGAGGAACAAGTTCTCATGTTGCCCTCGAACAGCATTTTAAATGCGAATGCATTTATTAGCCGGGGGTTGTCTTGCTCCGGGCCGGCGTGCGCCTGCATTCCTCCAGCGCGAGCGCACGTGAGCGCGCGCCTCGTAGTTCTGCCTTCGTCGTCGTCGTCGTCGTCGTAAATGCGAATGCATTTCTTAGTCGGGGGTTGTCGTGCTCCGTCGGCGTGCGCCCGCAGGTGTTATCTCTCCGCGCTCCTCCTCGCCCCTAGCAACAACTGTGGCGCGCCTAGCAACCGGAGCAGGTGGTAGCTCGGGCGGGAGTAGCGGAGGGCAAGGGGAGAGGAGGAGCGCGCTCGGGCGTGTGAGGGCGCTCGCATCGCGGAGCTCGGGCGGAGTAGCGGAGAGTGAGTGGAGAGGAGGAGTGCGCTCGGGCGTGTGAGGGCGCTCTCATCGCGGAGCTCGGCGGGAGAGAGAGCTCGCGCGCGGGGCGGGCGTGTTGCGCGGGTCTCTCTCTCCTCTCCGCGTACCCTCTCTCCGCTCGCTGCGCTCGTAAAATGTATATAAATGCAGTGGAGCGCACGCCTCTCTCCGTTACTGCTTGCCGCAGCGCACTCATCGGTGCACCCAATGCATTCGCATTTCCGCACGATCCCCTTCGGGGAGGTGGGGATAGTTTTTTTGAAGGTGATGTAGCGTCTCTTTCAAGCCGCTGGCTTTTCCGATGCATCGCTATGTCCGCATGCCTGCTCCGTTTTTCCAAAAGATCTTCAGCTCTGGCCGCTCTGAACACCACCCGAGAGCCGTTTTTACTACCTAAAGGGATGCTATTCAACGCAAAAATTTGGGCTAGTTGGTGATACGACTTCAACTTGGTAAAAACCGCAATGGAGGGGGACAGAAAAAAAAAGAGTGACACGGGACGAGCGCTAGCCCTCGTCACGTGTCATTATCTTTTCTTCTGTCCACGTCTAGTGCACTTTTTACCATGTGTAAAGGCATGGCCGTCGCTTCGGTGGTTGATCGGGAGTCTGTTTCACTCCTCTCCAGTGCAGTACCTCCGTCACGTAAATGTGACTTTGCCTCTTCAGCTGGTATTGACAGCACTGCTGCAACTATCGCCCCTGACCTAACGTGTAAGCAAATGGAACAGCTGCTCACAATACTCGCGAAGCACGTTGCAGCTTTTGACGGGATTTCTACCACTCTCAAATGGACTACTGTGGGTGCCCATCCAATTCAGACGCAAGGCTCAGTGATTGTACGCCGGCGACCGTACCGTGTGTTGTCACATGAAATAAAAATTATTGAAGAGCAGGTCACTGAAATACTCAAGCGCGATGTTATCCGCCCACCGTCGAGCTTGTGGTCATCGCCGGTAGTATTAGTCGAGAAGAAGGATGGGTATCTTCGCTTTTGTGTCGACTACCTGGCGCTGAATAAAATCATTCGGAATGGTGTTTATCCGATGCCTCGCATCTAGGATGCTCTGGATAGTCTTCAAGGTGCGGAATACTTCTTGAGTCTCTACTTACGCTCTGGGTGTTGGCAGATCCCGATGCACGAAGATGACAAAAAGAAGGTGGCCTTTTCCACACCAGACGGGCTTTTAGAGTTCATCGTGATGCCATTTGGGCTTTGTATTGCGCCTGCCATATTTGAGCGAATGATTGACACCGTATTCGTGGTCATAAGTGGAAAACATGTCTGCGCTACCTGGACGACATCGTTGTTTTCTCAACTACATTTGACCAGCGCATACAAAGTCTGGTCGACGTACTCAGCTATCTTTGAAATGCAGGACTGCAGATCAACACAAAAATGGACTTTCACCAGCAAGTATCCTAAATTATTAGGGCACGTCGTCAGAAAAAACGGAAGGAAACCTGACCCAAAGGAGATTTCGGCAGTTTAACATTTTTCCCGTTCGCAACAGCAGAAAGTCCTTCTCAGCTTTCTAGGACTCGGATTGTACTTGCGCCGATTTATACAAACTTTCGCAACAGTTGCTTCGCCTCTACAATACCCTTCTCCGTCCTGGCATGGCTTTAGTTCGGACAGAAGATGGCGAATGGGCTTTTCAGGCGCTCAAAGACGCCCTCACACCGCGCCCCGTGATTTGCCATTATAAGACAGCGCTCTAACGATCCTGCACACAGACGCCAGTTGGAGAGGCATCGGTGCCGTCTTGCGGCAACTGGAAGCTCAACAGAAGGAGCGGGTGGTCGCATATGCCAGTCATTCACTGATGGCTGCAGAACAAAACTACAGCATAACGCATCGCCGTTGCTTGGGTGTTCCAAAAGTTCCGCTCTTACGTATACGGTTGGCATTTCAATGTCGTTACTAGCCACCACGCATTGGGCTGGCTTTCGACACTCAAGAACCCTTCTGGACACCTTGCCCGTTAGATTCTTCGTCTACAGCAGTAGAGTTTTACCGTTACCTACAAATCCGGCAATAAGTATTTCAATGCGGACGCCCGTTCACTTTGTCCGTAACCCAAATCGCCAGCCCTTGACTCTGCATCGAACCCGCCTGCTCTAGACATCGTACCCATTCCCCACTACCTGGTCTCAGACACAGTCAACCTAACAGCCTGCAACGTGACGATGGTTACTGTCGTCAAAAATGGGATAGATTGAAGGCTCCGCACAACCTCCAAACAGCAGCCTACGCTGACAGCTCAAGAATTTTAAAATTGTGAGCAGAGTCCTCTGCCAATACAGCCATCGTCCTGCAGGCAGTAGATGGGTACGGCCATCATCCTGCAGGCACTGGTTTACCTCGGGTGCTCAGTGCAGTTGTCTTAGAGGCTTTCCACGATGACTCGTCGGCTGCACACCTTGTTTATGACAAAACGTACGACCGAATCCGCAGTCGTTTCTATTGGCCTTTGATGTCGATCAGCGTGGCAAAATACATTTCATCTTATGCCAAATGGCAGCAAAAAAACACACTACGTCGTCCCCAGCTGGTCCACTACAACCAGCTCCCTGTCCGTCATTGCCGTTTGATACAGTTGGCATTGATCTGTACGGGCCACATCCGCGAACACTTGCCGGCTAGTGCTAGATTGGGACGGCAGTCGACCATTTGACCCGGTACGCAGACACATCACCTCTGCGAAGTGGATGCGGTCAGGAAATTGCAGATTTTGTGCAGCGAAAAATGTTGCGGCATGATCCACCTCGAATCCTTTCGAGCGACCCCGGCAGGGCCTTCATATCCCTAATTGTGGCTGAAGTGCTTCGGGTAGCAAATACTGCGCGTAAACCTACCCCTGGTGACCATCTTCAAACCAACAGAATCACCGAACAAGTTCACCGAACTCTGGCTGACATGCTGTCCATGTATATAATGCCGTACAACAGCAACTGTGACCAAATTCTTCCTTTTGTAACGTTCGCCTACAATACGGTCATCCAACTCGCAACAGCCGACCCACCTTTATTCCTGGTTCTTGACAGTTTTCTTCTGCTGCACAGGACTCTCCTGCTGCCCCTTCTTCTGGCGTGTTTGTCTCTCGGCTCAACCACTGCCGCCACCTGGCCCATCTTCACACTGAAGCCGCACAGCACGAACCGAAAACTCAGGGCGATTCAGCTCACCGCCCCGTTCCCTTCCGTACCGGGGAAGAAGTATTACTTTGGACGTCAGTACGCCCCTCCCCCCCCCCCCGGCCTATGCGAAAAAATTTTGCATCGGTACCTTGGTCCGTGCATTGTGCTAACAGACATCTCCTGTGGACTATTGGGTGTCTCCAACAGCTGCCCCAACTGACCGCCGAAGGCGGGGAACTAAAATCATTCACGTCCCCCCCATGAAGCTTTAAAACCAGTGTACATCGTAACTCACTGCGACCCGGAGGCCACTTCCAGTCGAGAGGGGAGATATTGTGAGCGTGTGAGCGCATTCAACATTAATGGGCACTTGCGCTGTAGGACACATATGCTGTGAAAAGTCAGGGTCGGTTGGTGGCGCCAATCTCTCATCTGTGCATACCCGTTATAATCATAACCTGTACATATTCATCATCACGAGCGGTTTAGTCTGTTGAGTTACCGACGGGCTGAATAAACCAAGATCACTGGTACTGCTGCCGACTTGTGTGGGGTTTTCCCTCGCCTTAGAACATACATAGTGTCGGCAGCCTTTTTGTCAACCAATGAATACGTTCACATACTCTTGAACTTTATTTTCTGCAGCGAAATGGCTCCCTCCTTGGCAGTTGTTGCGCTAGTTGTGGCTTATAGGGACCGGTCACTGCTCAGAGGGCGCGACGAATAAGTCCACCTAGCGCCGCCCCGCGGGCGCTTGAGCAAACTTTGGGTGGGTGAGAGCCAGAAGGCGGTAGCGCGTTCATATGTTCTACACCTGTCGCTTGTTGGGTTTTGCGATTGTGCGTCCGTTTTTGAAACGTGTCTCGTGTTCGAAAACTGTTCTGGCGAATAGTTTCGTTAGGTCTAGAGTGCGTTTGCCTGGTTTCCGGACAATTAAGTGGCTGGACTACTACTTTAGGCCTCGCGTGCGCGAGAAGGGACAGAGATTGTACATTGCCGGGCACGTGAGCGCCGTGAAAGAAATTGACGGGACAGACATCGTTGCGAAGTGCCATTCTCAACAAGGGAAGAGCATCCACAGCGCTTCTCTCCAGGTCAATACCAAGTTTTTTGTGTATCAGGGCCTAACAAAGCGACTCCCGCGTATACAAAGGAGTTACGTTTTCTGTGGCCCTTCTTCATCTCGGATGGTGGTATCAATAATAACTCATCCTAAACGTTACTAGCTGATGACAAGTAAACGCAGTTCCACCCAGTATAAAATCTGCTGATACAGCGGCGCTGTCGGTTGACTTTACAAAGGTTCCGTTTAGTTGCAGCTTCTTTCTTGTGAGTAATGTTAGAATAGTCTTTATGGTAATTGTAGTACAGTTTGTTAAGGCCGTTCAAAATTCTCCGTAAAAGTATTCCTACCTGCTGCGCCTCCTCTGATTAAAAATAATAACCTCAACTTCCAGCGTATACAGAAAACACATTAAAAGAGTCAAATAACGCGTGTGAATGCCACCTTGAATTTGATATCTTACGCTCTCGCTTGGAATACGTGGCCGAACTCTGTACACTTCGGGTAGCAAAGTACAGAAGTAGGCGGGATACGTCTTGACATTGCTTTTGGCACCACCCGCGAAGTGCTGTCAGCATATTCTTGTGCCGCTTTTTGGCACCCATTTGCTGCCGTGAATGTCGCTGAAATATAAAGAAGGTTACTACTGATAAAACAATAGTGGCGGAAGCCGTAATACCTTGTGTTATGCAAATACTACGCATGCCATTCAAAAATATCGCAGTCTGCGATGTGTAAGAAACACTGGAAGGAAACGTTTTATTTTTAGGGCCCTTAGTGTCTGCGCTACGCATAAATGGTAATCGTACACACAGTTTTACTCCTTCAACTGACATAAAAATGCCATGGCTTTGTCACTCGACTCTTCGAACTGCAGAAATCTATTTCATGCGACGCTCATTTTCCCAAGGCGGCCTGGGAAACCTGTACAGAGCGATGCCAGGATGCTCTTCGCGAATGTGGCAGTCATTCATGCTGCAGAAGTGACGCTGCCACAAATTCTTTCCTGAAGTATTTTGATCATTTCGGACACTGCAACTTGCACTTATAACTGTGTTTCTCAAACACGTCCGTCACACCGCGTCGAACCACATACAGCGCGCGTGTTTTCACGTGCGCTGAACGGTCGGTGTCGACATCCACCGACCCAAGTTGCTAAGCGGCAGCAAGAGGCGGCGCTGCAGTCGCGGGCAAATTTCAGTGTCCTGTGCCTATGGACAACGGAATGTTTACGTTTGGATGCCTCGATAGTGATGACCCGCTGTATGAGGTGGGGATAAATTTGGTCGTCCAATTCCCTAGCTTCGCTTCTGTTGCTGAGCCATCTGCAACTGTTGGCGTAAAACCTAGCAGTCGTAACGCAGTCATTTTATTCAACATCGCAAAATCGCGCAGATGTCGGGAGCAGGTTTGATTGTGTTCGTTGCCCACTAGACACTTCTGGTTGTGCTTTATGCGCGGAAAGAAGCATATTCGACTGCAATATGTAGGGGGAGTGTAATGAATGGGACCAGGATTGGCGTGAACGTCACGAGTCAGTGGCCAATGCGTGCGCGGCTAAGCTTTGCTTTATCCATGATTGGCAAACAGAAGCAGAAGATAGATCGGGGCAGGAAGCAAGGACGTGAGACTAAGGCTAGAAGCGTTAAAAGTGGCAAGAGGCTAACCGGAAAATGTCCGCAATAAAGAAACGGAAATGTTGTACGGGGTTTTGTCGCAACGCCTTGGGGTGTCGAAGTCCCGACGCGTGCGGAATCGACGTGGACGTCACGGCGAGACTGGCTCGATGACAGGCTCTAGGACACGTCGCATCCAAACACGGGACATCGGGGAGGCATCGTCGATCTGGTACATGGGTAATGGCTCCAGGGCGTAGCAGCGGGGGCGAGCCTAGGGTTCCAACTTCAGGTGAACAAGGACCCGCGGTCTTTCACCCAGCGCGTCACCGGCTCCAGGCACGGCCAGCACACGGGTTGTCGTGATCAGTGGCGGACGGCTCACGGACACAGCTACGGTTGCAACTTGCCACCCAGATTTTCACCCGACCACAATCACAGGGCTGCGCCCTCAAGCCCAGGGCGTCACGGGCTCTTCCTGTCACAGGCGTCACAGGCTCTTCCAGGCCGATATCTTTACCGGCGACGGTGTCCAAGCTTGTAGAGAAAATGCTAGCCACTCGCTTGTCATGGTGGCTTGAGCAGCATGGCTATTACCACCCCGTGCAAATCGGCTTTCGCCCCTCACTTGGTACAGAGGACGGGGTTAGCGTTTTGGCAACATCAGCATTGTCTTCAGCCCGCAGTCACGGGGCTCGGACCATCCTAGCAATGGACATTCAAAAATCTATGACAACATCAGTCACGCTGCTATCCTGGACTCATTTGATATGCTCAACCTTCCCATTTGGGTACAAAAGTTCGTCAAGTCATTGCTTGAAGAGAGTACATTTACTATACGTCTTCACGGACATGCTGTTGGATACTTCGTTCCTGTACGTGGTGTGCCCCAAGAATCGGTATTGACTCCAACCTTGTTTAATATGGCCTTGATTTCACTGGCATGGCGCCTTCATGATGTACCGGAGGTTCAATTTCTGATTTATGCTGATCCCATCACCGTTTTATGCACTCACCGTGACCTGTAAACTCAAGATAGTTTTCTGCAATCAGCCCTGGATATCACCGCAGCCTTCGCCTGTTCGGTGGGCCTTCAGCTATCAACGAGCAGAACAACATACACATCCGTTGCCGATCGCTGGGGCCGCCGAAAGCTTGCTGCTTGTCCCATCCGCCTTCAACTGGCTGCGCAACCACTGCAAGAGAGCCCAACAAAGTCCAGGATTGTTGATACACCAGTCGGGAAAAGCGACAGCTTGTCTTACTCAGGCTAAACACCAAGTGGCTCAAACGATGTCACTATTACGGCGTATTGCTCCCAAAGCTGGTGGAGCCAGCTCACACGTGGCGCGGCAAATTGTGAGAGCAGTTTTACAACCGCGCTTCGTGTACTCTGCTGAGTTCCAGAATTTGGCGGCAACACAGTGGGATCAATTGGAAGCAATTAACAGAGAGGCTATAAGAGAAATTACTGCGGTCCCACGCATCACCCCTATAGTTGCTCTCCAGGAACAAGCCCAACTGAACACGTTGGATGAACTTGTTCATCAACGTCGTGAAGCTCGGAATTTGAATCCTGCACTGTGTGACTCTGCGCGAGCATTAATAGCTTACACAATCTCTCATACGCTACCAGCCCTACCACAGCGAGTACTTACCCAGTGGCAGTTGGTGCAATTGAGTGGCAACAAACCAACGGACCTTCGTCGTCCAGATTGCAACATTTCGGCGACTGCCCTCCAACAATCCATCGCCGACATGGATAGCCACCTTCCACCCCGCTTCACCATAATATATACCGACGCCCGTATACAAGATACTGTGATTGCCACTGCCATTCATTGCACTAGCCATTCAGCCACCAGCACGACATCCAGATTTAAGGTCCCGGAACCTCCATCATCGTTCTTTGCGGAACTTGTAGCCATTAGGTAGGCTCTCATTGCTGTAACCAGAATTTCTTTGCAGCCCGGGGGGCGCATCGCAGTTCGCACCGATGCACTACAAGATGTCCGCCTACTACGGTTAGTTAGGCGTAGCCCTGTCCTGGCTCAGAGTATTCACCAACTTGTGGTAGGAATCGCTCACAAGATTCTGATTCAATTGGTTCCACGTGACCTACTCACAGACCACTGCAAGGCAGACGTAGCCGCCCGACTGGCAGCATCCGTTCCATCTCCGATTTCCCCGTTAAAGCTCGATGATGCCACTAGCCGGGTGACGAGAAAAGAACGCCCCCGGCGCCCCACACGTGTTCTACTTCCGGCGGGTGCTTCCATCCTCAGCCGGGTCTTACCCGTGCAGAGGAGGTTGCGCTCAGGAGTGGGGGTAGCCCTAACTGCCGCCGTGACCCGCCACTGGCCTCAATACTGAGGTTCCTTTACAACCCCTGGTTGCCCAGTTTGCCACCACAGCGACGCGATCGCCGACCTGCACCACTTACTGTGGTCCTGGCTCGCCTTGACGCCGACGAAACTGCGGCACCCTGCAGCGACGGGCCTCCTCGTAGACGACGCCTCCGCATATGCCGCATGGATACGCGGGCGCTATCATCATTCACTCCTGACCTTTTTCGGCGAAGCGAACATTTTAATTTTAGATGCGGAGAATCTTATAGTCTGGGCATGTCCCGCGTCGGCGTCGGCACTCACACCCCGTTACACAACTGTCCTCCTTCCCTCTCTCACACAGCTGCGCGATACTCCGCCACTTCTTGTCTCGTACCAGCTGCGTGCACTTCGCTTTCGCTTATCCCGCGTTCTCGCTTCTGCTTTCGCGGCACATGCTCGGCGCTTGCGCATCTCTCCTCCTCTCGTCTCCTCTCCTTCAACCTTGAATGTAAATCGGGTAGCGCGCTGCGCGCGTTCAGTTCAGCGCTTGCTGCGGTTCACTCCACTTCACTTTGTTCTTCCGATGAAGTGTGATAGAAGCAACAGTCCCGTCAGTTAGTGGGTTGCGCAAGCAAGCGTCAGCACCACCCCACAAACTAACAGCAACGCTACGTCCACTGAAGACAAAGCTACGCAGCGAAGGGCACGCGACGCTGAGCGCAAACGCTTCAAGCGAGCGGCGGAACCTGAGCTTCGTCGGCGCGAATGCACGGCACTTGCGCATCTCTCCTCCTCTTGCCTCCTCTCCTTCAACCTTGAATGTAAATCGGGTAGCGCGCTGCGGGCGTTCAGTTCAGCGCTTGCTGCGGTTGACTCCACTTCACTCCGTTCTTCCGATGAAGTTCTACGAAACCCACAAGTTCTACGAAAAACACAACGAAACCCCGAGATGCTCCGCATCTACTCAGGGTTCCCTTCGGAAAGATGGGGCTAATTTTTTTGTCTAATCACATTTCGTCATCAACTCATACCCCCATATATATGCCATTTGGCAAAATAAACGTGCATAAAAAAACTGCTGTTCATTGCGGCTGCATATTGTCGCGCCTTCTGCACGCTGTTTTGTCTTTATCTTTAAAGATGATTGAGGTCAAGAGCTGTCGAAGCCATGGTCCACTACGGTGGCGGCGTCGGACTTAGTTGGTACAGTATCCGGCAACTTCCGTGTAACCGCAGCGGTGGCTCAGAGGTGCAGCACTCGCCTCGTATGCGGAAGGTACTGGGTTCGAGTCCTGGTGGCGCCGGGCACCTACCGGTTTATTTAATGGGTACAGGCGTCCCTGGTCGAGTGCGGACCCTTGAAAGGGGAATCCACGTCTGGAAAGCTGCCTTTACCCTATCGAGGGGCCCCTGACCCTTGTCTATCTGGCGGGGCCCCCGGGCATCATGCCGCGTTGCGCCATTGCCGGGGGTGAAAGAATCTGGCGGCATGTCCTGCCACAGGCGGTTGCGAGTTGAGCGTCCATCGTGGCTGTGGAAGGCACCATGTGAATTCGTATTCCTTGGTGGCGCCGGGCACCTACCGGTAAAATGGGTACAAGCGACTCCCCGGCCTGGCGCTCGGCCCTTTTGTGGGAATACAACGCTTGGGAAGTTCACCCGGCTTGCGCGGGAAATCGCCCCTATGGAAAGGGGCGGCTGCAAAAACGCATAACTTTTTTTTTAGTTTTTGGAGACAGTGCAAGCTCACATCACGAGTGGCTCGGCGGCCTATGTTGTACTCTCTATGCATGCTTTGGAGAAGCAGTCTCCGTGATGCAGCGGCGGATGTGAATGGATATATGTCAGCTTGGTCGTACTCCAATGGGGGGAGTAAAAGAAATCGTAGAGTTAATACTACTGATTCTACAGCAAAAGCTGCCCGGCCAGCTCGAGTATTAAACTGTACTTAACCTGAGCGTAGCCATGATGCAACCCTGACAGCCTTGTTCGCTGTCTTTTTGCCTCATAAATTTGGCAGCAGTAATTTGTATTCAACTGGCAACCTGCGACTTCCATCCTGGCAGCTTCCATTGCAGTGAATGCTCAAATGCGTAAGGACAGCTTCTTGTGTCAAATCATTGCGTGACGTTTTTCCCGTTGTATGTTGCAAACTTTTGCGACATGTTAAAAAGTTAGATGCAGTGTTGAATTCTTCGCATTTATACGGGTAGCGTGTCGAGAAGCGTGCACTTTGTACGCTGAGAGGCAGCTTTCGTGGATATGTCAGGGGAGTTAGGTCGTTGCTTCGGAGTTAAAAAGACGTGTTTTTTCTCGCTCCTCCGCTTCGGGAGAACTTCGTTTCGGCGGCCCGTCGTCCGGGCGGGCCGTCGCTCTGAATTTGGATGTCACCTGGATATCTCTCTGCTGGTGTGGGCTGTGGAGTGCGAGCCCCCACTTCCCAGTGCCCGACTGTCGGCCGCATTCTATTCTAGGAAACTCAGCAGTGGTTGGAACCGCCGCACCCTTTGCTCCTCCGCACAGCAAGCTCCCTTGTAGGCCTCAGCGTTCCCAACGAGGATTCCCGTCTCACGGAAGCAGCATGACACCTGCAAGCAGTTTTAGAAGTGTGTTGCTTGCGACTAAGTAGACCACAGTGGAACTACTCTTTTCTACTCTTTCGCCCCAGCTTTTTAATGTCGACGTTTCTCTATCTTCTCTTATTTCCCCATAATTCCACCCCTCGGATTGGGTTGAATGTAGGTGAGCTCCCATTACAGCTCAACAATATCCCGAGTGCATGTCTATTTCTTTTTTTTCCTTCCTAAACAAATCCCCTATCACTGATTTCTTCATGTTCGTGATTGTTCTCCTGCGTGCTTCGCCCGTGTTCGCGCATGCGCTGTTTCTGCACATCTTTGTTTTTGTGGTAAACGAACTCAGTTGATGTCCAGCGCTTGTCTTGTGTAGTGGCTTCTTTGTGGCCCGGTGTCTAACGGGCTATTTTAACTTGTTTAACCCTACCCGCGCCCCCCCCCCCCCAGATGCGTCAGCTGAGGGTCTCTTCGCGCTCTGTTGAGGTGATTATTAAAACCGCTTGCTTGTTTAGAGAATAGAAGTTTCCCCCGGACACTGATACCAAAACCTGCTTGTAATGTAAATCGTAAATGTCAATAAACGTTTGTCTAAACAAATACGCCTTTTCAGATAATATAAATGCCTGTCTGTGAAGCCCCTGTAGCACGAGTGCGAGCTTTTTGTACACAATTTAAATGTTTTACGGTAGTGGCCCTTGCATTCGCTAAGATTTAAACACCATGAAATGTCTAAGCCTAACAATATTATGTTAAGTAAAACAAGTAACTTCAAGAAATACATTTTTTTGCTTTCTAGGTAATCATAGAACATTGGGAATTGGTCGTATGCTTGGTGGACACAACACAACCCATATTATCTCTGTTGCCAGGTTTGTTTAAGTCTGAAATAATGTGTTTCATAGCAACCTAAAAATTCTCGACAAAAAAAAAACAGAGACCAGGAGGGTATCATGCAAATCCCGCACTGCCATTCTGGTTTGGTAGTAACTATAACACAGTACTTCGAAACACGAGGAAAGTAGTCCAAGTGTTTGTTATTATCACTTCAGGGCGCTTTCCCCCTTTAAACTGCATGTCCCCCACCGCAAGAAAGATATTGCCGGAAAATATCTTGCTCAAGCAAAGCTATTGCAGATTTAACGCCAATAAGCAGACATACCTAAAAGCAAAAAAAAATGTTTTGAAGTAAGACTTATTCGACGATAAAAAACCTTATGAACTGGAGGAGGGCAGAACAACAAAATACACTAATGAACATACAGGTAGCATACGTCAGCAGAAAATGAACAAAAAAGTGCATTTCTACGTTTAAGTTACGCACAAAAGCTTGCCACAAAGGAGCTGCTTCCGTTCAGGAAAAATGAAAAAAAGGTTGTGTTATCTATGATGTACACAGAAAATCACTCATGTTTCAGTGGCTTTACCCAAGGTGCAGCCTAAGCAGTCAAATATTTCTTGCCTTAAAAAATCACATGGAGGTGCATAAGAGAAAAAAATCAACAGAGATGCTGTAGGGGTGTTACCAGCGTGCAGCATTCTTAGTTTGCCAATTTTGTCATTTTATCGGAATATTTTTATGCCTTTTCTTTATGTTTTATCTGTGGTGTTGTCTTTTTACTTGTCCTTTCCATGTCCTGCATTTGATTTTCTCCAAAATTTTCTATCCTTGATTTTATTGCAGACTTTTCTTTTACATTCAAGTCCTTATTCCTATTTCCACATGTGCCGTAGCCAGACGGACACTTCTTCTTTCCCTTATTGCCTTATTTGACCTCCCTGCCTTTCTTCTACTGATGCTTCCTCCCGGTCAATTGGCGCATTAGGTCACTTAGCTTCACTGTTAGCATCACGTGCTTCTCTAATGCGCCGTTGTGGCTACAGGTGGTGAAATAAAATTTGTTTGATGAGAGATATGAGCCCATTGTCATTTATGTTTTTCTTTTCACTTGTAGCAATTTACTACATGTGATTCACGTATGAACGGTAAGGTATAGTATGTGTGTAGGAATTGTATTGGTTGCAGCTAGCAAAAATAACTTTTCATGCATCGAACGAAACCAATTGGAGGGTGAGAAGGCATGGCGGTCAATGTCAAATATATGGGATGCTACGCTTATATGGGATGCAAAGGGAGAAAAACAAACCGGTCATTGTTTATCCGCTAAAATGAAACTCTAGTCAAACTGCAAAACAAACCGCAAATTGAGACAAACTGCATTAACCTAATGACAACAGACAACCGAGTAAGCAATGTCAGCTTCAAGTTAACCTTAGCGAAACAGGCAGAAGAGGCAGAGCTTATGATTCTAACTGGTGGCAGACTTCACTTGACCCGATAAATCGGATGAAGATTAACGTAAGTATTGTTTTACATGTACTTCCTAGATAACAGCAGTTTCCCACAGGATAAAAGTCTTCCCTGTACTGGTTCGTGCAATGAGTCAATCTTGCCTTTCGCCATGTTTACTGATAACTCTTGTCTTTTCAGACAGCTACGATATCTGCACTTCCTCAGTATGTCTTCAAAAAGGTAACCTATATATCAACCTCAAATCTGCAACTTGGCCAAGCTTCTAAGCACACTCTTAATAAACATTATGCGCTGTGTTTTTATACTAAAGTAAAATGTTCAGCCTAAATTGTATGTATTCTGTGCGGTTTTTTTTATATTGAACCTGTAGCCGCTCATTCAATTTTTTTCGCGCAGAAACGCAAGCAAGAAATCTGTAATCTCAGTGTAAAGCTTGACTGCCTTGTACAGCTTGTGGCATAATATGTCATGCTCTTTTCAGCATCTGAAGAAAATTTGGCAGCCAATATTTTCTGGCTGCATCGCAAAAGCTAAATTGCAATATTTTTATACTTTAAGTTACTGCCCCAGCACAAAACTCCGGTCGATGTTTAAAAACCGGTAAAACACTGCAGATACTGCTTGCGCCTGCTTCGAAGAGAACCGCGACAACATCCCATCCACGCTTCTATCTGTCTATGTGCCAAAACCCGTAGAAATACCACAGATATCGCTTGCGCCTGCTTCAAGCAGGACCGCAACATCATCCCACCCCAGGCTTTTATCTCACGAACCGTTGTGCAAATTTTACTTATTCATTGGATGAGGCTTACTCACTAAAGGGTACTCATACACTTTTATTCAGGAGCCCGAAATTTGTTGGTTGTATGTACCCGCCACCGTCTTTTGCCACCAGCCATATTATTGTCACGGGATAAGCAGGTGGCAAGGGCCGTAAAACCTAGACCCCCCGCCCCCCTCGACGGCAAAGAGGAAGTGGGTGGTGCGCTGCCAGAGCGAGCTCTCTTATGGCTGCTGTGCACATGCTGTAAATACATCGTTAACACCTTCTTTACTTTGTCCCATTTGCTTGGCCGAAACATAACATCTTTGGCGGGGTGCAGAGTTAGCACCGTTAATACATCGTTAACACCACCTTTGACTCGGTGTCAAGTCATTCCCACCCTCGCGCCATCTTCGAACTCTCTCGGCATTGACGCTATGGTTGTGGGCACGCAGATCGTGTAGTGCAGCATAAGCCCTGCCACGAGTAGGCCATGTCAACGGCCACCGGCCTGTGCCACCATCCCAAAAGATACAAATGAAAGCCAGCTGATATGAGCCGCACCGAGATCAACGAAAAGTATGGCGTTGCCCAGCCCTTCCGTGAGACGGGCTCTAAGAGCCTCCCCAGCTTTGTCGCGATCAAAGACATCAGTGTGGCGGGGCCAGCAACCACCAAGGCCATCATTGTCATCAGTCGCGGCAAGCGATTATTCCTCGTGTATTTTCAATGCACTGCTCATTCTCATCTAAATCATCACCTCCCTTGGCCTGGGCTAGAGTGGTCGTACTCCACTGTGGGGCGATGTCGCGAACCAGGTTCGTGGACATTGTCCCTGAGCGCAATGCTCCACCATCGATGACGACGAGGGAGTTGGTGCGTCGCTCGCGCAGGTTCTTTCATGGCCACCCTGTAGATACTTCAAATGCATCGCCCGCTTTTTCTATGGTACATCTCATTAGCTCGGCGGCAGCGTAATATTATTAAGATGTTCTTTCTCCGGAATGGTATACAGCAATTTGTTATACGTCGAAACGGAGAAGTCATACTCGCACTGTCTTGACGAAACTATTCAAAATACCTATACGCTGCGTGGGACAAGCTATGCTTACATTCTGGATATAAATGGTTAAGTATAGTGCTGTTTCAATTTGAGCAGATGTCGGGCACGGTGTTAATACTTATACTTAAGGGAATGCTATATGCAGCATGCAATGTGTGACATTCTTGTAACAATGCGTGATAAAATAGAACAACCTGTGCGAAAACCTACTCAAGGTACATTGGCCTAGCTTTTGCAAGTTGTTTTTCTGTTAAATTTATGTTGCTGCAGTCAAAAATAATGACCAGAGCGTGGCGTAAGTTTCAACATGTAATGTGTGTTTCAGTACGCAAAACACTCTTTATATTCTCTTCAATCAATTTGATTGTTTAATACTTAATAAAATTTAGATAAAAACTGGAAACGAATACCATCTCTCGGTAATATATGATTGTCTTCTTATCGCATATAATTTGAGTGCACAAGAGTTGAATATTCAAGCTTAATGATAATAGAAGTGTTGAACTGAAATTCTTTTGTCCAGTAACGTCAGTTTTTCACATGCCTGAACGTCACATATCAAAAAGTTCTCAAGATCAAATAGCTCTGGCTGCAGTAAATATTTTTAGCGAATATATCCCCTGCCCTATTTTCTACCTTCCGTCAGGAGCAGCAGATTGTATAGGGCAAATAAACAAGATTTATTTACGCGAGAGCACGGCAATCACAACAAGGGACCTTCATTGTTCTTTCTTTCCTTTTTCAGCGAAAGATATAAACGAGTCTCTGGACCCGTGCTTCGACCCGTGCAATGATTTTTATATGTACGCTTGTGGTGGGTGGATAAAGAAGCACCCTATACCAGAAAGCAAATCTTGGTACGGTACATTTAACGAATTGAGAGATGATCTCACAGCGACTCTGAGAGGTAAAGTACCAATGTTGGCAGTTCTTTTTAAAGCATGAATAACTAACAACAGCTGCAAAACAATACTAAATATGGTTTTACAAGCAAAAAAAACCGCCCGCGTTTCTGAAAGTCGACGTCAACTATAGTGAAATGCACAACATTCGTGTAGCGATAAAGAAGGGTCACATAACCTGGGGTTCTGAAAGATTACTCATGTAAGAGTTCTCGTTGATCTAGTCCTTAAAAGCTCAACTGAAGTGGCTCGATTACCAATTAATGATAATGCGTGATTATCGACATTGGATTACTATTGCATCAGTTCGCCGTGAAGCAGTCAAAGCGTCTAGTCTGCCTACACCAGGAGCAAAAACTTTCCGTGTACGATTTTTTGTTTTCCCTTTAACAATTCATGGCAATGCAAAGACATTTGGATTGCCAATCACTTCGAATGTCTAATCAACACGAGTAGTTTATTAGAGGCCATTGGTTTATGGTCGCCAGAAATCCTACTGGTCCATCTCCGCTTATATATGGTCTTTCGATGGCTCTGCGACAACGAGCAACATTGACCAGGAGGGTTTGTATGGGCTGCTGCTACCATGGTCACGGTCAGCACATTGGACAGTTTAGCCGAAGGCTTCTTCGGCTGCCCTGAGGTGCGAGGCGAGGCGGGATATTTTTCCGTTCGCCATCTTCAAGTTGAAGCGAGAGCCAATGGGAACACTCACTCGATCCTCTATATGCGAGTTTTCAAGCCGAACGCCAGCAGCCATCAAGGCCCGCCCAAGAATATCCCTCAATACGTCTGAGTTAATAAGTGAGCCTGTCACCGTAGCGCTTCCAGGGATATCTCTAGCAAAGATATCTCTAGAAACTCTCGGAGGGATACCTCTAGAAACTCTCCACATCCAGATTTTGGCAGCATGGTGTACGGGGCTTCCACCGACAAGTCGGGCTAAACATACGGGTGCGTACTGCTGGAATACAAAAGTATGCTGTCAGCAGCTTAGCGACTGGCTCCGGTCACCGACGCTGCGCCTATTTGCAGGTAGGTTTGCGCCGACCCGGTGCTTCGCGTTTATGAGGACGTGACATTAAGTGTAGCCTAGACGTTGTTCGAACCTTTCACTTGACTTGTTCGGGCAGGTAAATATTTTCTTCTGTTACGAGATGCCCCGCGGATGTGCTACGTCGCAAAAAACCGACGAAAATTCTAACTGGATCAAAACAAACAGCTTTATACTGTCCAGAAAATGGCAAGATGTTTTCTTCCTTCCACTACGGAAGCAACGGCCACCGGGGTGCACTTTGAGGCCTTTTTTGTGACACCACACCTGTGCGAGCGCTGCGAATACGAATCCGTCATCGCCGTAAGCAAAGAAGCACCTGATGACAATGCAGCAGCCGATGCCAGGCTTGACTCGGGATGTCGCCTCTGTCATATTTTGTACGGGTACCGTTGTGAAACAGTTGAACGATCAAAGTGGCCTTCCTCACGAATATCTAAGTCGATGCGCACAAAGTCCAATTTATCCTTCCCTTGCCTGGCCCTTTCCAACGAGCTGGCTGTTCCGACCAAAGTAGCAGAGCTGCAGAGGATTACTCCTTGACCATCGGCCAGCACAGGATACCGAGGTCGGATGGCAGGGCAATTATAAGTGAACGATGGAAGACTATCTAATACCCCGTTGCGCCGTTCCCAGACTTCAAACGCGTTGACATTGAAGTACATCTGGTCGGGAAGGTTTCAGCGTCTTTCAATGTCGGCGGAGCTCCACACAGGGGTCAAGGCAAGAATGTTCTCAAAGCCGTCTCGAACGAACATCTCGGTACAACCAAGTCTGGCAGGGAGGGAGCTTATGACCACTCGGCAGTTCTCCTCTGCGGTATCTAAGCCTTCTATTGATGCCTTCGTCTTTCCAGTGAAGTAGAATATCGTATAGTTCATTTTTCACTTTCGAGGTAAAGCTCGATTGCTCCGAATTGTTGCGTTAATCTTGCGCCATATTCCCTGCCAGCCTAGCACATCACCGAAAATGTGGGGATGTGCAGCCTGGGCAGCGTGGTGAAGCCAGTACAGGGGACAACAAGAGGAGCGTCCGCTGAGAAGTATGGAGTTCCATACCTCGTTCAGGAGATCTGCCGTTCCAATATCCAAAAAAAAGACGCTCGAAGAAATGGCAAACCTTGCCCCAAACTCTACTCACGTACGAATTGTCATCACCGCGGCGTAGTACTACCAAGAGGCAGCCAGGTCCACTGCAGAGTTTTGATCACTTCATGTATCTGGCGGTCAAGGGATTTCGTGTCCTCATAGCTCAGTTTTATGAGGTTGTGCGGCCCGTAGAGAGCAACGGAAGTCGGGGGCAGAACAAGCAGTATGAACGCGATCGCAGCCATTTCTTTTGTTATAACAGCCCGAGCTGCACCACGTTGGCTGCGGAGTCTCTTCACGGGGGAGGGTTGAAGAGGACTCCCACCTACAACCATACCCAACCCAATCTTCGGCAAAATAAATGTCATTTTTTCGCTATGGCAGAGGAGGCAGTGAAGCCAGGCGACTGGGTGGCCGGGACACCAGCACAGGCAGCGGGCAGCGTTCGATCACAAAACAAGCAAAATTGGGCTGCTTCAAGGGGTTCCCATGCCCACCCTCCTCGAAGTCCGCTCTGCGTCAGGTCGGCTCTGCTCATTCCTTCAGTAGCCTGCGTTTCGCGGGAGCAGACTTTCACAGGACGCGACGTAGAAAGGAAGCCACACAACCGGTCTCCCGATCACTGCACTACTCACGAGCAACTGTCACGAACGAGATGTGCGAGGTATTCCTTCTGAGTGGCCACTTTATTATCATCATCATCCTCAATCCTCAATACACGGTCGTCTCGCCCGTTACTTCTGTACTTGTCACCGAGAAGATGTTGCGGCTCTCTCCATGGCACCGACTGGAGGAAAGCTGCTGTCGCGTTTTGTTGTTAGCCTTGTACGCGTGTCTCACGGGTTTTCCCGGAAGGAAAAATGTCGAAGACATTCAGTTTCGCTAAGTGCACTGTTTCTGCACTCGTTCTTCGAAACCCAGGGAGTTCATCCTTCATTAATGCCAAAATTCCTGAGTCGTACCATACCCAAAATATAGTTCATCATGATGGAATCCTCGTGGTATTCAAAGACGCAGCAGGCGCGTTAGAAGGGCTGTGTAACGTTTGCGCTTTAGTCTGTAGGGAAAAGGAGACCACGTTGCACTTTTTGTTTCATTAACGGGTTACTAGGTTCATCGATAGCAACAGCATCAATCACACACTTCTTCAATTTTACTTAAATTGCCAGCACACTGAACTCTTAATAATATTATTATTGATATAATGATAATATTCATAATATTAAAATCAATAACAATAACAATACAAAAATATTATTTTAATATTAGTAATATTATTTCTCTACACAAAACAAAAACTCTACACAGTTCCAGGCCTGCGAAAGCGGCAGTCGGAGTGAAGGGCAGCGCCTGGCAGGCAGTGAAAACCGGGCGCATCGCTGAATACGAAAGAGTAACGCAACCATCTAGTTTCAATGACAAACATTACAGTCAGCGAAACTAACAAGTAAACTATAAGCATTACAGTCTATGCTCCGCCACAGATCGATGGGAACATACAAAGCAAGGCAACAGGGTATTGTTAGGTTAGCACAGAATCAAACAAATTTTGAACAAAAGGCACTGTCGGGACTTTTTTTTTCAGCTGACAGTCAATCTTCAATTCAAATGCACCGGCTGGCAATTTATTAATGTACGAGGGTACACAATGGCACCGCATTCTTTGACAGTGCATTGTAAAACATCCCGGTACTTGATCGATATTTTTTGGTCTCAAGCTTAACGTGGAAATGAAATCCTTTAACACGATTGTTTTCGTTGCAGGATAGCAAAACAGGTCAGTCGTGAGCTTGTTAAAACATTCCTGCTTTAGCGGACGCATAGATGATAAGCTATATCTTTAAGTAAGAAGCTTAGAAAAAATTTTAACCTTTGCTGCAATCTCGCTACGCTGTCACTATACACAGTATTCGCGTAACAAGGTACACTGTTGCCTAGTGCCTCTAAAATATTATTTTCTACTGATAACAGTATAAAGTAACTCATGTTGTGCAAAATGCATGAAAGCACGCGCACGTTGCTATAGATGCACGCTAGATGAGAGTTTCAGGTTAGGCTATTGTCAAAGATTAGGCAGAGAGATTTAATACCCGAACCATACTTCGCTGGTTTGCACGCACAACAAAAACATGAAGACTTGTGCATTGTTATTGGGTAATAAAAACTTTTCAATCTGCTGTGGAAGAGAACAAGGTGCGTTTTAAATGCATTAAATTATTTAAATTACCAGAAAACCAGTTCATTGCATTAGTTGCACAATTACCAATGATTTTTTGACCTTATGATTGCATGATGCGGACGAAACTATCAAAGTATCGTCTGCACATTAAAACAGCGGTGGGGAAACGGCAGGGCAAACGAAACCATCAAAAGTGTCGTCTGCACATTGAAACAGCGGTGTGGAAACTGCAGTGCAAAGGTTCTTAACAAGAATAATAAAGAGTGAGAGCTTAAAATGTAACCTTTGGGTACCCAAGAATTTGTGAGCGAAAAGCTACTAGGAGTCTCTTAGAGCAGTATACTGACGCTGGCGATGCAGATAGTTTGAAGTATCTGCGAGTATGGTCCTCTGAATCCATGCAAGAAACGTTTCTTTGACAGAAAACTATGAGGACACTATGAAAAACTTCTAATATTCAAGAATAGAGCACAAGCAAATTGATTGTGTTCAAAAGGGGAATTGGGCATAAGCACATAATAAAAATATATACAGTCACATACATGTTTCAGTCCCGTATATAGCAGTCAAGTTTATGGCACTATAGTCCACGTTTCAGTCACTGTGTGTCTCACATGTGAGTGACCTGTAGCTGTGTAACAACATTACTTCAGGCCTGTTTTGTACGTTCATACAAAGGAATCGCTTACAGATCAATTTTGTTCGGCCTACACCTTGTCAATTGGTAAACAGGTGTTGTATATGTCTCCAGAGAAGTGTGTTAGCGTTAACTGGGTTCAACACTCTTTCCTCCCGCAACAATTGTCATATCCAGAACACCAAGATATTGTAACAGACACGTCTATGTTTTACTTATTTATTGGTAGGCTTCAGATACCTGGAAATACAAAATTTACAGGCAACTGCATCGCAACTTAATTTCTCGCTCTACTCTTCCATCTACTGTACAATGCTAGACATTTTATTGCTATTAGGGGCGAGGCCTTTAAGAAACGCACCAGTTTGCGATTAATGAAACATCAGCAAGCACAAAGCACGTTGTTCAAATTTGGTCGGTTCACTGTTAGTTTTGCGAGTGTTTTTACTGAGGTCTATGTATTTCTGCACTGTAACTGAGTTTTTTGTGGTAACGTAAACTGCGTTAACGTTCGCCGAGTCGATTGTATAATTGTATCTGAATATTTTCTTGCAAACTTCCAGACATTCTAGGAAACCTCTCCCTGAATTACGGGGAGCACCAAAATGTAACAGACAAAGTAGCCGCCATGTACAACGCCTGCTCAGGTATGTCATATGTGAATATTTCGTACCTCAAGAGTCAAAGTCCCGTGTTCATTTTCCTATTCTCTCACAGGAATACAGTGAAGTAAAAATGGCTGGTTAAAGGGTAAGGCACATATTGGTTAAGATAGCACAGCGTGTTTTTTCTGCTTTCTTTCAGCTTCTTCTCACAACTTTTGAATGGCTCGTTGCTACTAGGCTTCGCAGGAAGAGGCAATATATATATATATGAATTGTTGATAACTCCGAAATCTGATGTTTTACGGTATACAAAACCCGATTCGTATCAGAATACCATTCATCGGGTGTTTAAAATGTTTCCGTGGTTTCTACACCGACGCGCCTAATCCCCAGGAGACGTCTGTGCGCTAGTATCACAATTTTAAAAGTTACCCGCCGCGGTGGCTCAGTGGCTAAGGCGTTGCGCTGCTGAGCACGAGGTCGCGGGTTCGATTCCCGGCCGCGGCGGCCGCTTTTCAGATGGAGGCGAAAAGCAAAAACGCCCGTGTGTACGAGATTTCGGCGCACGTTAAAGATCCCCAGGTGGTCAAAATTAATCCGGAGCCCTCCACTACGGCGCGCCTCATCGCCTGCGTTGCGTCGGCGCGTTAAACCCCCACAATCAATCAATCAATTTTAAAAGTTGAATGTCTGGCATATGCAGCGTTTTCTTTTAGGTGCGGAGCACCTTAAGACCACACAGTGTCCTTCCGCGTCAGTGCGCATAGCATTTATAATAGCAGAAAATCATACAAGCACCGGCAGTATTCGAGCCTGTGTCTGGTAGACCACACAGAGTTGGTGTCAGCCGTCTTACCCATTGGACTACGACCGTCAGTTAGTATCCGAGAGTCAAACGGCTTACTTCCTCGCCTGTAACGGCGCGAAATACCTTAGCACTTGCCAATGTCCGCACGCGTCGATTCATGCGCACACCACTGTCAAGCAAAAATCAAGCGAAATTCGATTTGAGCCGTGAGTTGCAGTTTCATTTAGGGAATAATCAAGGTGCAACTCACGGCTCAAATCGAATGACGGTTGGGGCGCAAATCAGATGTCACTCGGGGCACAACTTGGATGTCATTTTGAGTTCCATACTACGCACCCTCGCCATCGTCGACGCAGTGGAAATGCTGTCTGTTTTTCCTAAAATTTCTGGGAAAAAAATAGAACGATAGATGGTAAAATTATGCCTTCCAGATTTATCCGCGAGAACAAGCAGGCGCACATAATGAAACGGTTCAGATCAAAATCAATACCTCTGTTCAGCCGTGTCATTCTACCTGAGCATCAGAAATGACCCACTTTGTCGTTGGGAAAAAAGGAGGGATAGACCATAGTCCTTGAAAGTCGTCCGACGGTAATGCGGGCGGCCCTTTGCTGAAAACACATAAAACTAACTTTGTGTTCGCGTGTTCATTACTCGGCTTTAAAAAACAATCAAAGTAAACAATGTTATCAAAAGTTCGCCAATATTTGCAAATGCCAACAATACGATGTCAACATTCCGCCGATCTTAAGAGAACTCGCTATGATGTAACCGGGCTCTAAAAGTGGGCAACGAAGTAGAAGAAACTCAGAAACCATGGTAAAGGATAACACTTCCCGATACGAAATCACGTTTTTTTCGCAGAGCTACAGATAGAGCATATTTGTTACCACATACCTGATATTTACTCGTCATACACAAACTGCATCTGCGACGGTCTGTAGGAATCAGTGGTTATTAAAGCGAATGCCTTCTTCGACACATGAGGAGAGAAACCCGGCGTTTTGAGCAGTGGATTACCCCTGAAGTGTCAGTGTGCCTGTGGATCATGTTTTTCGAACGAAGGGTGTAAAGTGAAGTAACACGCAAGGAGGAACCATTCTACACGGTGAAGGTAGAAAACCAGCTAAGCGTTACACACCACAAACCCTACAATATGTATGCGAATGTGCCTGTATATATTTTTCTAATCATTTCGCATTGAAGTAGCCGAAACGCTCTATAACAGAAGGTCCGTTGCAGCTGTAGGCCAGGATATACTACTGATTTAAGTTTAACTTGTGCAGTGCCATTAATTACTATGGAGTGAGTAGGACAGGCACTGATGGGGCACTAAAAGAGAACAGCTGCAGGGTAAGACGGAATAATTATGAATCACTGAACGCCCAACCACATGGGCTTGTAATAACGACGTACTCGCCCATTGATGCAGCTCAGCGTAAGCGGGCGTCATGGGCGTAACGCTAGCCTAGAGCGAATATATTGGTACGTTCCTGGAGCGCCGGGGCGTATGCGAATCAGCGAATCATCGGCATGCACTTCAGCGGGAAAACCAGTTCCGTCTGCGGATCGGAGGGGGCGCCTGGTTGGCCGGTAGAGTTGCTAGCTACAGATGGGCGCCATGTATTTCTACACTTTTTTTTTCAATTTGATCGTATGTTGTCATGTAAAACAACAAGTCATACATTTATCATTATTCGTTCAAATGCGGTTGTGAAGGGGTGGGCTACGTCAGGTTTCTTTCAGAGGTTTTCAGATAGGGATTCGGGCATAGGTACACGCAGGGGATTATATTAGGAACCCAAACGAACGGACATTGATTTTACGCAAGGAACGATAACACGGCATATGACGGTTCACTCAACACTAAAGCAAAAACACACGGGAAAACGAAACGTCCTATACGGGACTTGTAATGCGACGGGGTAGCGTCGACGCGGCGGCATCGCCTCGTAGATCGTTGCGTGGACCCGTTGTTGCCCTCGTCGGGAGGAGTGATGCACGCCCGGAACTGCAAGGACCACAAGGCTCCGGCAAACTCAAACAACAAAAAAAGCAGTACTAAAAGATACAATGCAACCTGACAACCGCAACAAATAGCAAACCATGATTACGTGCAGAAATTGAAGGCGTTAAACAATCATTAACAAACACAAACAAGACAACAAAAGCAACAGCAAGGATAAAAATTAGTCACCGTGGTGCGCATGAACTCTAAAAACTTAGTTGAGTCTTTCTCGGCGGCAATGTGTGTGGGTAAACTGTTCCACTAAATTATAGTGCGGGGTCTGAATGACTGTACGAAACGAAGTGAGCGAGATAGCGGGCGCTTTGTTGGGTGATCACGGCATGCTAAGATGGAAATAGGGGGTTCAAAAAAACTGTCGTGTAATAATGGGTGATCGTAAAATTTTGTAGAAAAGTGATAAGCGCGCCTATTTCCCACGATGGGCCAAATTCTCTAGCTCAGCGCGGTTTTTTAAGTTAGTGAGGCTGAAATAGAAAGAATAATCTGAGTAAATGAAACGAGCAGCACGGTTTTGCAAGGATTCAATATTTGATACGATGTAGGTTTGATGAGGGTCCAAAACGGCACTTGCGTATTCTATTTTACGGTGAAATAAAGCGGTAAAAGCAAGATTTTTTAACTTTGATGGAGGCTGTTTAGGATTTCGTATTCATATCCCGAGAGACCGGTTAGCAGCTGCAAGAGTGAGTTCTATATGATGCTGTCATGATAAATCCGATTGAAAGTGGAGGCCGAGGTACTTGTAGGTAGACGTCAAGTGAAGTGTCAAATTATTCAGCGAGTATTGACTAGATAAACGCGTAGCGGCGTTAATAAAGGACAAACTTTGTTTCACAAACATTTAACGGCACAGCCAAGTTGAACACCAATGATTACTTTTGTAAGGTCAGATTGCAAAGCTAGGTGGTGAGAATCAGAAGAAATGTTATGGTATGTTACGCAGTCGTCCGCAAAAATTCGGACGTGTGAAGATAAAGAATATAGCATTCCAATAATATAAACGAGGAAGATTATTGAACAAAGAACATTTTCTTGGGGTACACCAGATGTTACCGGTAAAAAGGAAGAATAAACATCCATAGCAAATGTGAATTAAGACCTGGAGGAAAGAAAAGCTTTCATCCATGCAAGAAAATTAGGTTGAATATTAAGTTGTTCTAGTTTGATAGTAAACTGTGGTGAGGAGCGCCGTCAAAAGCACTAGCTAAATATAAGAAAATTGCGTCGACCTGGCAACCAGCATTCACGCATTTTTGAAGGTCATGCACAAAACCGGCAAGTTGGGTGTCACGTGAAAATTCCTGGTGAAAACCGTGCTGAAAATTCAAAATGATACAGGGACGTTCTAAATAGTTTGACTTGAGTGTGTATGATAAGCTCCATGAGTTTGCAAATGGTACTAGTTAAGGAAATGGGCCTGTAATTTGGCGATGAGGAAGGGTCACCCGATTTGAAGAGGGAGTGACTTTGGCTGTTAGCCAATCTTGAGGTAGAGTTCCGGTATTCAAAGACTGTGAAAACAGAGCGCATAAAAATGGGCTGATGCTCAATGATACAGATTTGAGCATCACGTACTACAAGTACTATGAGTAACGTACTACGAAAGCCAATATCATCCGATGTGGAAAAAATTTTAAGTTTCTCTAAAAGGGACAACATACCCGCCTTACTGATAACAATCTGCGGAGCTATGAAACGAAGCTATTGGCGTATTCGGTTGGGTGTTTACGAGCGCTCTGGAGTACTCTGAAAAGCGGCCGCGCCTTCGGTTGGTAGAATTCAAGCGCTCGAACTACCTTCGGTTCAGTGTTGTAGGCGTTACCGAAAAAAGAAGTAAGTAAATAAGTTACTCGTTTCTTGCAAATAAAAGTAACGCGTTTCCGACCTACGTTACCTCAAAATGAAAGGAACGCGTTACCGTAAGCGTTACTGATAAAAAGTAACGCACGTTACTGTTGTGTTAGTTTTCATTACGAACGAAAACATTTACTGTTTCCTGTTTCGACCTTCGATATGTGCGTAAGCGCCATAGCTAAAATATGTCCATGCGGAAACTTAATTACCCTCTCTTTTTTATGGTTTCGCCCGAATATTTGCAAGAAAAAACGCCGAAGTATATAGGAAGCTGGTTTATAACATGTTGCACGGAACTTACCAGAAGAACTGGCCTTCTCATTAGCACAGAAATTAAGACCAGCGGAGATTGAAACTTCGAATATATTATATTCACAACATGTCGAAGTACAGATAGTTGCTGTGAACAAGTTACTCTGTTACCCGCAGCACACTCCGCTGTTGTACTTCAGCAAGAGCTGAATTTCGAAGTGTGCATCTGACATTCTACCTCGCTTCTTGGTAAACACGTCCGCGCCTACGCTAAATAGTCGTTCAACGGATGCGCTCGATGGTACTGCCGTGTTTACTTTGAGAAAGACCTCGTGCACCAGAGGGAAGCTGTTTTTTAGCTCCGTCAGTGCAAAGCTGTGCGGCACCAGAAAGTACCGTGATAGGTCATCATCCCCGGACACGGAGGTGCATTGATTTCCAAATGGGTTTGCAAAGAAATCTTCTTCTGCTGCGTTCGCTTTTAGTGGGGAAGCTGGGCTCTCGACAAGCCGAAAAGAGACTGTCAGCTCGCTCTTGGTGGCCGCGAGCGCCGCATTTCGCTTGACTTTATACGAAATCCACGACAGCTCGAGTCTCGGGAGCAGTGTAGTGGAAACCAGCAGTCCCGTAGCCATCCTACAGGTGACGACCACTGCTTGCGAATGGCTTTCGTGATGGGTTTTATTGTCTTCAGCTCTGACAACCCACCTTTTTCCAGTACCGGTCCTCCTTGCGGCCGCCACGCGGAACCAAAAAATGACGAGCAGGCATGCCCCCCAAAAGTCTCGCTATCAGAAAACTCGTGCCCAAAATATGCTCGTCCTGCAGTCCCTCTCGCACCCACCCGTAACGGGTTTTTTCAGATGAATGTCACGGTAGCAGGGGCAAATTCCCGTGACAAATCTGCAGTTGTTCAAGCAACCTTTTTCCTTACTTTTTTTCAACTTCGTTTGCCTGCTCACAGCGTAGTCAACCTTAATCGCCTTGCCCCTTCGCTATGCTTCCGGCCGTATTGTTTGTTTGTTTGTTTGCCGGGGGAAAGTTCTCCCCTTCAAATCTCGCCCGCACCCTCCACGGCGGCCTTGATATACGCATCACGTGGGTACGGAGCCCTTAAATACAAAAAAAAAAACAAAATTTAATTTTTTAAGTTCTAGGAAGTAAAGTAACGAGCGTAATTTCGTTGCACGTTACTCAAAAGAAGTAAAGTAAGTGCGTTACCCATTACTTCTTTGGAAAAGTAACGAGTACGTTACTACGTTACCAAAAAAAGTAACGCGTTACCGGTAACGCCGTTACTTTTAACGCGTTACCGCCAACACTGCTTCGGTTGGTTCTTTCGGAGCGTCATCTTCCCGACTCCGAGCGCTCCCGACCGCTCTGACTTCGAAGTGAGAGCGGGGCGCGATCTGGCTGGAAAGACGGCTCACGTTTGTTCAAAGTGAGACAAAGTGCTGCGGTTTACCACAGCCGGACTGGAGTAGCGGCGGGCGGGCATGCGCGCTCGCCGCTCCTCCAGCCCGGCCGTGGGTCTACCCGGCTGCACGGTGGCGCTACAGGCGCGCAGGTCCGAGATTGGCAATGCATTCTGTTATTACGTTGCCTCTCGCGCTCTGATTGTGAGCCGCCTTGGAATCTGGTGAATCTGAGCCAGACGACCGGAGCGGCCAACCGAATACGCCATATGAAACAAGGGAGCGGATGAAACGTCTTCTGTGTTAAAAACTGAGGAAAACGCCTGGTTTAAGAGCTCTGCGCATAGAGATGTGGCCACTGAAACGCCATTGTTAATGCTTAGGACTATATCAGCTACCCATTTGGGGTTTAGAACGCACCAGAACCTGCGCGGATTATTTGGAAGTATAGATGATAAATAATGGCTCAAGAAATGACGACGCGTAGATTTTAAATGCGACTGATAATCTTTATCGCATTTTTTTTTATTTCGTCCAACAGTTAGAGGTAGCGGTTTTTACGGCATGTTTATATAAACGCTACTTTTGTCGTTGAACCGTCCGATCTGCTGAGTAAACCAAGGAACCGTGCTTCGGGTTCTCATGGTCAGGACATGTATAAATTTTTTCATGAGACCAGCAAGTTTATTTTCAACAGCAACCAGTTTTCTTGAATGGTGCGCTGGAGGTTTCCATGTATGAATTAATCGTAGAAGGGCGATAATTCATATTTTAAGCCATCAAAGTTACCTCTGGTTAGCCCCTTATCGTTTTGTTAGTTGCTATTCTGTCGACAAGTGGGCGAATCAGGTTTCCGGAAATAATGGCATGGTCGGAAAGACCATTAAAAATAATAATATTCGAGAAAGCGTTGGGTTCATTTGTTAAAATTAGGTCAAGGATATTCGAAGTTATTGTCGAGCAGCGTGTTGGAAAACTGATTAGTTGAGTTAAAGAAACGTCCAGGCTACTCTGCATGCATTTGGGCGCTTCAACGTCACTAAATGAAACGGTAGGATTACTCCTAGTAATAGCCAGGATATTAAAATCACCAAAGATGATAAGTACACCATTCGGAAAACGGGTATAATTAGCGCCCAGAACACGAGAAAATTCGTCCTAAAATAGGCAACCCATATCGGGGGTACGGTAAAAAACAGCAATTATAACATGATTACGAGCGCACTTTAAGGAAGCAAAGGCACATTCGGAAAAATAACACATTGAGATAGGGGTAACAAGAAGATCGTTCTTGACGGCAAGGAAGACACCACCGCCCGTTCACTGCTTTCGATTGCAACGAAAAAAGTTGAATTCAGATGCCCAAAAAAGATATTGTTATTACTAACAATGTCTATATTCCATGTTTCGGTTAATATTACTACTGATGCTGACGCCGAGTCTATCGGTGAAGAAAGAGGGACAGTTTTCAAAAGAATACTACGAATATTTGTGAACAAGAATGGAACTTGCTGACTAAGGGGCGGGGTACAAGTGTCGAAGAGCGCCTAGTTGTCGGGTGGCAGCTGCGTTATTCACTCGTGTCGCTTAAGGGGGTTACTAGCGCAGGTGCGTTATCACGACGATTGAATCGGAGAGTGTATTCATTTTGAGTGTCCCACACGTAGATATCGCCATACCACGAAGATCTCAGTAAATACCAGGCGGCAGCGGTCTCCCTCCTTGGCCACAGATTTCTTGAATTGGGCACGTTCCGGGTGCCTGTCGCGAACGGGCGGAGGGTAATAGCGTGAGATGCTAAAGGTCGTGTTTTTTTAATTTAGGTCCTTCGTTCAGAATTGCTTCGATTTCCCTATGGTTAAAGAACTTGGTTATAAAGGGTCTGCTTTTGTCCCGTACAAAACGACCCAATCTCCCATGTTTCAAGTGGTTCTAAATCGGCAACGCCAAAAAAAATAACATTGGAACGCCGAGATCGATTTTCCAGGTCATCAATTTTTTTATTTTAATGCAGAAAAATGTTGGTAATGGCTTGATAGAGTTAACCATCAAGCTTTGGGAGGTATTTTAGATTCGATAGTCTGTACCCGAGTTTTAATCTGTTATGCATTGTTTTAAATAGCAATATGTATTAGTAAACCCTTATTTACGGATTCAAGCAAGGTAGGGTTTTTGTTTTCCAGACGCTTAACAGCGTCGAACACAAAGTTCAATTTTTCTTCCTGAGACTTATTCATTGGTCCAGGGTTTTCCTCAACGTCGCCATCAAGTAACGAAAGCCGGCTGAGGTACAACACTGCTCCCCGTGCAAATTTCTAAAACCCAGAATGCCGCGACAGCGCCAAAAGGAAAACATCATCATTCCGTAAGGAACAAAAGTCGTAATAACTAACCTGCACATACATGACGAGAGAACTTTGAATCGTAGGGGCAGTGCTGTGGCGCGAAGTGTCGATGCAGCAGGCGCGCTTTTGAAGGGGTGATTATGCTGATGTTGCACCATGTCGACAGACGGCCAACACGGTAACGCCCGGATCTGGCGGGCAAGCATCCAATTCCCGAAAAAACGGTCTGTGGTGCGCGGAAAAGCAGCTTAAGGGTGTACCCCAGCACACGCCAGGATCTTCTATGACTGTAGTCCGTAGTTAATCCGATGAGGGAGACGACCGCCGGCCCACTACGGCAAATAGCAGCACCTGCAGATACATGAAAGGTGAGCGTTGATTCGTAGTGGCAGTGCTGTGGCCCCAGTGACATCTGACACAACAATACTTCTAAGTGCGTGGTCTTGAATGTACTCTAAAAAATCGGCCCTTTTAACACACAGCAAAAGCACAACCAAGAAAAACGGCGCAAGATCTACCCGATTTGGAACTCAAGATCAAAACCAGCCAGTGCCAAACGTCCCCTATTTCCGCCTATTGGGACTAACCATTCCAAAGGAGGGCTCACGTTCCCAAACGATCCCCCCCCCTACAGCGGACCCTCGCACAGCTCATGCACCTCATACGTCGCGTCTCCTACCGTCGCTACGGCCTCAAAGAACCCGCTCCCTTCGCCTGATACAAGCCATTCTCATTGGCAGGATAGCGTATGGTGCCGCATATCTAACCCCCAAACCAGCCGAGATTTTTAAACTTAACTCAGCAATCTGCCAAGCATACAAGACAGCCCTGGGTTTCCCTCCCAAGGCCGCAACTACGAAACTCCTTCAACTTGGCATTCAAAACACACAGCAAGAAATCAAGGAGGCACACAACAGTTTTTAAATACAACGGCCTAAACTAACTCCAACGGGTAGGGCAACCCCCTTGAAACTACAATACCCTACACCGTCCATCCACGGCCAGAAAAATCGCATTCATCTGGCTACACAACAAAGCATTCGCGTTGCTTTTTTTCCACGAAACATGCACCCCACCTACAACAAAGCACGCCGACCAGCAAGATCCCACAACACTCATACCCCATACCACCACCTCACATTCACCCGGGGTTCGGACGCATCGCCATACGCCACAAATCTGCACAAGCTGCCAGCGTGATCAATGCGTGATCAACACAGGCGGTCGCGTGCTGTCAACATACGGAATCAACGTACTCCACACACAAAAGCACTGTTAGTGTTAGAAAGGCCCCTGGTCGGGTAAATTCTTATGTTCGCCTACACGCAAACTTTAACGTCCCCTTGAAGGCAAATAGAAACAAGAATGAACCTTGATCTCAAAATTTTTAAGAAATCAATCTAATGAGTCTTTAAGAGCCGTTTTATTTTAGAAATATCAGGCTGCATTACCAGCTTCACTAGTTGGCTGAACAGCTCGGTCAATAAAACCGTTTCCAGCATATTCAGAGTTCATTAATTGGAACCATCAAGTCCTATGCCTGCTTAAAAGGGGCGATGAAAACAAAATGCATGTTTGGTTCATTCAAAAAACTGCCTCGTCAGAATCGTGCTGACACCACTTTTAACGTAAACTTCGATCAAATAAGCTGTATAAATAGGAAAAAAGAGAATGGTCATGCGACCCACTAGCTCATTTCCCTCAACAGAACCTATGATCTCATACCAGTCAGCTCAGCGATTGGCGGAGGCCGGAAAAAGTAAACGCAAATTAGGCAGAACTTGTAATGTTGCCGAACGACCTATTTGCGCTTAAATTTAGGGCACATTTTTATACCAGTAAGATTGGTGGAACAAACAGTGGAAGCTACGAAAGCACATGTAAACATAGAAGTATCGATGCGGACTGCTGATCGTACTGCGCGCACTATCCTTCGTTTAGATGCACAGCACTACGGGGCTTTCGGGTTGCCTCAGATGACGCTGTCCGATGGACGCACGCGACGTTGTCTTACGTGACCATACTTGCGGAGCGAGCACCATGTTTCACGAAGCGATTATTTTCTCCATGAACAAAAACAAGACAGGTTTAAATACGGTCACAAATAAGCCTAAGGCAGAAAACGGCTTGCCGCGGTGTGGTGGCGCAGTGTAGGTTTACTATTAGTAAGCAAGTCTCCGCTGCCCGCCAAGTTTAGCTGAAAAACCTGTTGTTATGATGTCATTGCAAAAGTTATTCAAACACACGTCTTGGCACGAGAATCGAACTTTTAGATAAAATTGATTAATTTCGCGGTGAATAAAGCATCGTTTGCTTACCGACAAGCGCTGCGGAAATTGTAGAATACGAAATCTCTTGAACAAAAAATCTTGCATTTTGTCTTGATTGTCCCTTTAATGATTCGGCAGTGCGCAGCCTGCATGGGCCTCGAAGAATGCTGTGGTCTCATCGTCATCATCACCATCATCATCATCATCATCATCACATCACCATTATTGTCATCTGTGGGGCTGTCTAAATGGGGAGATGGGGTTTCTACAGGCGCTAAATACCTTATTCTGCCCTGGTAGTAACAGATATTGCAGTGAAGCTGCGGTTTCCGTATATAATAAGAACGACCATATTACCTGCTTGCGGGTAAACGGGAGTGTTAAAATGTCTTCAAAATAAAAGTGGATATCTCCAGGTCAGTTATGGAATCACTCTATATAAACTTCAGTGTTTCTTCTCTGGACAAGACACGTTGGCTTGTGACTTCACAGCCCATGATTGGTTTTAAAATGAGCGGTCTGGCTGTTCTTTCTCTCAACGTTATTTTGTCTCTAGATGCTACACTATCTAGCATTCCTATTAATACATCCAGAAAGCTGTTCTGGTTGGAATGTCTCCCCTGGATACTTCTTGCATCCTTTTGTGAGTAAAGTTCAGGAAATAAATCTAGATCCATACTAAAAACCACTTTCTAAAAACAATGAGTTTGCATTTGCTACGTTCACTGACTGTGGAAACACCTGGAGTTAACAATGCAATAAAACGTGGAATCCCCACCGGGGGTTGTTTTCTTTAGGCATGCATTAGTATTGTATATATTCTCTTAGAGTTATAAGCCACATAAAGTTAGGTACAGGCAAAAACAATACGATGCCGACTCCATTACGGCTAATATAAACTGTTTTCTTGAAATTAATTGATGTTCCATAGGAATAAAGATCCGAGGGTACACATACACGGCACAGATAGAAAAAAAATTATGACCTACAGTTCCCTGATTTAGTTTGACCCTTTAGTTTGTCAAGCGCATTTCCTTTCATGTCTCGTGTTTTAATTCACACACAAATCAAACCGTTTAGGTATAAACCAGTTGGTAGTTACTCGTGTCCTAAACTTTGTGTATCGTGCATATTTGCACAGTTTAAAAACTGTGCAGAAGCACACAGCCCAATTCCTTACCTTTCTGTCATGCTGTGTCAGCGAAATTAGGTGGTGAGGTTAAACGAGCTTACTTCAAAACCGTAATAAAAAATTGAATTTATAGGTAATACGGGGTGAACAATTTTTATTCTTCCAACAGCACTACAAAGTAGATAATAGCACAATTTGCCCTCGTTTAGGATCCCAACCCTGGACCACCGCCTGTTGGATAGGTATTAAAGGGCGGAGAAGTTTTTTTTCTTAAAGCGTAATTACAATGGGAACAATATAAAAATTCGCTCTGATTTATTATTAAATAAAGTCACTCTACCAGCTCAGCTAACGAGGAGGCTAGCCGTTGGTAGTGCGACAGCGAATAAGCAATGACTTGATATAAGAGACATGTGTTTATCAACGAGATGTTGGGGAAACTCCCAAGTTGCACAATAAGTATTCTGAAGTAAAATTTGTAAACCATTTTAAAGCATCCATCTTGCTACAAAGTAAGCTGTACTGCTTTTTCAGAAACTTCGCAGTTGAAGAAACATTCGTCCTAATCCAGAACTTAAACCAGGGTTATTACTAAACAGCGCAACAAAAACCCGGACTTTAGCTGAGGTACACAGGACGAGCGCTGACTTTCAACTGAGCTTTTATTGAAAAAAACACATATTTATACCCCACACACCTACACACACGTGCTATAAATGCACACAACAAAACAAGCGATTCATCATAGCGGTGCTATGACGCGCCACACAAGCTCTACAAATTCCCATTAAGAACACAGGCACTTGAAATGATAATAAGCCCTCTCAAGCCATGACACACGTGTTGCGCCCCCAGATTACTTTCTATGTTGCGTTCCTTCCCCCTTGTAAAAAATCAAGTTCGTTGGCTGCCAGAGCAACCGAAGGTACGCTGACGCAATTTTCCCCCAACCTAGCAATTTTTTCTGCCTCCACTATCTCCCTTGTCATCTGGTCACTATGGCGCTGAATGACTTCGCATTTGTCGAACATGGGAATGCACTTTCCGGTGGTGCCTTTGCAATCTCGGCAGTGAATGCCCAACTGCCCTTTGACACTTGTTCGTACGTTGTTGCTATGCTCCCGGAGCCTTGTATTAAGACACCTTCCCGTCTGGCCCACGTACTTGTTTCCGCATGGCAAAGGAATGTCATAGATTACCGACTTTGCGCATGGGACGAACTTCGTTTTGTGCTCAATGGAGCACTTGTGGGAATCCTTTCTCGGGAGGTGCGTCTTTTTGCAAAAGGCCCCCAGTTTGCGAGGGGCGGAAAAAACCACTTGTACGTCAGCGGCATTCCCTATTTTTTTTAGGCTATGGGCTATATTATGTATGTATCGAATCACTGCAACCTTCCTTTTTTCTTTTTCCTTTTCTACCACAACCG